>NC_037329.1:14686912-14992849 GCF_002263795.3 Bos taurus | reverse complement strand
ATCAGGATAAAGATTAGAAAACACGAATGAGACATTGGAGGAGTGGAAACCAATCTACGAGGCTTGAACTAAGGTAGAGGAAGTAATAGAAATGTGCTTTCCTTTTTAATAATTGCACTGGAGAGAAAAATATTATGCTTAGAAGTTTTTTCCCCTAAAATTTAGATCTTATTGAATATTACATTTAACATAAAATTAGAATATTACATAAATGCAGATTTAGAATTTATTTATATATTTTTGCAGAATGGATAATTACTAGCTGCCTAACATTCCTCCTACAGGCAAGATATAAAATTCCATCTTTTGCTTCAGTTCAGTCACTCAATTGTGTCCCACTCTTTGTGACCCCCATGGACTGCAGCACGACAGGATTCCCTGTCCATCACCAATTCCTGGAGCTTGCTCAAACTCATGTGCATCGAGTCTGTGACGCCATCCAACCATCTCATCCTCTGTCGTCCCCTTCTCCTCCCGCCTTTAATCTTTCCCGTCATCAGGGTCTTTTCCAATGAGTCAGTTCTTCACATCAGGTGGCCAAAGTATTGGAGCTTCAGCATTAGTCCTTCCAATGAATATTCAGGACTGATTTCCTTTAGGACTGACTGGTTGGATCTCCTTGCAGTCCAAATAGCTAAGAGTCTTCTCCAATACCACAGTTCAAGAGCATCAATTCTTTGGCACTCAGCTTTCTTTATGGTCCAATTCTTACATCCATACACGACTACTGGAAAAACCATAGCCTTGACTAGACAGACCTTTGTTGGCAAAGTAATATCTCTGCTTTTTAATATGCTGTCTATGTTGATCATAGCTTTTCTTCCAAGAAGCAAGTGTCTTTTAATTTCATAGCTTCAGTCACCATCTGAAGTGATTTTGGAGCCCCAAAAAATAGTCTGTCACTGTTACCATTGTTTCCCCATCTATTTGCCTTGAAGTGATGGGACCAGATGTCATGATCTTTGTTTTGTGAATGTTGAGTTTTAAGCCAGTTTTTTCACTCTCCTCTTTCACTTTCATCAAAAGGCTCTTTCATTCCTCTTTGCTTTCTGCCATTAGGGTGGCATCAACTGCATATCTGAGGTTATTGATATTTCTCCCAGCAATCTTGATTCCAGCCTATGCTTCATCCAGCCTGGTATTTTGCATGATGTACTCTGATATAAGTTAAATAAGCAGGCTGACAATATATAGCCTTGACGTACTCCTTTTCCAATTTGGAACCTGTCTGTTGTTCCATGTTCAGTTCTAACCATTGCTTATTGACCTGCATACATGTTTCTCAGGAGGCAGGTAAGATGGTCTGGTATTCCAATTTTGGTATGTATATTGCCTAAACTTGCTTCCCTGGTGGCTCAGATGGTAAAGAATCTGCCTGCTATGCAGGAGACAAGGGTTCAACCCCTGGGTTCGAAAGATCCCCTGGAGAAGGGTATAGCAACCCACTCCAGTATTCTTGCCTGGGAAATCCCATGGACAGAGGAGCCTGGTTGGCTATAGTCCATGGGTTAGCAAAGAGTCTGATACAACTGAGCAAGTGAGAACAATCTTATAATATTCATTATAAGCTTGTGTCTCACATTAATTTTTATGTAATCAAACATACAACAAATAAGACCTCCAAAGGGGTCAGGTAGGAAGGGAGGCAAGGATCACTGAGGGGAAAAAAATGAAAAGGATGAAATATATATTTTTTCACAAGTCCTATATTATAGCCTGAATTCCTTGCCATGTGTACTTTACTTTGGCAGTAAACAATTCAATGACTATTCCTATTTAAAATCTCTTGTAATTGCAAATTTAAAGATACTGAAACAACAACCAAGATCCAACTTAGTAGAATTTATGGAAACAGGGCAAGAATACCTAATATTACTCTTACTATTCTCAACATTCTGGTCACTATCATACACAAGGAAAATTAAATAAAAACTGATGGTGGAAGGGCTAGAGGGAGAGATGGAACTGTGCTACTTATAGACAGTATCACAATATATTCAAAAAACCCCAGAGAATCTATTTGAAATCATTAGAATGAATAAGAATAGCCAATAAGGAAGCTGGTTACAAATATATCAATAGCTAGAAAGAAAGAATATTGGGGATAAAGAGACCCAATGCAAATTATTATCTAGGAACAAATTTATCAAAATGATCCTGGACTTGTTTGGGTAGAAAAGGCCATACAAAATAAATTGAGAGACAAATGAAGGCATATCAAGTTCCAAGATTACATTATTTTTATGCTAGTATTCTCATTATTAATTACTTATAATGCAATTCCAGTCAAAATCGAAATGGTATTTTCTTTGATATAAGGAGCAAGGAACCTTATCAAATGATTTGTAAATTTCCTTGGAATAAATAATGAAGAAAAATGTTTTAATAGTAATGAGGAGAAGTACATACCAGCCAGGTAATATAAAGTTATAATAATTAAAACATCTAGAAATAGATAAATGAATGGTCCAAAGAAATATTTGCATATATTTTAAAAGTCACAAATGTGATAATGGTAGTATCCAAAATCAGTGAGGAATATTTAGTAAAAGATGATTTAGAACTGGTTCATCTTTAAAAAAGAAAAGAAAAACTAGATCTCTGTTTCATGATATACACCAATATTTCTAGATTACAAAGAACTTTATATAACCATAAACTAGTAAAGCCATAGTACGGCAATAAAGGCAGACATAGACTGAGATGCATAACATAAAGGTTATTTAATGCCAATAAGGTCCTAAAGACCCATAAATAGAAGTCATAAACAAAATCCAACTGGGAAGAAATATTTGCAACATACGACAGTTAAATAATCTATTTAATCAAGAAAAGAAACACTTCAGTGGAAGAGTACATTAAAGACACAGGCAGGCATTTCACAAAAGAAGAAATGCAAATTGACCAATGAACATATGAGAAAGTTCAATCTAATTAGTAATCAAAGAAATGCAAATTAAAACAACAAGATACCACTTTTTGCCTTTTAGATTGGCACAAGATCAAAAATAACGCTCATTGATGGTATGGGCAAAGGGAACCAGTCCCAGCGCCGGTGGGAATGCAAAAATGGTAACTGCTGGAGAACAAGTTGGGAATACTTATCAAAAGATTTCAAAATGTTAATTGCAGCAGTATTTATAATAGCAAAACTATTTGAAGCAGTATTCATGTTCTTCAATAGGAGAATTGCTTAATCATAATCTGCAACTCACAATGAGAAAATTAGATCTTTGTGTGTTGATGTGGAAAGACATCCATATTGAGGTATGAGTAAGTGGAATAAAAAGCAAATGACAATAATCTGAGAGGCTGATCTCACTTTCATTAAAAGGAGAAAATAATCCACACAGAAAACATACAACAAACAGTAGTTATCAATGAAAACAGAGATATAAAGGAGTATAAGATTAATTTTTACTTATAAACATTCCTTTCTGTAATCAGCATTATATTTTATCAGTTTCTTAAAAGGAGAAAAGGGAAAATGCTTTAAAATATGCATATTTTTGATCGAGCAATTTACTTCCAGGAATTTATCCTAAGGGAATAGATAATATGCACAATTTAGCTAGAAGAATGCTTACCCAAGCATTATTTGAGTGAAACTTGGAAATAACCTAAATGTGACCTAACAGACTATTGGTTTTGGAAAATGAAGCATATTCATATACTATAATGCTATTCAGCCATTAAAGTGTAGCAATCTGACTAGAAAAGTGTCTAAAACAGTGTACCACATTTCCATTACTGTTTTGTATATATTTATTGAATGCATAATGTATGTGGAATGTATTTCCATATGCACATATGTATGACGATGCATATGAAAACTTGGAAGGAGAGTGAGATTGTGAATTAGTTTGCGTATATGAATTTCTAATTTTCCTACAATGGAAATATTTCTGTAATCAACTGAAAAAGATGGTTTTCTTGCTCATCCTAAAATAGTTCCTGATCATATTATTCATTTTAATCTTTAAAATCCCATTTTCTAAAATGTAAGGGAAGCTAATATTTAATTAGCATGTGCTATATGCCAGACATTGCCCTCAGCACTTAACATCTATTATCTCATTTAATCCTTACACTACCCAAGGCAGACGCTTTTTCCTAAAAAGAAGGAATTCAGGCCACAGCATTTAAGTATCTTGTCCATGGTCATACAACTGGTAGGAGCCAGATCCAAGATCTAAATCCAAGTACTTTGGTCCTTACCAACACTGCACAGAAGTAAGGACCTTCTTGAAGTAAACACACACCCATCTGACCTTCTGGATCTGTTTTTTATTCTGCTGCTGCTGCTAAGTCACTTCAGTCGTGTCTGACTCTGTGCGACCCCATAGACAGCAGCCCACAACACTGGAGTGGGTTGCCATTTCCTTCTCCAGTGCATGAAAGTGAAAAGTGAAAGTGAAGTCGCTCAGTCGTGTCTGACTCTTAGCAACCCCATGGACTGCAGCCTACCAGGCTCCTCCATCCATGGGATTTTCCATGCAAGAGTACTGGAGTGGGGTGCCATTGCCTCTAACTAGATCCTAGGAAAACAGCAAAATCACTCATGTGTCTTAACTGAGTAGTAGACTTGATCCTTAAACAACCCAGGGTTGTTTAAAGGTACATCCTCAAGTGTCATCAAAAATCCACATATAACTTATAGCCATCCCTCCATATTCATGGTTCCTCCCATCCGTGGTTCCACGTCCAAGAATGCAAACAAGCACCATTTACTACTGATAAAAATTTGCATATATGTGGACAAACGTGGTTCAAACATGTTATTCAAGCATCAACTGTACTTCATTCAAAACTTCATGGTGAGCTTCAAGGAAATGGAAGGTTAGACTCTAGCAACCAGGAGCTGACAGAATTGAAAATTCTGAAAAGGCCTGTAACTCTGAATTGTATTTCCTGCTTTCCCTGCTCAGACTTCTAACCTTTTCCCACATTTGCCTACAGATTCACATTTGAGGTTTTCACATGCCTGATCTCTTCGCCAGTGTGACAAGAGGAAGCTAAGAGGAAGCACTACAGAAACATTTTGTTTTCATTTGAAATGAAAATAAAATTGATTTGTGAATAAAATAGTTTTTGCTTGCTTTTCAAATTTCTAACAATAGATAAGTGTTCTTCAGCACTCTGTTTTCCTCAGCAGCTATAGGAATCTCTCAGGTGCCAATTTCCTACGTAGAAATTCTGGTCTATTATTCATTTCTTCAACGTCAGTCATTTACACAACATGAGTAAATCAGCCCATTTCTCTCTAATCACAGGAAACACCTGATTTTAAACAAAACTGTTTCCTAACATATGCGAAGATGTGTATATAACTAGTTTTATGAAAAATTGTTTTCTTCTGAATATAGTCTTTAGGAATAAAACTCATTAGAATTGTGTGAACTTGAATTTAAAATGGTTTTATTTAATGGCTTGCTGCTGCTGTTAAGTCACGTCAGTTGTGTCTGACTCTGTGCGACCCCATAGACGGCAGCCCACCACGCTCCCTCGTCCCTAGGATTCTCCAGGCAAGAACACGGGACTGGCTCGGAACTGTCTAAACATTGTTTATCCATTATCAGATTAGATGGTGCTTGTCTGTGTCTTTGTTTTGTTTTTGAAGTTCTTAAGATATAAGCAGTGGACCAGCTGGCTCTGTCGGGTAGCAGGACACTGGCTTCCAAGACTTGAAAGAGAGCTAAGGCCAAAGGGGCCTCAGGTTTCTAGGTGGAGAGCCCTCAGGCTAACCCCCAGTGAGCTGAAGGTTCTAGAGATGTCGAGAGGATAAGCTGAAAATCTAAGAAGGTCATTGTCTCCCCTTTACCCCCACACCAAAACACTTAACTCTTTGAAACACAGTTAGAAAATACAAATATTGATGAGAAATATGATTAAAGAGAAAAAAAGAAACCATATTCAGAGTGAAGACTATTATTTTGGGGTCTATTAAAATCAACCACTTACCTATACCTCTTTATAAATAAAAGCTTAAGAAAGACTCAGACTCTTATTCTCTATGTGAATCAGAAAAATACTGCTTTTGGTTTATAAACTATTTTATTTATAAATGCTGAAACATATTTAGGTCTTTTATCTCTGCCTAATCGTTCATCTGTAAGATAGCCACTTCCAGCACCACACAGCAACCTCTGTTAACAGGATAACCAGTTTCTGCCACGAATAAAAGCAAATGCTTTCATAATTGTATGCAAAAGCCACATTTCCATGCACAACCTAAGTATGTAAAAGAGGAGCTAAAAAATTTTTTTAAACATACTTGGGGGGATATAATTTAAATGTAACTTTACTTTAATGCTAAAACTTACCTTTATTGGTAAAAAATATGAAGTTAAACTTTATAAATTGATATTTGATAACATTAGAAAAACATGAAAATCATCTACAGACTTTTTTTCCAGTTTAGGAGCATTAAAACCTTACAGATGATATGCAATTTTTCTTTGTGGCATGTGGTTTATTATTTGAAATCTATTGGTTCATTAGGATCATATTGGTGATAGCTAGTTGTTTCAGAACATTAACTGTCCTCTCACATTACTTACAGAGATGCTGGGGACCATCTGTTCCAGCATGGGATTTAAGTATATGTCTATTGGATATCATGCTATTTATTTAATTCGGCACCCACTTCCTATTGTTGTATTTTCTTGAGGGGAAAAGTCAATTTAATTACAGGGAATAAAGATAACCTCTCCTGGCAGGTTACCCTGTCAGCATGAGAGCAAAGCAGGACCTGCTTAAAGTAGGTTAGGGTGGCTAACAAGAACAGTAAAACCAACAACACTTAAGAATATTTAGCAAAGGTTTAACAGAAATAGAACAGTGAATGGCACTTTTAAAAATATTACTGTAAGCCCAGGGCTTGTCTAAATCAATCTTGGCACATCTGTCTGATGCAGACCGTAAACAGGATTAGAGCTGGATTTATCTGCTTGGCGCTAATTGTGCTCACAGTTCCTGCACATGTCCACTCTTTAAAATACTGCCCGAAAAACAAGCCTGCCTGATAGACAGCTCCCACAACAGAGTGCAGACACACACTTATGGTATATTAGATGGTTAAGCAATGTGATGTCTAACAATTTTTTTTTTTTTTGGCTCTTCAGAATTACTTATCTAATCCCCTAATTAAAAATACAAAATTCTGTTTGAATACACCACATACTGAGATAAATCTGTGAAGCAAGGGACCAATAAATTTGAATACACTTTAATTGTAAGAAGAAAACACAATTTAATTGTTAATAATCAGGTTAAACCAGGGTTTAAATAAATAGGGCTGCTCCAGTAATTTACTGAAAACCATCACAGTGCATTACAATCCTCAAGAATTCTGACTTAACATTTGTTAGCATAAAAGCTTAAGTTCCTAAATATAAACACTTATCAAGAATGACAAGAAATAGAATTATCTTGTAAAAGAATACCAAAAAGTCACATTTTTGTCATACCAAATACAAAAAATTAATGCTCAATTTCCATCTGCAATTTTTTCCCCACTTATTTCTAGTTATTTCTATCACGTATAAATAGCTTAGGGACTTCTCTTAAGAACTTAAGTGCCCAAAGATACATAAGTACTTTTGCATAAAGTCCAAAATGAACTTAGTCAAATAATTTAAATATTATTCTTTGTTTTGATTATTTGAAATATAGACAATAAATATATAATTCTTTATTCAGAACATTGAATGTCTATGCTACAAAGTGACAATAACAATTTTAAATTACATAGTCTATGTTTAATCACAAATACCACATAAATTCAGTATATTTAAAAATAGTATAATTGAAAATTTAGTATAGTATAATTGAATATATAATATACATATAATATAATATAATATAATATATATTATATAGTATAATATATTATACTACAGTATAATAGTATAATTGAAACTTTCTATTGACAAATTTCTATTCTAAGCTCTATCTTGGAACTCATGTTCCAAATAGCAAACTCTTAGAAATCAATTTTTTCCCTAAATCTATAGCATTAATAAAATGTTCATACTTATAACACTGTTTTATACAAATAATGGCAAAATTGGCAAATTAGGGCAACCATTTAAATATCCTCAGCATGTCTTCTCAGAAGGTATAGAGGATCAAAATGATTTTTATAATAATACTAAAGATGTTATTTGCCTTTTTCACTGTGCTGACATTTGAAAAGGAATAGTGGTTAAAACATCTGGTGTCACCATGAATCAAGGAAGTGACACTAAATTTCACTAATAATTGTTGCATTCTTCATCACTTCAAACTCACAGTTTAAAAAATATATATCACTTAACTGTCCTTGATGAAGCAGTAACACTCTAATTTTTAAAAATCTCTACCCTTTAGTAATTTCTTTTTTACATGTATTATGTGTCATATGGGAACTGTACAAAAAAGCATTTCAGCTACAAATGAAAGTTCTCTTCAGGAAAAGAACTCATGCCATTCATGCTGTGACTAGCTCGATTTTGTTCAGAAAATCATTTTTGCTTGAAAGATGGGACTAAAAAACTATTATATGCAAGTATGAGTATTTGGTAAATGTTTTCTGGGAACTGAGCAAAGTGAGCCAGTCACTCAAGCAAAACAACTAAGAATGCTGTCAATGACAAAATTCCAACTTTCAAGCAAAAATCAGAATTTTGTAAAACCTGTATCTGCCACGGTGAGCTTGACAGCTTCCCAGTATTTAAAGAATCTTATGCTGATATTGGCAGTGATGTTAATATATCTGATAGTTTAAAGATTTATATAATTAAATGTGTCAACATTTGGAAGCTCTATATAACTCAGTAGACCAATTTTTCCAAATACTCAATGCAGGATATTATAAAATTATGCATAACTAAAGACTCAAAGTGCAAGACAGACCAACAAATTTTCAAATAGCAAACTACAGAAGGTTAACTGATATGTTTACAGATTCTGCTATGTAACTAACATTTAAGAAATTAGCACTTACCAAGTTTTACTGTAGTATCAAAGAATATCCACAATTACCTGAAAACATTATTTAAAATACTTTCCTGTTCTAAACAAATATCTGTGTGAAATTGGATTTTTCTTATATACTTTAACAAAAACAAATACATTCACAACAAACTGAAGGCAGAAGCAATCTTGAAAACTCAGCTATCTTTTATTAAATCTTTCTGTTAAGGAACACTGTGTCTTCTAAAAAAAGATTTGCAAACTGTAGTCAAGAAGATGACACTGATTTTTTAATTGTTTTGGAAAATAGTTATTTTTAGTCCAAACATTATTTATGTTAAAATGCAATGGACTTATTACTGTTATTTTTAATGAATATTTTAAATGTTTAACTTCTAATATGGTAAATATCAGGGGTATTATATATACACAAAGGTTCTTTGTGGTTTTCAACAATTTAAGAGTGTAAAGGGCTTCCAAGACTAAAAACACTCAAGAAACTCTGGACCTATCTATACTATTATGAAGACAGGCCTAAGCTTAAGAAAATGCAGCCTTAAAATGTCATGATTTACGCATTTTTATCTTTCATCATTTTGTATCAGTTTAAGATTTTACTACTAATTTTTTTAGACTGTGCAACAAGTCCCTACTACATATGAAACCTAGTGAACTAAAAGAGCAATTCAAAATTTCATATTCTATAGCATGAGTTTATCATGCAATTGTTTGGGTTTTGTCATTTTCCTTCAGTAAGAGCACTCATGTGCATCTCTTGGAATTGTGTATTACCTGATTTATTATCTAGTTATACATTTGTCCCTGTTATTTTACACATCTACATACATTTCTACTCCTTAGGGAAAACATTCATAAATGGGCAGTCTCTGAGAATGGTATTTAGGTCAGTCAAAAGTAACTGTGGTTTTGCACTGTTGAATTTTGCCATTTGATATCGGAATACATTCTTAAATTAATGTGGTTACGTACACATCATTTTAAGGTGCATTCCTCGATTTATGTCTTTTGCTAATGAATTGATGTTAGACAAGAAGCAGATTTGTGTGATTTTCTTATTTGAGTTCAAAATGGGTCATAAAGCAGCAGAGACAACTAGCAGTGTCAACAACACACCTGGCCCAGGAACTGCTAATGAATGTGTACTGCGGCAGGGTTCAACAAGTTTTGCAAAGGAGACGAGAGCCTTGATGAGGAGCGTAGTGGCCGGCCATCAGAAGTTGACAACGACTAACTGAGAGATCCTCTTACAACTGCAAGAGAAGTTGCCCAAGAACTCAACCTCGACCATTCTATGGCTGTTTGGCACTGGAAGCAAACTGGAAAGGTGAAAAAGCTTGATAAGTGGGTGCCTCATGAGCTGACCGAAAATCAAAAAATCATTTTGAAGTGCCGTCTTTTCTTATTCTACACAAGAGCAATGAAACATTTCTCCATCAGATTTTGGCATGTGACAAGAAGTGGATTTTACACAACAACCAGTAACAACCAGCTCAGTGGCTGCACGGAGAAGAAGTTCCCAAGCACTTCCTAAAGCCAAACTTTCACCAAAAAAATGTCACGGTCACTGTTTGATGGTCTGAGGCCAAATTCATCCACCACAGCTTTCTGAATCCCAGCTAAACCATTATATCTGAGAAGTATGCTCAGCAAATGGATGAGATGCACCAAAAACTGCAATACCTGCAGCCAGCACTGGTCAACAGAAAGGGCCCAGTTCTCTGTGACAACTCCTGACCTCACGCCACACAACCAACGCTTCAAAAGCTGAATAAATGGGCTACGAAGTTTTGCCTCATCTACCATATTCACCTGACCTCTTGCCAACCGACTACCACTTCTTCAAGCATCTTGACAACTTTTTGCAGTAAAAATGCTTTCATAACCAGGACAACACAGAAAATGCTTTCCAAGAGTTCATCAAATCCCAAAACATGAATTTTTTTGCTACAGGAGTAAAGTTATTTCTCACTGGCAAAAATGTGCTGATTGTAGTGATTCCTATTTTGATTAATAAAGATGTGTTTGAGCCCAGTTATAGTGACTTAAAATTCAGGGTCTGAAACTGCAATTACTTTTGCACCAACATAAATACTATTCTAGAGACCAACAGAAAATATAAGCTTAATTCATCTTATGGCTAACAAACACATGAAAAGATGCTCAACATCACTCATTATCAGAGAAATGCAAATCAAAACCACAATGAGGTACCATCTCATGCCAGTCAGTATGGTTGCTATCAAAAAGTCTACAAACAATAAATGCTGGAGAGGGTGTGGAGAAAAGGGAACCCTCTTACACTGGTGGTGGGAATGCAAACTGGTACAGCCACTATGGAGAACAGTGTGGAGATTCCTTAAAAAACTGGAAATAGAACTGCCATATGACCCAGCAATCCCACTGCTGGGCATACACACCGAGGAAACCAGAACTGAAAGAGACACGTGTACCCCAATGTTCATCACAGCACTGTTTATCATAGCCAGGAAATGGAAGCAACCTAGATGTCCATCAGCAGATGAATGGAAAAGAAAGCTGTGGTATATATATACAATGGAATATTACTCGGCCATTAAAAAGAATACATTTGAATCAGTTCTAATGAGGTGGATGAAACTGGAGCCTATTATACAGAGTGAAGTAAGTCAGAACAAAAAATACCAATACAGTATACTAATGCATATATATGGAATTTAGAAAGATGCTAACAATGACCCTATATGCGAGACAGCAAAAGAGACACAGATGTATATAACAGTCTATTTGACTCTGTGAGAGAAGGTAAGGGGGGGATGACCTGAGAGACTAGCATTGAAACATTCATTATCATATATGAAACAGATTGTCAGTCCAGGTTCGATGCATGAGACAAGGTGCTCAGGGCCGGTGCACTGGGATGACCCTGAGGGATGGGATGGGGAGGGAGGTGGGAGGGGTTTCAGGATGGGAAACACATGTACACCCATGGCTGATTCATGTCAATGTATGGCAAAACCCACTACAATATTGTAAAGTAATTAGCCTCCAATTAAAATAAATACATTTTTAAAAAATAAAAAATTAATTCATCTTAATCTTATAATCTAGTCTTTTTTGGCATTACCAGTTCAGTTATGTATATCAATTCATATAGGATTATAGTTCATATATATGCTACTAAATGATCCTTGTGCAGATTCCCCATGAACCCCAGAAGTATGGTGATCAGTCTTCCTTTTTCTAGTTCTCAGTAATTCATTTCAACAATATCTTCACTGCCCTCCTCACCTCTAATCTCTGAGTCCAACCCCAGCTCAATGCTTCAAACAAGGCTAGGTGTTCTATAAAAGTTTGCTACTGACTGTATTTACAATTACATCAATCAGTTAATATCTTAATGATGGTGTATGCATTTCAACCTCTGAACCTTTGCTCCTTCATTTCCCAACAAATGGAAGGCCTTCTTGACTCTAGTCTTTTCAAACATTAACCATCTGTCAGAGCTCATGGAGCCCCTCCTCCAAGAAACATTCCTCATTTTCCAGTGCCTCTGAATTCCTACTGTCCAGTACTACTCAGCTGAAGTCTAGTCACATATCAGAGGTTCCTAACTTCACAGAGGTGAAGGCACAAAGGTCCTTCAAAGCTTTTTGAGAATTTAAGTTACATATATTGTTTCCCACATAAGTTAAATGGTGGTTTAAAAAAATAGCAACAGGGGAGGGATTAGAGAAAGATCAGACTATAATAGTTTAGAATAAATTCAAAAGTTCGTTTCATTAACATGATTGAACACTAACATTCCAGGCACTTCTGTGTTAAAATGCTAATATTAATAGAGCGATCTCCATGGACAACTGTTTCTAAGAGAAACAAAGGTTAAGGAGTTCTTCATCTTTCTTGGCCTGGAACTTACTGGACTGTAGAAACAGGACTAAGCCACAATGATGGCTTCTATTGTCAGCATCTAAGGACAACGCCTGTGTATAGGTTTCCTGTCTGGTAAAATGCCCTTATATTTCACAGTCCAAGCTGACTCACTGATACTCTTTTCTTCTGAGGCCCTCAAAGACAGTCCTAACGCGTTGGTTTTCACCTCCACCATTAGTAGCAATCAATGCCCTACTTATGCAGGTCCCACCCCCCATCATCTCATAGTAGTCATGGTGAAGTTCCCCTCAACCCTCCAAATAATCTAAAGGGTTTGACTACTGAGAGACGCTAAAACGCTCACTTTAATAACACTCCCATTCAGTTTTACCTTTAAGACTGTCATTATTTGATCCTAAGAAGCCAAAAAAGTATTCAGAATAACCAATCTAAATCCAGGCTATCTGAAATTAGCACATGCAGATTTGTATTGCTGGAAGGAAGTAGAACCACTGCATGAGAGACTGAGGTAATAATTTTCACTTGATAATGATTGATCTTAGTACCAGGAAAGGAAAGTTCATCTGAGGAGCCAAAACAGCTAGGAACAGAAAGCCACCATCCTGATCATCCAAAATGAACTGGAAGAAATTCACCTAACCAGCCTCAGGACACTTGAACTTATCATTAGTCTACCTTCCGGATGATAGAAATGGCACACCTGTGGTCAAGGAACCACTGTGTGTGTGAAGGAAACAAGGGGAGAAAATAAAAAGAAATTGCCAGAAGCTACTTGTATTGAACAGACAAAAGTAAACTTAAATACAAGTATATTCACAATAGACAAAATATGGAAACAATCTAAGTGTCCATTGACGGATAAATGGATACAGAAAATGTTTCTCATACAGACACAGACAGTGGGATATTATTCAGCCATTAAAAAGGAAACCTTGCCTTTGGGATAGCTTGGACGGATCTTGAGGGCATTATGCTAAGTGAAATGTCAAAGAAAGACAAATACTGTATGATCTCACTTGTATGTGGAATCTTTAAAAATCTTAAAAAAAAAAAAAAAAACACCCACAGGCTCAGAGAATGGACTGGTGGTTACCAGAGGCAAGGCAAAAGGGGTAGGCAGAATGGGTGAGGAAGGTCAAAAGGTAAAAATGTCCAGTTTTAAGTCTTGGGGATGGTGATACAGTCACTCAGCATGGTGACTATAATTAATAATATTCTATTGCATATTTGAAAGGTGGATCTTAAAAGTTCTCATCACAAAAATTAAAATTTTGTAACTATATTTGGTTATGGACGTTAATTAAACATTGTGATCATATCAAATATATATTGAATTGTGTTAAACATCTAAATCTAATATATGTTACATGTTAATTACATCTCAAAAAATACACGTTGAGATATTCTAAAAATATTTGCAGGCCTAGACTTAGTGGAGACAAAGGAAAAGTGAAATATTTTAATGTAGCTGATCAGTTTTATTAAAAATCCAACTTAATAACTTGCAAGACAAAGTTCATGTTTATTTTTAATATGCTAGGCACATGGGTGATGTGGGGCTTTATTTCATTTCCACCATTAAAAGCATATACTTGACAAACATTGTTAGGTTTCTGCTTTATTTTTGGCATTCAAAAGCTCTATATGAGTAAATTCAGTGCGAATTGATTCACAAAAGAAATATTAAAATGAAGTTACCAATATAACGTAGTCAAATATCCTTTTACATTTATTTTCAGTTGGACTTAGGCAAAATGTAAAAATAAAAAACAAAACTACGTTTTAATAAACACATACAAAAACAATAAATTATGCTAGATAGTTGATACCATACAGGCTCCTACACACACTAAATATGATCTTCTACGACCTATTTGAAATGAAATTTTAAAAGCTATTTTGGAGTAGAAGTTAGAAGTTACTTTTTTCTGAAAAAGCCTGATATTGATTCAAAGAATCTGATATGAAAATAAGCTCAATGTTTGACCTTAGTGTTCTATATATACACTCTACATATATGGTATTTATTCAGCTATGCTCTCAATTAAAGAAATTTAAAATAACAGTTTCTTCTCCATGCCTTTCATCATAATAATTCTTATTATGCACTACATGATTTTGACAAAAGGTACTACAAGTAGTACTATGATAAAAGGTCAAAGCTAAAGGTAAAAATGTATGACTTGATAATGTGAAACTTCTAGAGAAAACAACATTTTTGATCAAGTATGTATTTAGTTACACCATATAACATGTAATTGAAGCAAAATAGCCTGTAGGATTAAAGCAAGCCATCTTCTCCACTGCACTATAATACTACAGTCAGTAATTTTTTTAGAAAGATAAATTTGATATCAATACGATGTGACACAACTGCATCAAACCTTAATTTCACTCACAGTAAGAAGTCACAGGATTAAATAACACTGTGCAGTCTTTTAGAAAAGTTTATTGCTTCCAGATGGATTCAAGTTTCCTTTCAGCCCTGATTACTTCCAATATGCACAGGGTGCCAACATTATAAAGGACAGAGTCAAAAATATCATTTATATAGATAGCAAGGGGCAGGTGGAGGAACTCTGGCTTTTAAATAGACTGTGCTGATCAGGTTTTGACTATTTTTAAGAAATTATAAGAAACATTTGATAAAAAAACAAATACCATACTATGTAAACATCTTGAATGATGCCTGTTCCACAGAAAAACACAGATCCACAGCGCAGTATACATAAGACGACTCTTGCTTCAAGCTGCATGCTCTCTGCCCCATGTTGGGCTGTGCCATGTGTCACACTGCATGAGGCTTGCCACCAAGATGTCCACCTGTGCCTCTGCGGCAGAAGAGGCATCTATGTTTATTTCGTTTAATAGCACTGTTGAATATCAGCCATGGTGATCAGATATAAAGGCCTTCAAAAACACCGACTACTTAAGGCATGTTTGCTAAGTTTAAGGATGCAAATAAGTCACTACTTCTATTTAAAATAGCATTTTCTTAAGCAACCGAAGTATGACTACCATAAAAAATAAAATCCTTTTCATAAAACCCAAACAAAAAAGCTCTCCCTGTAATGTGGATTAAAAAATAAAACCACATCTGCTCTATCTAGTCTATGAGAGAAAAGCAATAAAAATTCATGACTGAAGAAGGATTTCAGTCTGGAGGTTGGGAGCCAACTTTTTAAAATACAGTACAATTCTAATAACACTTCCATTTTCTTATATTCAATTTTCCAAATGTTCTGCAAGTGTTATACAAATTACAAATTTGACTGGATATAAATGTTAAGCAATTTATTATGTATCCTTCAAAACAGATTAGCAATTTAAATACAATTATGGTCTCAAAGCTTGAAAGAAGAGAAAAATGATTAATTTCTGAAAGGACATAAACTCTTCTTGTCGGAGAAACACTAGGAAAAGTGGTACTACAATAATTCCTACTAACACCTAACGTTCTTCTGTGGATACTCAACCAAAACTAAGACAAACACCATTACAGCACTTGACTACTCACATTCTCTTTAGAGAGAAGTGATTTCATTCATATACGGGTTATAAATGAGTGTTAGAGTTTCAAGTGATTTTAATGGAAGTTTTGGACTTTTCAATTAATTTCATACATGATACTTTAAATATATTATCAGTGTCAAAATTTTTTATTTTATTTACATTTAATTAGTGGCAATATCCTTGATCAACTGCATGAAAACGCTCTAAGACACAGGGCAATGATCAAAAGAAGATGAAGTTATACTAAAAACCGACAAAGTTATATGACAAGTCAATAACAGGTCAATGAAACAGAGTCCAACTGATTAGGCTGCCAGGCACTAAAGTAGATAATGGGTTTTGTGTCAGCAGATGACTCAGTCATTAAGTATTTCTGATATTTCAAATACTAATCTGTGTTTAACTATCACTAATCAAACAGTGCTTTGTTTTTGATAATGGTCATCTATTCTTAAACTAGTCACACTGTCTCCTAAACAATACTTATTTGAGTGAAAAATGATTTGAGATTCATTTCTTCTTTCAACAATTTTTAACTGGACACTTTCCACATGCCAAACTTGCTCTAAAAGAGAAAAGCCTATTAGATAGAGATCTCCCCTGACTACCCAATGATCATTGAATAAAGATTGAAAAAAAAAAAAATAAGGGAGCAAGCCATGTATTGTTACTGATCCAAAATCTCTCATCTGCAATTCTAAAATCCCCAAAGCTCTGAAGATTATTTTTTCGTAAATCATTTGGCAACAAAACCTGAACTGACCTCATTTTGTCCCAAAATTGGACCTGAACTGACAGTGAGATTTTAAGTCTTTATTCATACCACTTGGCATAGATATTCTTAATGTTTCACTCAAAAAATATCAATGTTTGAATATTCAATGCTACCTGATGCTGGTTGTGAGTGTTACATACACATAAACATACGCCGCTTCTTAGCTTTCCAAAATCGGTTAATAGCTGAATTTTCACATAGCTGCTTCCCAGGGTTGCTGAGCAAGAGAAAAAAGTATAAAGGCCCAGTGGCAAGAGCATACTTGGTATATTCCAGAAACAGCAAATGTGGCTGGAGTTAGTAAGAAAACGGGGAGGGTAAAACACAAGAATATAAAGGCTGGAAGCAGGCAGACCATGCAGGCATATGTAGGCTACAGAAAGAACTCTGGATTTTAGCCTGAAAAAGATGTGAAGTCATCGGAAGTTTTTGAGCAGAAGAAAGAAGTCATCTGATATATACTTTAAAAGTAAAATTCTACCTGATACATACAGAATAGACTGACAGAGGACATGGTGAGAGATAGACTTGTTTAAGGAAGAGAGATTGTTTAAGGAAGCTTAAAAAATACTCCAGGTGAGAAATGACAGCATCTCATACTGAGATGGTGGCAGCAATCCCGTTCAGTTTCAGATACATTTCAAAGAAAGAGGCAACAGGATGTGCTAATGGATAGGATATAGAGTGAGACTGGGCTCTAGCATATTCCAAAGCATTCGGCATGGACAATTAGAAGGAGGAAATCTTCATATACTGAGATGCGAAGATCTATAGGAGGTACCTGGTTGGAGGCTGCAGGAAAGCATGTGGAGGTTATTTTAGAACAAGATAAGTTTGAGAAATCTATTAGACCTCTAAGTTGAAATTTAAGTAGGCAGTTAGGTTCATAAATCAGGAATTCTGAGGAGAGGTTTAAGCTAGAGATATACATTTGAAGGTCAAGGGGATTTAGATAATATCTGAAACCAGAAACTAGAGGAGGCTGAACCAGAGAGAATGAAAATGGGCAATGAGGTCAGAAGATAGTGATGGAAAAATGAGAAGAGCCAAGAGAAGTGTCTGAGAAGGAGCACGCCAGTGGGGTAGAAGGAGAACCCAAAGAGTAACCTCGCAGGAGATAAAGTTGTATCAAGGAGCACTGCATGACTAGTGGTCAAACTCTGTTCATAGGTGAAGTCAGATGAGGGCCAAGTGAGCTGTGGAGTGCTGAGAGTCAAAAGCCTGATCACAGAAGATTCAAGATCATAGAAGATTCAAGAAAGAATGCGAAACAAGGTAAGACTGAATGTATAACAAGTCTAACTAAACTAAAATGTTGGTGGTGGGGAGCACCAAAGAAATAGTACTAAGCATTCTACGTGGATTATTGCAATTCACCTTTATAATGGTTCTACAAAGTAGAAATTTTCTTACTTTACAGATGAGGATATAGAAGATATGCAGGTACCAATGATCTTCATAAGAATGCTGGAGTTTTATCTAAGCATTTGTTTGATTATTAAAGCACATTCTCTTATACTACTATACAGCTTCCTAGGAAATAACCATACAAAATAAATACTGAGAAAGTGACAAAGTCTTCTCAGAAAAGGCATTGGTGTGGGAATTAGGAGACCTCTGTTTTAGCTCTGGGTTTGTCACCAATCTCGAGGAAAATGAAGTACCTTTTGAACTTGATAGCTCATTCCTAAAATAAGGGTATTGGAACAGATTTATTCACTTAGTCAGTCAATATGTATTGATTACTAATTTGCTGGACACAAGTCTAGTTGTGAAAGAAACAAAGGCGAAAATGTAGGAACTTACCCTGTAGAGAGGAAGATGACAAATATTTAATACAATTGAAAGCTTCTTTCGACGCTAAAATGCTACCACAGTTATTAAATATTAATAATAGACAAAAGTCCCATTCCAGGCTAGTGCAAAGAGGTTCAGATTTATTAAATCACTGAAAACTCACAGCACTGTAAGCTGGGTACTATTATTATACTATATCCTGTTTTATAGACTGGCGGGGGGCAAGGAGACATAAGCTTAGAGCTGAAATAGCTCGCCCCACAGTTACATAGGAAGTGACAAAGCTCAAATTCTAACAGACAGTATGACTCCAAAAACGCATCTTTCCATCACTCTCCACAGCACAGTAAGTTAATAGTGTAACAGCTCATTTTACTGTTGTTTAACTCTTCCCTCTTATTTTTCTTGATGGGTCTCTGTTCAAAATGGGAAACAACAAGGCATAAGAGAGGGAAAAAAAAAAAAAGGAAAGAAAGACAAATTGCAGAAGTAGAAATGAACATTGACGTAAAGACAAAAATCAAGAAAACCAAAGAAGCAGAGTAACATGAACAAAAAAAGAGATTTGAGAAGCACATGAAGGAGAGCGAAGCGGCAGCCCTGAGGCCTGGCTCAGGTCAGTGACCCACCAGGTGCCACAAGGCTTCAGTAGAGAACAATGGACAGGTCTGGTGAACAAGGGCTCCTCTGAAGGGCCTGGGTTCTCCCATTCTCTCAAACACACTGCTGGCTTATCAATGCTACTGAGAATCAACACTTCTAATGAGCCTAATGAAGTAAATATGGTCTGTAAAATACTTCAGAAAGGAGCTCTAGATACTTGCTCACACTTTCTGGTACAACCATGGTAACAAGGAAAGCATTCCTTAGGATTCAGAGGTGAAACCATTACAGAGGTCTGAGAAGGACAAAGGAGACAGAGATGAGCTGCCTGATCATACTACCAGCAAGCCTGCCCTCTGAATTTCAGTAGACAGCTAGCATCTGTCTCCACTCTTCACATCAGGGATGTCCAGCCAGGACCAGGCACACAGGGACCCTCATTGGCTGGGAGCTATTTTATCTTCCCAAGCTTTCCACATCAAGCCTGAGTAACTCAGTTGTGTCTACCTCTTTATGACCCTATGGACTGTAGCCTATCAGGTTCCTTGGTCCATGGGATTTTTCAGGCAAGAATACTAGAGTGGGAAGATCTACTCCAGGGGATCTTCCCAACCCAGCTATCAAACCTGCATCTCCAGTGTCTCCTGTATTGGCAGACCAATTCTTTACCCCTGCGCCACTGGGAAGCCCTGAGCTTTCCACATAGAATAACGATATGAGAATAATTGGATTTTTTCAAGGAACAATTCTTATAGCTGGCATTTTCCCCTAGTATTCTAAAGATTATTTAGAGATCACCTTTATAAATTGTGGAGACAAGAAACGTATCTCCCACTAGTAATCTATCTAGTCCCAAAACTAAGCACTTACTATATGCCAGGTGCTTTCTGACCTAACTGTTGCAGATTTAAGGATGACGGGATATGGTCTTTCCCCATCAAAGGTCAGTACACTGGGGAACAGAAGCATAGTAGGTAGCTAGTCATCTTGTGGGATTTCACCAGAATCTTATTTCCAAATTATTCCTTTACAAAAGGATATTGGGACCCATTGGAGATTTTAAGAAACAACCACTCCATCTGTTTGGTCATTCTGGTTTCTACCCCGAGCACCTTCTCAACATAGATTCAGAATCATTCACATGTTCCACAGGCCTCTTTTAAAAAAGTCCTGCATTAAAAGGTGAGATTACAACTAAATCTCCCTCTGAAAAACGTGCTTTTATTTTCTTTTAAATACTCTTCTTTATTAGCTGAATTTCTACAAGTATAGTCAGGAAAAAAAAAACATTTTAAAGCTGTAGTTTTTATTTGCCTGAAATTAGTTCTCTATCCCAACTGTTTCCTTCGTTAACTTCTATTAAGCATCTAAGAATGACTAACTAGATAGGAACGATTGTATTCAGAAGCTCAGCTCCCTCCTAACTATCAGCAAGTATGAAGCTAATACTAAGCAGTGAAACTTTTCTTTACATATTTGCTAAATTACTTTACTATACATTTATTCTATTAACATGCCACCCACCATGCAAGAAAGCAGCCAGTTTTTCCTGAAAGCAGTATAGTACAGAAACACAGGGAATGGAAAGCAAGATGACATGCCTGCCAAGCTAGGAACTAAATCAGATACTCCATCTCACCTGCTGCTGCTGCTGCTAAGTCGCTTCAGCAGCGTCTGACTCTGTGCGACCCCTTAGACAGCAGCCCACCAGGCTCCCCTGTCCCTGGGATTCCCTAGGCAAGAACACTGGAGTGGGTTGCCATTTCCTTCTCCAATGCATGAAACTGAAAAACGAAAGTGAAGTCGCTCAGTCCTGTTCGACTCTTAGAGACCCCATGGACTGCAACCCACCAGGCTCCTCCGTCCATGGGATTTTCCAGGCAAGAGTACTGGAGTGGGGTGCCATTGCCTTCTCCACCATCTCACCTAATTCTAAATTATCTTCAGCTTATGGTGATAGTTAAACGAGACAACATCCTTGGTACAAAGACCAAGCAGATCCTCAGAGAGGTGAAGGGCTTATCAAAGACAGGTGTCAAGGGCAGAAGACTGGACTTTAAAGCTCACAATCTTTTTCCTCTGTTCTACAGACCAGAAGGGCTTACAAAGTAACAACGTTGTTACTGAAGGTGTATTACTAAACGCTTTATAATGAGGCTTTCATAGAATGGGTTCACACTTCAGCAGATTTTGTGCTGTCTTTCTGAAAACCCAAGTTAAAAGCAGCACTTGAGGTTCTATTACGAAAAAAGTCCCAAAGACAAGCAGCAGAGACAAGCAATTAAAATCTACAGCCCCTTAGCAAAGTGGCTGGAATCCAGGCTCTGCCTCTTACTACCCTGTGTGACCTTGGAGAAGTTACTTGAATTCTTTCTTTTCAGTTTTCTCATCTAGAAAATGGGGATTAGAATAGCCTCTATTTCTGAGGATTGTTGTGAAGAATTAATGAGTTAATATGTAAAATTCTGGTAACAGTTCCTGGGACATACAATGTGCCATACAAGTGTTTACAACTATTATTTTATTATTACCTGAACAAATTCAGCAAATCTTGCAGTCACCATACAAAATACCTGCATCAGATAAACCATGAAACTAGCATGTACAACAGAATGGTACTAGGAAAGAATGATTACAGTAGGCGTCTTCCCTCACTTAGAATACAAAAATGCTCTGGCTTTGTTTTGAATTTACAAAGGTAGCTCCTAAAATCAGTGGGCATCCTGACTGCCTTCCCTAAAGCAGACTTGGAAACACCTCCCTTGTTACAAAGGATCTGCTAAGAAATTTATGGAATAGGATAGGAGAAAAGCAGAAATTGAGAGTATAAAGACAATATTAGGAAGATAAATTAGAAATAACAATAAGACTTACCTAGACTTTCATCACATAATCAAGACAGAACATTTTTAATTAATTATGCATCTACAGGGGCCTAAATGAAATGCTGTTTTCTGTGGCTTTAGCCATTGAAAAATAAGATCTGTTCCCATTATTTAACTTAAAAATCTTTTACATTAAGAAAAAAAGGAAGAAAAAAGAAATAATAGTCAAAGGAAAAAATTACCAGCAGCTGACTCACATGTCACTACTACTCTAATTCTAGGCACAAATATTGTGGGAAATCTATCAAGTTCAATTTGTATTCATCCTGAAAGGGCTTATGTGCTCCACTCACAATGCAAGTTCTTCATCAATTCTACGCCACGAATGGCAAACAATGGTTTTGACAAAGACTAAAGATGATCTTGGTGATAACTTGCTGTTTAGACTACGACTATCGACAAACTCTTATTTTAAAACTTCAGACCTCAAAAACCGACACCATCAACTTCAGAAATTTTTATAAGGACCTCCACAACCTTGTAACTAACTATTTAAGAAATCGTTAATACAGTGCTTCTCACACTGGCTTCCAGATGATTCTAGACCTTCTGAGACAGAAACTAAATGAGCTCTGATTACTTTTATCTATTTGTCTTACCTATTAGTGCTTTAAGATGCCCTTGGAATGAAGAGATCACAATTACAGAAACCATTGCTTTGGTATGGCTATTCGTTCAGTAACTGTGCTCTCATAGCCCCCAATTTATCCAGAGTTACTAGGATACTTGAAGATCAGGGATCAGTTCGTTTGTTTAAAATGCTCTATTTTCAATGGACATTATATTTTTAAAAGATACATTCTCAAAAGCCTTAGTATATTAGGATTTGGAATTCTGGAAATACTTTCCAAAAAGTTGTTTAAAGAACTTTCTAAAAAATAATGAAGGCTATTTCTGCTCTTTAAGGGGATAGATGAGCTAAAATTGATACAAGTTCATTTTTCCTTTTAATGTATTTTAGAATTACATTATTTTTCCAATACATGTATGTAGTTGCTACCTATACAAGATTATTATAATCTCTCTCAGGTAATTACTGCTGAGATCAGCAGTTTAATGCCCTTTGTTTGCCAAATTTTTGTTTTCCCAAGGACCAGTCCCACTCTATAAAGATGTGTTTCCAGGATACATATAATTACGCTGGGTATAACATCTGTTGCTTTGCATGTTCAGAGGCTTACTAAACCAAGGTACAAACACACTTCTATGCCTACTTCAGGAGAATGGCTAAAATATTAAAAGCTTAAAGATTCAGTAGAAATTTTTTAAAGCAGTATTTGTCAAAAGTAAAAGCTAATTCTAATTTAAATATTTCCAAATAGAATTAACTCATTTTAGCCCTTAGAGAAATGTTAGCCCCAAAGTTATATCATTTTTAAATATCATCACTTAATAATCCTGAGATTTATGTTTCCTATAAATGCATATAGGAATTCTACTGAAGTTTCTACTTCAGTTATCTCTCAGAAGCAGACTATCCAGCCAAAAACAAATGAAAACCAAAAACAAATCCCTTTACTCCAGGACAACAAAGAAATTAATAATGGTGACCTCTTTTCTGTGCTTCACCCTTTTATAGCACAGCAGATTTAGATAACAGATAAAACAGCACTGCACTTTCAAATGTAGGTCAGTATTCTGGTCGTACCACAGAAATGAATTGTTCAGACTTAAATAAAGCAGAGGACTACCGACCCAAATCACTTCTGTGTGTGACCTTTTAAGGTTGCCCAACAATCTGATGGTCCTGAGAACTTCCAAATATGCAAATATTTATTGGCAAGGTTTACCAGAAAGATAAAAAGTGAACACTGATTTCAGTACTAAAACCTGAAATAAGCCCTAATAAATGGGAAGTGGGGTGGGGGGATCAGACACAGTTATATCTCACCATTCATAGTCATAGATAAAAAATATTGAAGTTCTAAGTTCATCGTGTTTTCAGAAAATTTTAGGACACGCAAATTCATGAGTCTCGGTGTACTCAAATGTATTTCACAATCTTTGAGATCTGAGCTTGTTATTATATAACTAAGATTGTTATTTGGACTTCATTTAGACTGATGAGATATCAGACACACAGATTTAGAGTTGAGGAAACCTACTTAAATTAAAAAAAAAAAATCATTCCAAACCATTTTAATATGTTTTAGCTCACTCGATTCTTCTAACAATTCTTATTTCTTAGTGTTATATATCATTTGATGTACCCAACCATTATATTAAAAATCAAAAAGAAACAAACCAAAAAACCTCACCTTGCCTTTAACAGGAATTTGGGGGAAAGAGGTAAAACCCACTTTCAGGATTGGAGAAGATTTAGCTAAAGGAGTAATATAGTAAACCCACTTACTTGGGATTGAATTCTGTCTCTCCAAAATTCATATGCAGAAGTTCTAACCCCGCAGTATGACTATATTTGGGCCTTTAAGGAGTAATTAACTTTAAATTAAGTCATAAGGGTGCTCTCTAGGGGCTTCCCAGATGGTAAAGAGTCTGCCTGCCAATGCAGGAGACACAAGAGACATGGGTTCAATTCCTGGGTTGGGAAGATCCCCTGAAGTAGGAAATGGCAACTCACTCCAGTATTCTTGCCTGGAAAATTCCATGGACAGAGAAGCATGGCAGGCTACAGTCCATGGGGTCACAAAGCATTGGAAACAATTGAGCGACTGAGCAGAGGAGCAAGTGGTCTCTAGTCTGATGGGACTCGTGTCCTTAAAAGAAAAGGAAGATTTACCTTCCCACCAACAGTGCAAGAGGGTTCCCTTTTCCCTACACCCTCTCCAGAATTAACTATTTGGGGATTTTTTGATGATGGGCATTCTGATTTTTCCAGTAGTCATGTATGGATGTGAGAGTTGGACCATAAAGAAAGCTGAGTGATGAAGAATTGATGCTTCTGAACTGTGGTGTTGGAGAAGACTCTTGAGAGTCCCTTACAGCAAGAAGATCAAACCAGTCCATCCTAAAGGAAATCAGTCCTGAATATTCATTGGAAGGACTGATGCTGAAGCTGAAGCTCTAATACTTTGGCCACCTGATGCAAAGAACTGACTCACTGGAAAAGATCCTGATGCTGGGAAAGACTGAAGACAGGAGGAGAAGGGGACGACAGAGGATGAGATGATTGGATGGCATTACCGACTCGATGGACATGAGTTTGAGCAAGCTCTGGGAGCTGGTGATGGACAGGGAAGCCTGGCATGTTGCAGTCCATGGGGGTCACAAAGAGCTGGACGTGACTGAGCCACTGAACTGATTCTGACTGGTGTGAGGTGATATTGTAATTTTGATTTGTATTTCTCTAATAATGACCAATGTTGAGCCTCTTTTCATGTATTTATTAGCCATCTGTATGTCTTCTTTGGAGAAACATCTGTTTAGGTCTTCTGCACACTTTTTCATTGGGTTGTTTTTCTGTTATTGAGTTGCATAAGCTGCTTGCGAATTTTCTATGTAAGACAGGTTGGAGATCCCTTAAAAACCTAGGAAAAAAAAACTACCATATGACCCAGCAATCCCAATACTGGGCATATACCCTAAGAAAGCCATAACTAAGACACAGGCGCCACAATGTTCGATGCAGCACTATTTACAATAACTAGGACAAAGAAGCAACCTAGATGTCCCTCAACAGATGAATGGATAAAAAAGTTGTGTATACACTGGAGTATTAGTCATAAAATGGAACACATTTGAGTCAGGGCTAATGAAGTGGATGAACACAGAGTCTATTATACAAAGTGAAGTGAGTCAGAAAGAGGAAAAAATACTGTATTTTAATCCATATATATGGAATTTAGAAAGATGGTACTGATTAACCTATTTGCAGGGTAGCAATGGAGACGAAGACATAAAGAACAGAACTTATGGACACAGTGGGGGAAGTGTAGGAAGGAGAGGGTGGGATGAATGGCCAGAGTAGCATGGAAACATATACACTAACATAGGTAAAATAGACAGCCAGTGGAAATTTGCTGTATGACTCAGGGAACTCATACCGGGGCTCCATGGCAACCAAGAGGGGTGGAATGAGATGGGAGACAGGAGGCTCAAGAGGGAGGGGACATATGTGTACCCATGGCTGATCCATGTTGATGTATGGCAGAAACCAACACTATCTTGTTAATCATCCTTTAATTAAAAATAAAAAAATTAATGATTAAAAAAAAGAAAAGAAACATTAGCGATCTCTGTCTCCATATGCGCACAAAGGAAAGAGCATGTGAGGCCACAGTGAAAAGGTGGCCATCCATGAGCTAAGGGAGCGAGGCCTCACCAGAAATCAGCTCTGACAACACCTTGATCTTGGACTTCCAGCCTCCAGAACCACAAGAAAAGAGTAAAGTTCTGTTGTTCAAACTGCTTCATCTATGGTGTTGTGTTATGGCAGCCCTGACAGACTAATATATCATCCTTCTTTAACTTAAGTTTTAATTTCTTCTTCAGAGTCTCCAAATTTTCTACACCATGTGACCTTGTATCCCACCACAACATCAAGCAAAATATAGCAAACAAGAGAAATGAATCGTTTTCCTTTTTTCCTTCTATGTTCCAATATTTCCAAATGTGAACACTGAAGAATACTGAATGCCAATGGAGAAAACACTTTAAATAACTGCTTAGGTTGTCATTAATTCGAAAGCAAGAGCTATATCAGGAGGATACTAAACTATTTTGCTGCTACTGCTCCTGAGTCGCTTCAGTCGTGTCCGACTCTGTGCGACCCCATAGACGGCAGCCCACCAGGCTCCCCCGTCCATGGGATTCCCCAGGCAAGAACACTGGAGTGGGTTGTCATTTCCTTCTCTAATGCGTGAAAGTGAAAGGGAAAAATGAAGTCACTCAGTCGTGTCCGACTCTTCGCGATCCCATGGACTGCAGCCTACCAGGCTCCTCCACCCATGGGATTTTCCAGGCAAGAGTACTGGAGTGGGGTGCTGGTGGGAATTAATCAGGATAGCTTCACTGATGGCTCAGTTGGTAAAGAGTCCACCCACAATGCAGGAGACCCAGGTTCAATCCATGGGTGGGAAGATCCCCTGGAGAAGGAAATGGCAACCCACTCCAGTATACTTGCCTGGAAAATCCCATGGACAGAAGAGCCTGGCAGGCTACAGTCCTTGGGATCGCAAAGAGTCTAACACAACCTAGCAACTAAACCACCAATCAGGATAAGCAAGGGATGCAACCCAACCCAGAAATGACAGATGGGGGTAACTGAGAAACGTGTGCAAGATTTGAAAGTTATCATTTACAATATGTTTCATTTTGCCTTCTGCCTTCCTGCGGGATCAAATAGAAAATCTCTCAAAAGTTCTTGATATTTTTGTTCCCACTGGTTCTTTAAAACTCTGTACTGGAACTAGAAACACTGCTTCCTTGAGCTTCTAAACTGAGGAGGACCCATATGGCTATACTTGGAAAGTTAAGGGTCAAGACTGACTCAGGATTAAGTAAAGAAACAGGTCAGTTTGAAAAAGTTCTGGACTTCTCTGGTGGTCCAGTGGTTAAGACTCTGTGCTTCTAATACAGGGGACACAGGTTCGATCCCTGGTCTGGGAGGTTCTGCATGCTGTGTGGTACAGCCAAAAATAAAGAAAAAAGAAAAGGTTCACCAAAGCCCAGAAGTGAAACCAGAAAAACGGCCCTTCATCTACCTCCTCACCTCCCACTACCACCCCATCTCCTGCTAATGCTGCTCCCAAATCAGCCTCTGGCCTGGGAGCTCAAGTTCTCATGGAAGGGGCTGAGGGAGGGTATTAAGAAGGCCCCATATGGAGAGAGATTTTTGCCTTAGGCAAAATGTCCTCCCTTCTTACCACTCACCCTAATGCCTGTCCTCTCCTATACTCACACATGACTTAAAGAGTCTCAGAAGAAAGCTCTGGAGTGTGGCAATCAAAAAAGAGAAGAGAAAGAAAGGCGGCAGAGCTTATCCAAGGAATTTTTCTAAAAGTACCAACTAGACATTTAGATTTTTATTTTCTTCTATATCATTTCAACCCTAAACATTTTTAAGCTAAAACATCTTCAGGCATTAAAATACCATTTCAGGAAATCATGTGTCTGAGATTAAAAATGAAGTGAAGTGTTCGTCGCTCAGTCATGTCGGACTCTTGGCAACCCCACGGACTGTAGCTGGCCAGGCTCCTCTGTCCATGGAATTTTCCAGGCAAGAATACTGGAGTAGGCAACCATTCCCTTCTCCAGGGGTCTTCCCAACCCAGGGATCGAACCCCGGGTTTCCTGGCAGATTTCAGGCAGATTCTTTTACCATCTGAGCCACCAGGGAACAATACATGATACTAAATTTAATATTTTGAGGGCAGGGTTATAGAAAATTATGCAAACAGCTTATTTTTGTTTATTACAGTGAATATCAATATATCATTTAAAGTTTCCACAGCTTCTGTTGTTCTTAGTTTCTGTATCTTTGCCTTTTTCAAATCTAAAATAAGTTTCTGATGCTATATGGTTTTCTATATTATCATCTGTAAACTTTGAGGCATTATTAAAATTCAGTAGTTAACAGAACTATTTAATCTGGAAATATGTATTAGCCGAAGACACCATTAGATTTATTCTCATATATAGGGATCAGGGAAACAAAGGAAAGAAATCCAATTATTTAAAACAGTAATCCCTTAACACTGGGATTTTGTTTTAATTATGAAGAGTGTGTCTTACTAAAAACAAAACAAAGCCTATCCTTTATGGGAGAAGCCCCATGTTTCTCTAGTGAACATTCATGCACGCAAGATTTCCTATAGAAGACTTCAACAAATTAATTTTGCTATTCTTCAATTTCCCATGACATAATTGACTTCTTAAAAAGAGCATCAAGTAAACAATTATGAGCCCACCTGTTCATGATATCACACCAGGCACCATACAAAGTTAATGAAAATAGATTTCGTTTCCTGCTCCACTCCACCAAGACAGTACAGGCACAATTTTCTGTACTAAAAACTAACAACAAAAAGGACAGGCAGTGATAAGTACTAAAATGACAATTGCTATATAGTCTTTGTCCTTTAAACAGGACTCCTGACATACCCAGTACCTGAAAACTCTTTTCATGAATATCTTCCCCCATCCCTATGGCTCCTCAGTGCCTTGCACAGGGTAGAAGGGTAGAAGGGTAGGAAGCCCTGACTGAAAGTAAATGGGCTGCCCCCCAAGAGGCAAGAAAAGTCACTGGGGCCTTCCCTTAGGTGGTCCTACTCCCATCACACACAGAAGAAAACTAAACCACCATTCGAGGAAATTACGCTCCTCGTTGGGTCCAGCCCACAATCCCACTTAAATGGTTCAGTGTTGAGCCCAGAAGGCTGAGGGAAATCTTTCTTTCTCAAGGGACATGGAGGCTCCTAGCTCTCCTATTTCAGACCTAAGAGAAAGCTATTTAGGCACTCAGTACAACCTCATTCAGGTTTCATCACTGCAACTAAAGCTTGCAGTCGTCCTGTCGCCCCTCCCAGAACTGAGTTTTGGCATGGAAGGCACACAGACAGCTTCAAGGCCAAAGCTGAATCCCAGCAGGTCGAGCACCAAAGGCACCTGGCAAGGGCCTCAGCTCAGTTTCAGCCAAGAGCTGACAAGCAGGGGACAGAAGGTTATCCGATGACGTAAGCCACCCAAGGGATAAGGAGAGAACTGAAGAGCGGCAAGGGCTGCTGAATGAGCACGGAGATATAAATGATGACGTGTTTAGAGTCTAAAGGAGTCCAGCAGCTGATGCACAGAAAGCAGACAAGTAGAAAATAAAATAAGCTTGTGCTACTATCTTGACATAAGCGAGATTAAGGACTAAACCTCATGTATATTTATGTTATTAGGTTTAGAGTTGGGGTCAAATATGTAGGTAATACAACATATTATAGATTATGTCCTCTAATACAATAGAGTTGGGAAAATCTATATACTTTCCACTGGGAAACATGGACAAATATTGCTATTCAAAGACAATTTTGTTTTTCATTTTGTTGTGTTCCAAGTTTATCATAAATACATGATCATATTGCTTTCTTTGAATAAGCTGTCTTGAGAAAGACACTTGAGAAAACCGAGAAGAAAGCAGGAAAGAAGATGCCAGACAATGAGAATCTGTGACCATTGTTTCTTAGTCAAGGTCATATCAAGGCGAGTAGAAGAAAGGGTCCCACCTGTAACAGAATCGATGGCTTAGGTTCTCTGAAGTTTTGCAGTCTCCTAGAGGAAAGATTTCACAACCATGTCGAATCTTCATTTCCTTTGCCTTTGTCTGCCCTTACACATTCATTGAAAATTAGCAATTAGCAAAGGATATGAATTGACCAATGATACACCACAACTACTACACACTTTTGTAAACTTAGAAGATGTATTTCAGAACCATTAGAAAGCGATCTGGGACCTCACATTTTGGATGCTAAAAGACCCACGAAAAGGGCACGTCTTTAAAGTATCAATGACACAATCATGAACAGAGAGTTTTAAAATAATGTACACAGGCAGTTCAATTTATTTCTGAATTATGTCATAAAGCTGAGTCCAAATGTTTTTTAATTAACATCACCAGAAAGTGAGCCTACTCTAATGAAATACTGGAGATTTCACGTTAGAAAGTGACTGACGGGTCAACTTCTGAAAAAGAAACAGTAGATACCACCACAAAACTAGCAGATGTTTCTTGGGGTCATTTGTACAAAAACATAAGCATATGTTAAAGAAATCTGACACTATCATGGAATCAGTTGGTGTCTACAATAATAGCAGCTCCTTATGGCAATATGGTAATATCCGTATCAAATGCACAACACATTATGTTGCAACAGTATGTGCAGACAAAAGAGCATCAGTGGCAGCAACAATGACCAGTCTTTTCATTAAGGTGAAAAAATAAAATTAGAAGCTTACATCCAGGGCATAATATCGTTTAACAGTAAATTGAACATATACACATTATCTTGAATTTTCAGAGTTTCCATTTAACTGATTTTGTTGAGATTCACATAAAGACAGAATGTTAACCAAAGAAGAAGACGAAAGTCTTTATACAAGTCTCTAACATGAGTTTTCTTCAGTTTACCCTAGAATAATGAAGATAGTTACTTTAGAAGCTAATAGTAATACTTGCTTAGTACCCCATGGACAGAGGAGCCTGGCAGGAATCCAAGGGATCACAAAGAATCAGACAGGACTGAAGTGATTTAGCCCACATGCACAGGTTCCCCCAGAAGATGTTTCCATGACATGAAATTCATTAAAAGAGTAGGTTTGCTCCCAGTGTAAAACAAACAACTTGGAAAACGACAGATTTGTCTTTCTTTCAGAAGCTAGGGTATCAAGACATTTTTTCCCCCAAATATGAAAAATGCTAATTCAAAGAAATGAAAATAGTGATTTTTGAGAAGAATATATTTCTACTTTTAAAATAAGAACATATTATAAATCACATTTCATGACAAAAATGTATCCACATTATTTAAAGTATTTGGGGTGTGTGTGTGCACGTTAGCCACTCAGTTATGTCCGACTCTTTGCAACCCCATGGACTGCAGCCTGCCAGGCACCTCTGTCAGTGGAATTTTCCAGGCAAGAATACTGGAGTGGATTGCCATTCCCTTCTCCAGGGGGTCTTTCCAATCCAGGGATCAAACCCAGGTCTCCTGCATTGCAGGCAGATTCTTTACCTTTTGAGCCACTTGGGAAACCCTAAAGTATTTAAATATTACTAAAATAAGTAGGCTATGAATGGGATTTCAAAAAGGCATTATAGTCACCAAGATTTTAACTGTAACAAGTTTTCATCTGTATAATGAAAACCGGAACAAAACATATACTACCTCGCCCTTACACTTTCAATACATGAAAACACGCCTAAAATAGAAGGAAGCCAGTACACGCTAACAGTTGTTCAATTTTATTGATCTTATTCTTCCTGCACAGATGGGCACTAGAAACTACTTTGAATTATGTGCCTGGAACATTTACCAAGCTTAGAAGTTTAATTTGGAACAAATATTATTTGTATTAAACAAAAGATTTCATGATATAAATGGATGTTTTTAGTTTAAAATGATAAACAGTTTTTATACATATAAAAGTTGACAATGTGATTTCACTGATTTTTTTAATATTTCAATAATACCAAACATTACAGTTGTACAAAGATCATAACTTTATTTACCAATATTTAATGAAAAATGTTTTCTGAAAATAGCTTTCAACTATTTTTTTCCAAGTAGCCCCAACCTAATAAGAAATGGCACAGGAGAAGAGAGCCCGAGGCTCATGGAAAACACAGATCTTAAATTAACTAGAGTTCAATCTATAATCCTTCAGGAGCAATTTCTCCAGTGTACGTCTTTGTTCAAGCTTTCTGTTTCCCTTCTGTTTGGACATTTTGCTAGTCCCTAGCATATCTGATGCTTGGTAGAATACATTTCGAGTGGCATAATTCTTAGACCAGCAAAACAAAAAAGCAATTTTAGCTGTGTCCAAGATGCATTCCACTGTCCAAGCTAAAAATCTCAGCATCACCCCTGTGCCTTCCTTTCCCCTCAAACCCCACATCCTCTACATTCGATCTTTGCCGATATCCCTTTGCACTTGACCTTACCTCTCCATCCTCCCTGCCACATACACACCTCCTCCTGGATCTGCTGGTGGACTGCCCACTGAAATGGGCTCCTCAGTCTAACCTACCCCCATTTATAATCCAGCCTACCCCTATGGCTGTCTTCCTAAAACCCAATTTCACCTACTTTAAAAAACAAAAACTTGAAATCCTCTGACACTTTGTCTTTGCCGCCCCTTACTCAACCTTCAGGGTAAAACACCAATTTCCTGGCATGATACTCAAGGTGCTATGCAAACTACTGACTTACACAAAGCACTCTCCCTACAGGCTATGGCTTTATTTTCCATGGAGGTCAAAGCATTCTTGCCAAATTTTTCCAAAATGTTATTTTCCTATGATGGTTTGCTTATTCCTTTGTACTGCCAACTCCTAGCCATGTTTAAAGGTCTTTACACCTCTCTGCAACTTTCCCCTACGTCCTCCTCCGCCACTCAAACGAAATGATTTTCCCCTTTCGCTACACTTCTGTGGTTCTTTATAATTCCCTGTAAGTAATACTTCAAGTGCACATAAAACAGATCATCCAGTTATTTTGCTGATAAGCCTCCTTGCAGATTGTGAATACTTTAAAGCAAAAATTGTGACAAATTGATTGTAGCATTCCTTATACCTATCAGACACCTAGCACATGATTGTTGCTCCCCAATATTAGGAGAAATAAGCTAAAAACATGAATGATTTATGAGAAAAATAAAAATTAAAAGTATGATGAGATACCATTTCTTATCTCTGTTTTTTTTAAAACAATGTCTGACAATATATCTTTTGAAGAAATGACACAGAAACAGGTGCCCTCCTACGATGATGATAGAAAAGCAAAATAACACAGTCTTTCTCAAGGGACTTGGAAATATTTGGCAAAATTATGTAGGCAAGAAGTAGACAGGAAACCTCTGTACGTTTCACTAATTTTGCTGTGAAATGAAAACTGCTCTAAAAAGTCAGGTTATTTAAAAAAAAAAAAAATAGACTTCTCAGGTGGCTCTAGTGGTAAAGAACCAACTTGCCAATGCAGGAGACATAAGAAACCCATGGGTTCAATCCCTGGGTGAGGATGATCCCCTGGAGGAGGGCATGGCAACCCACTCCAGTATTCCTGCCTGGAGGATCCCGTGGACAGAGGAACCTGGAGTCCATAGCATCACAAAGAGTTGGACATGACTGAATCGACTTAACATACATTAAAAAATTATATAAGGTATTTATTGAGTCAACAGTCCCACTTGTAGGAATCTATTCCAAAAATACATTTTAAACAAAGATATGATAAGTTTTTAATTACACCACTATTCACAATAGCAAAAATGACTGGAAACCACCCATGTCCTTCAACAGAGAGAAGGTTTAGTAAACTAAAGCACACAACAGATTATTGTGCAGATACAAAAGGAAATGAGGACCCTCACTACATACCTCTACCAAGTGATACATCGGGAATACTGTTAATTCAAAAAGAAATCAAAGTGGAAAAAAGCATATATGGTACACTCCCATGCACTTAAGAAGATGGGTAGGGTGAGGTAAGTAAAAGAATATATGTATATGTTTGCTTCTCTAGGAATAAACCAAAAAATTTAAAAGATTTACCAATAATAGGAAGGAAGGAAAAGGGTAGAAGGGACACAGACAAAAATTGTGCTTCCTAGAGTATAGCTTGCTTAGTGAATTTTATTTTGGAACCATGTAAGTATTTTACATAATTACAAAATAGGATTAAAAAGAGCAATGCCCAAAAATAAAAGCAAAAATGAAACAAATAATTCTGCATATTGAGTTGGAAGTATAACATCACAGATAGGACTGATTCCAACTGTCTTTAGAACACAGTCATTTGGGGATTTCCCTCGTAGTCCAGTAGTTAAAAATCTGCCTGCCAATGGGGACACAGGTTCAATCCCTGGTCTAGGAAAATCCCACATATCATGAGGCAACGACTGAAGCCCATGTGCCCTAACGCCCATGCTCTACAACAAGAGAAACCACTTCAATGAGAAGCTCGCACATCGCAATTAGAGAGTAGCCCCCATTCACTGCAACAACAGAAAATCTGCATGCAGCAACAAAGACCCAGCACAGCCAAAAATAAATAAGATTATAAAATATACAGCCATTAAAAAATAATAATAATAATCTGACTACACACAGCACATACTCTGGGCTTCCCTGGTACTTCAGCTGGTAAAGAATCTGCCTACAATGCATGACACCCTGGTTCAATTCCTGGATCAGGAAGCTCCCCTGGAGAAGGGATAGGCTACCTGCTCCAGTATTCTTGGGCTTCCCTGGTGGCTCAGATGGTAAAGAATTCATCTGCAATGTGGGAGGCCTGGGTTCAATCCCCAGGTTAGGCAGATCCCCTGGAGGAGGACATGGCAACCCATTCCAGTATTCTTGCCTGGAGAATCTCCATGGACAGTGGTACCTCGTGGGCTACAGTCCATGAGGTCGCATACAGTCGGACACCACTGAGCGACTAAGTACAGCACGTACTCTACGTGCTATGTCCCTAAAAGCAACAAAAATAAAATTATTACAGAATGACCTTAAATGGCTGGCTCTCATTAATTACATTGTTGACAGTAGCACTGGTGTTATTATTCTGTGATCTACATGTATTGCAAAGCAGTAACGATATTATTGCAGTTGGAACACAGAATTTTAAGGGTAGGAACAAAGAGAGAAATAAAAACTTTTAATCTTGAACTTTTACTGGAGATACCAGCATAATTCCATAGTGCATCTATTCTTTAGGGGAAAAAAAAAAATCATGCTTCCTAGCTCTGCTTTCAGAAAAACCTAGGAAATAGGACTATATAAGGAAAGTACTAGCAATGAGCACACCTGGGGCTCAAATTGTGATGTCTAAATACCATAACTCAGTTTAAGAAATCAGGCATCCTTGATGATAGGCATGAAACGTTCAAAACGGGCCTAGAATATATTGCCATTTCAGAAAGCAAGGGAGCGAACAGAGACATCTAAGAAAATGTCAAAAGGCCTCAGAAATCAGTGCAAAGTGGTTCCCATTGGTCCAAAAATACAGAATCGGGGCAATTTGAGCATTAGTAAGAAGTGTCACTGCTATGAATTGAAATATATTTAAATAACTGAGTTCATAATGATAATAATAAACCTAACTGGTCACAGTGGCTGCTGTGATTTTTCCCTTTAAGAAAAAACTTGCTTCTCTGCTGCAATGAATGAAGTTAGGCAACAACCTCCAGCTACTGGTACCTTTCAGTTCAGTTCAGCCGCTCAGTCATGTCCAATTCTTTGCGACCCCATGAATCGCAGCACGCCAGGCCTCCCTGTCCATCACCAACTCCCGAAATTTACTCAGACTCACGTCCATCGAGTCAGTGATGCCATCCAGCCATCTCATCCTCTGTCGTCCCCTTTTCCTCCTGCCCCCAATCCCTCCCAGCATCAGAGTCTTTTTCAATGAGTCAACTCTTCGCATGAGGTGGCCAAAGTACTGGAGTTTCAGCTTTAGCATCATTCCTTCCAAAGAAATCCCAGGGCTGATCTCCTTCAGAATGGACTGGTTGGATCTCCTTGCAGTCCAAGGGACTCTCAAGAGTCTTCTCCAACACCACAGTTCAAAAGCATCAATTCTTCAGTGCTCAGCCTTCTTCACAGTCCAACTTTCACATCCATACATGACCACAGGAAAAACCATAGCCTTGACTAGACGGACCTTTGTTGGCAAAGTAATGTCTCTGCTTTTGAATATGCTATCTAGGTTGATCATAACTTTCCTTCCAAGGAGTAAGCGTCTTTTAATTTCATGGCTGCAGTCACCATCTGTAGTGATTTTGGAGCCCAGAAAAATAAAGTCTGACAATGTTTCCCCATCTATTTCCCATGAAGTGATGGGACCAGATGCCATGATCTTTGATTTCTGAATGTTGAGCTTTAAGCCAACTTTTTCACTCTCCTCTTTCACTTTCATCAAGAGGCTTTTTAGTTCCTCTTCACTTTATGCCATAAGGGTGGTGTCATCTGCATATCTGAGGTTATTGATATTGGTACCTTTAGGACCCACCTTAACTTCACTCTTCTCAGGCAGCCCCCAGCCTGTGACTGAACACACAGATTTGGCCACTTCCACCTAAGGCAGGTATGGAACAACTGATTGGTTCAAGATTGAGAAGGGGCACAATAGGACGGTCTGCTGTCATCCTGTTTGTTTAACCTACACACTGAGCACATCATGAGAAATGCCAGGCTGAATAAAGTTAGAAGCTGGAGTCAAGACAGAAGGGAGAAACATCAACAACCCCAGATATGCAGATGTTACCACCTAATGGCAGAAAGCGCAGAGGAACTAAAGGGCCTCTTGATGAGGAGGAGAGTGAAGGAGCCGACTTAAAACTATTAAAAAAAAAAACTAAGATCATGGCATCCGGCCCCATTAGTGCATGGCAAATAGAGGGGGGGAAGGTGGAAGTAGTGTCAGATTTCCTCTTCTTGCACTCTAAAATCACTGTGGATGGTGACTGCAGCCGTGAAATAGAAGACATTTGCTTCTTGGCAGGAAAGTTATGACAAACCTAAACCGTCGAGGCTATGGTCTTCTCAGTGGTAACGTATGGTTGTGAGAGCTGGACTGTAAAGAAGGCAGAGCGCCAAAGAATTGATGCCTTCAAACTGTGGCGCTGGAGAAGACTCCTGAGAGTCCCTTGGACAGCAAGATCAAACCAGTCAATCTTTACGGAGATCAACCCTGAATATTCACTGGAAGGACTGATGCTGAAGCTGAAGCTTCAGTATTTTGGTCATCTGATGCTAACAGTTGACTCACTGGAAAAGTCTATGATGCTGGGAAAGATTGAAGGCAGGAAGAGAAGGAGGCATCAGAAGATGAGATGGCTAGAAGACATCACCAATGCAATGGACACGAACTTGGGCAAACTTTGGGAGATGGTGAGGAATAGGGAGGCCTGGAGAGCTGCAGTCCATGAGGTCACAATGAGTCAGGCAGGATTGGGCAACTGAATCCCAGCACCACCTAAAGCAGGACTCCTAAGGAGCAGTCTTTTCAGATAAGCACGATAGGCTGAGGTTGTCCCCGCCCCTGCCTGCTTCAGCCCTCTTTACAGGAGTCAAACTAGTATCACAGCCTGGAGGTTATCCCTCCCAACATGCTTCCTGCCCCTTTCGTTTTTCACAGACAGTTGCCCCTACAACGAAACTTTCATTTTCCTGTGAAAAACTGCAGTCCAGACAACCTAGTTTGCCCAGAAAACACTAGCAAGGAAAACATTTTTAAAGGGAGAGGAATCTGTGGAATCAAAGATATAAAGACACAGCAACCAACTGCAACATGGATCTTATTTAAATGTTGATTTAGATTTAGAAAAGGGAAAGAGAAACAATAGAAGACAATGAACACTACCTGTATATTTAAGGACACAGGATTATTTTATATTGGAATAGTGACTATACTGTGTATTATATTGTGTTCTATGCTTTTTTAATCCTAATCTTCTAGAGATACATGTAAGATATCTATAGAAGCAATTCTATGATATCTAGGAATTGCTCCCAACTATTCCAAACAAAGGAGGGAAGTGGTTAGGGCATGAATGGAACAAGACTGACCTTGAAAACCATTCAAACTCAAGAACATGTCACATTGAGCCTCGTCCTCACTGGATTGAACATGAAGGCTTATTATATTATTCTTTCTACATCTGGCTATGTTTGATGTTTCCTATAATAAAAATATTGGGCTTTAAAAACTTTCATTTGGTCATTTACTCAGGAATTATAAGTGAAAGCAATGGAATATGCTCTCTACGGTGGAACTGTCATGAAGGCCTGAAAAAACCAGATACTCTTGTCGTAGTAAGGCTTGTTATTTTGGTTTGAACCATGATGCTACCCACTTACTCTGACATAACATAGACTCTTGAAGGTGTTAGGAAGAACTCTTTCCTACTGAACTGAGGGAGCAGCATAACCTCCTGGGTACAGTGTGGACTCTGGAGTCAGGCTGCCTGGCCTGGCATCCCAGCAACTCCATCACCAGCATGTCCTTGGGCAAGAAAGGTCATCTCTGGGTCCCAGAAATAAAAATCCTATCTGAACTACGCAGTCTTGTTGGGAAGATTAAACAAGACAATATACTTCATACAGGACTAAACGTTCACTATTTTCAGCAGTAAAGAGTCCTCCTGCAATGCAGGAGATGTGGGTTTGAACCCTTGGTCGGGAAGATCCCCTGGAGGAGGAAACGGCTACCCATTCCAGTATTCTTGCCTGGAGAAACCCATGGACAGAGAAGCCTGGCAAGCTACAGTCCATAGGTCAGAAAGAGCCAGACACGACCGAGCAGGCATGCATTTTCAATCAAACACTGGACATGGATCCAGAGCAACAGTGGTAGTTTCCAGAACACTGTTCCTGATGAAAATCTTGGAATGTATATATAGGAACTCCCTAATGTCAGCTGGTACATTATTTAAGACTTACCTGTAGGCTTAGCGTAAGTCCATAGCACTATGTCAGCTGTTTTTAATATATCCATACCTGTCCACCTGTTTGCCTGCCTCCCTGTCTCTGGATTCTGTTACCCATTACCCTGAGGGTCTTCAACTTCTGGTTTACAGGCTAAAAGTCAGCAGAAGGTTTAATTTCCCTCAAACGTCACTTCCCTCCCTCCTTTCCCTCTTATCTCAATACATACTGACTTTGGAAAACATAAGGGCATATAAACAGCCATGGCTACCAAGAGTGCCTTCCCTTTGCTCACTACATACATGACCAGAACTCACTTGCCCAGCACACACTACCCCATCACGGGCACAGTACTTTCAAAATTCAGCAGGAAGACAGTCACATGGAAAGCATTGGAGAGGACTATGTTGAGGACTTTGATGATGCTTATAGACTTGTCAATATTTGAAATGTAATCAAATAACCTAGTCAAGTAATGAACCAGGCAGGATTAGGGATAAGACTCAAAATGAGTATTTTAGTATTTAGATCACAGTGAATTACGTCTTCTACATCCCTGGCCCTTTGAACAAAGATGGTTCACCTTCCCAAATTACAGAGACCACAGAAATGCCCAGTCTAGGCAATAGCATCTTCCTGTGTACCCAAGCTACCCATCGATCCCGATTATTTACTGCCATGGCTCTTTGATTCTTTAGCTCCATCAGGTTCATGCTCCTGCAATTCACTGTAGGTCCTCCCACTCCAGCAGATCCCACATGAATCAGCCTCTCTGGTTTACCAACCTTGATCCAGTCCATCCCCATAATGAGTTTGTACATCCCTTGCCTTCAATGCAAGTACCACTTCTAGGAGCATATTTCTGTGTCAGTGGTGACCCTACATACCCCCTCACGGAGGAGGAGTGAGAGGAAGGGGACACAAAAGTAAAGAAGTTTCTTTTAAGTGCTTGTCTTCATATGGTGCCACATGGCTGTGGTGTATTTAGGAACACCACCAGGATGCAGACTTTCATGGGGTCAGTGTACACAGGCGAGGACAGCTGTTTCAAACCCACAATCATTATAGTAAGAAACCAATCAATTTAAGTAAGTCATGACATGAGCAATAAAACAATGGTTTTTTACAGACAAAACGTTATCAGCCAATTAATTCATAATAACAAATAAAAGCATGTTTTGGGGGTCACAAAATATGTTAAAAGGTTCTGCCACTTGGGAATCTCTGGACTCAGAGATCTATCTTTAAACCAGCAGCTCAGATTGGATGGTAATTCAGTCCTATGTTGAGATTAACTATTGGAAAACTATACCTTACTATAGAAATAAAGATGAAAACCCATGCCTGGGAATCAAAGTAATAAACGTTTCAACTCTTCGTATGTCTGTGTATTAGAGCTGTGTTTTAAAATCTGATCACCACTAGCTGCATGTGGCTATTAAATTTATTAAAATTAAATAAAATTTAAAATTCAGTTCCTCACAGTAGCCATGTTTTGAGTGCTCAGCAGTCACAGGGGGCTGGTGGTGAGCATATTGGACAGTGTAGATACAGAGCATTCGATCGGCACAGAAATTTTAACAGAACAGCCATACTTAGAGATTCATTCTATATTTTGTTTTTCTGTGTGGACTAATGTACATTAAGAAAAAGCTAAGTATTTTTACAACATGTGCTTTATACAGTATTTACACAATAGGTTAACAGGACTGTCAAAGTATTTAAAAACTTTATAAACATCATATGCAGTTCCTTGCTAAGCTTGATTTTTCACACCCATCTTCTAAAAAGTCCTTCAATTTTGACATCTTAGGAACACACTAATTTTTTTAAAGAAGACTTTTTTTTCTTCTTCATATGTAGACTGATGAATCAAAGCACTGTGTTTCACTAATTAGTCCTTTAATAATTTACGTGAGTAATGGGTCATTTTGGGGTTTAACCCCTACTTCCATTATTCCTGACCAACGGTTCACCAACAGATGTCTCACTTTGGATGTACACAACAGAGCCCAGGATCCGTTTCACGTACATCTGTTCCCAAACGGCTTAGGCAGATTAATACTTAGAATGGACCCAGCTCTGCTAAGTCCCAGTAATCACTAACTCTTGTTGTTTTAAAATTGATTGGGTTTTTCTCATTTTCACATTTTTCCACATTACCTGTCATCTTGAAAAGTTCCTAACAAACGTTTATGTAAACTTAAAGCATGAGAAAATCATTAGCTCCCTCAAAAAAAGAAACACTTCCAAGATCTTATTATGAAGCCCACCCTTTTCAGATTTTCTGGTTATTTCTCTAATTCAGCTGAGCTCAAGGGCATGGAAGGAATAACCCTTTGAAAAACACAACATGAAATGGTGTAACGTGAGGTAGGAAGTCTAAGAATAACAAGAGAATTGTAAACCATAATTAAGATTTGAAGCCTTCATTGTCTTTTTTAAAATATTTAAAACATAATATTTTCATGATAATCAAGCATATTGTAAGATCCTTGCCCAGGAATTTAGTAAGAGGGTACAGGAAATGAAGTTGAAGAAAGGCTAAGCTAGTCCTTTTGTCCATCATGAAAAATCTGCTTAAGACTAGCCTTGACCCATGATTTTCTATCAGAAAATGGTTTCTTTCTTTCCAAAGACAGAATCTGTGCTGACGTAACAGTCCACCTCTCCTTATCTGGCCTTGAAGCCAGGGAAGGGGAGCAAGAAACTTGGCCCATATTTTCCACGTAGTTATTTCAATTAGAAATTCATTAGGGCTATGAAGCTTTGTTGTAAAATACAACTTCCACACATGCCAGGAAGTTGATCATTGAAACCTTATTCAGATTTATTACAATGTCCTAACATCAAAAGCCTATAAAAACGGATATTTTCTATAAAATGCAGCTTCAGAGTTGACGATTCTTAGAGATCATATAATGCAAATGATTCATTTTGCAGATGAATAAACTGTCATTTAAAGGGGTTAAATAACTTGCCTTGAATCAGTTACACCCTTAGGTGCAGACAGGACCTCAGGTCTCTTGGTGCCCACTCCTGAAACCTTTCCTTCACCAGATGGGAAACTGCAGACAGCTGGAGTAGAGAGCCTGTAGAATATCCTGTCGTGTTTTCCATACTTCAAAGTGCTATTCGTTAGTAATGATAAAGGTGCCCAATGTGAGACAGCAGAGAAAGACTTGTGGGCATTTGGCATTCTGGTCATAGAGATCCCTAAATTGATCATTCTGAAGTGTATTTCATATCAGCTTCATATATATGTACTTCATATATATGTATATATATGTGTGTGTGTATATGTGTGTATATATATATATATTATATATATAAAAGAGCTTTATATAGTCTAATCCTGCCAATTGTTAACTCTCCCTAGGAGTCGATTTTCCTTTATGAGAAAACCTCATAACCAAATCTTACAGTTCAGTAAGCAGATCCTGCATTGAGGACGCACAAAAACGCGTGTACTTTTCTGCTTCCTTCTAACATTTCAAATAGGAGTTTACCACTTGTTAAGCACATATTGCTAGAAGTTTGTCCCTGATTGAGACCTAGAATCATGCCCACAGGCCATCAGCAATCATTTTGAAAACGCTGAACTCTGAAAACATCTGGTCCAGTCACAAGATAAGCTAAGGACTAAATGACAAAGCACACATATTGGTCCACGGCATTTGCCCACATTCCCTTTCTGAGCTCTCAATTTTTGACACCTTACGCCTGGTCCCAGGCACCATGCTGGGGGCTAACACTGCAGCCTGCTCCGCCTATAGGGTCTTGCGACCCAAACATGCCTGACCTTTCTCATTTGACCCGAAAATCCTCACCTGACCCCTCTTCCATTTCTTCAGGATTTCACACTACCCTAGGGCACAGACAGCTAACTTGGTAATTAACATGAATAAATGCATGATTCCATAAATAAAATGACCATAATTAGAGATTCCGATAAAAAGATCATTGAGGCACCACTGCAAGCAATAATGAAGTTTTCTGAGCAGATGCTGCCCTTTTGTGTATACAGTTTGTATTACAGATGTGACAGCCTGGTCAATCCATGCCCTAGTCATAGATTGCTTTCTTTTCCATCCTACAGCTGAGCATCTGACCACAATGCTCACAGTGGAGAAGTGGGCCCACATTAGCTGAAGAATGTTTTTGTAAAAAGAGTTCTAATGCTTTAACAAAAGGGCTGGGGGATATTGCTACAGGTGATGAAAAGTTATTAAGTAGCAATGTAGTAATCAGATTACAAAGCAATGGGCAAAGCTAAAGTTCATGAGACTAGTTAACAAATTCATTCATGGAACAAATGTTCATATGTCAGGCACTCTTCAAAGTGCTGAGTGTAAACAAAACAGATTTTCTGATCATCCTCCCTCTTCTCCAGGTAGATCCCATCTCTAGGGGCTACACCATCAGCTCCCCGGGTCCTCAGGGATTCCAGTTTGGTCTGAATTATACAACCAGTTTTCCTGGTTCTGAACTTTGCAAATGGCAAAGAATGGCATATCTCAGCCTCCATAATCTCCAATTCCTATAATGCGTGTGTTAGTCAATCAATCATGTTCAATTCTTTGCAACCCCATGGACTATAGCCCACCAGGCTCCTCTATCCATGGAATTCTCCAGGCAAGAATACTGGAGTGGGTAGCCATTCCCTTCTCCAGGGGATCTTCCTGGCCCAGGGATTGAACCCTGGTCTCCTATATTGCAGGTGGATTCTTTACTGTCTGAACCACCAGGGAAGCCATAATCAATTTCATATTTTCCCATAATAAATCTCAAATAATATAAATATACACACACATTGTATTGTCTGTGTGTGTATATAAACACATACACACATATATATATTTTCACAGTTCTCATTCTCTGAAGAATCCTACTACATGTCATTATAAATAAGGCAAAACCCAGAGAATGCAGAACTCTAAGAGTGAACCTTAATGTAAACTATGGGCTCTGGATGATAATGATGTCAATGTAGGGTCATCAAATTTAGCAAAGATACAACCTTGGTGGGAAAAGGTACGACCTTGGTGGGAAATACTTATAATCGGGGAGGCTATGCATTGTGGGGAGCAGAGGATATATACACCTTCTGCTTAATTTTGCCCTGAACCTAAAACTGCTCTAAAAATAAAGTCTATTAAAAAAAAAAAAAAACCACTAAGGCACTACGAGTTTTAAAAACTGAATGGTTTTGCAAACATCTCCTATAATAATAATGTCCAGCAGCAATCCAACCCCACCCCCACCCTTTCCTGGAACAGCCAGGCACTGGCCAGCAAGGGACATAATCTGCCCCCAATGTCCTCCCACACCACCTCCTTCCAGATATGGCTGTAGTTTTCCTCCATTTCCTCAACCAATTTCACTTGTCTTCCATCACACTCAACTAGGCTAATTCCACGACAGAGAATGTTTCTCACATTTAAACATATCTCTTATTTTACTTTTCCCACTCTTATTTTATTAAGTAAAACAATGGTTTAATAACTAAGCTTTTGGACCTCCAATATTCAGGGGCCCCAAGTGATATTTGCAAACTAGGTGTTAGTTACAAAGAAAAGATGGTGCAGCTAAATGAAGGCAAAGAAAACCAACATGTTTTAGGTCAAAATCAAAGATCAACACTTGCTACCTTTAGAGTTATAACTGTCCGGATGGCTTTTAAACAGCCAGGAATACTAATTCAGCCTACTTTTCCTCCACCAGCTCTCCGTATATAAAAGAGCATTTTACTGCTTCATACATACCACTATTGCAACACAGATTTGAATACCTCCTTTTGCAATGTCTCACTTTATTCCTATAGTATTTCAGCTTCATTGTAGATTAAAAAGACCCATGTAGGCCAATTTAAGCTCTAATGGTAAACTTCTATGTCCCCCAAATTCAAACAGACTTAAACAGAATTCTATGCCCATATCCCTAGTTTTTAACTCAAAGATGTAGAAAATACCCCACCTTGCTTTTTCAACACACCTGAAAACATTTTAAATTAAAGTCAAAGGCAGTTTCAGTTAAGTAAGATGATGGCATCTGGTCCCATTACTTCATGGCAAATAGATGGGGAAACAGTGGCAGACTTTCTTTTTGGGGGCTCCAAAATCATTGCAGATGGTGACTGCAGCCATGAAATTAAAAGACACTTGCTCCTTGGAAGAAAAATTATGACCAACCTAGACAGCATATTAAAAAGCAGAGATATTACTTTGCCAACAAAGGTCCAACTAGTCAAAGCTATGGTTTTTCCAGTAGTCATATATGAATGTGAGAGTTGGACTATAAAGAAAGCTGAGCACCAAAGAACTGATGCTTTTGAACTGTGGTGTTGGAGAAGACTCTTGAGAGTCCCTTTGACTGCAAGGAGATCCAGCCAGTCCATCCTAAAGGAGATCAGTCCTGAATGTTCATTGGAAGGACTAAGGCTGAAGTTGAAACTCCAATCCTTTGGCCACCTGATGCAAAGAACTGACTCACTGGAAATGACCCTGAGGCTGGGAAAGATTGAAGACAGGAGAAGGGGATGACAGAGGATGAGATGGTTGGATGGCCTCACTGACTCGATGGACATGAGTTTGAGTAAACTCTGGGAGTTGGCAATGGACAGGGAGGCCAGCGTGCTGCAGTCCATGGGGTCGCAAGGAGTCAGACACGACTGAGTGACTGAACTGAACTGAGGCGAGCACCTCAAGTGCAGCAGAAACTGCCTATCAGAATGAGCTCTGAGTCCCTGACTGGTCCGTTTTGCTAGGTTTTTGTATGAGAAACTGTAAAATAGTGACGTTTCTCTAGTCTTTAAGGTAAAAAGCACATTGTGTCTTGTTTTCCAACAAGGGGAAGGCATATTTTTTTTAATTTCCGAAGTTATCATTTAGAAGAAGTGTTTACTACATCCCAAGGCTTCCCCTACATCATCTCCAGACTAAGTCTTGAAACACTTCTATTGTACAGAATGATAACACTCTCTAAATAGTTTAAGTCAAAAGGCAAATACTCCTAAACAACACGATGATTCTAAAGCCCATATTAAACAACAAAAGCTTCTAGAACTTGGACTTGATTCGAGACAATGGCAAGGAATGTGAGGGATGGAAAAGTCCAGAGGGACCAAAAGCTCAAGTAAAATTTTCAGAAGTCAGCAAAACGAAAGTTGGATTCGGAACCCACGTGTAGGTATACTTTAAAACGCTTATACTTGCAGCGTCGCCGTAAGCAGTTGAGCAAAACTCGGACATGGAGGGGAGACGTGGGTTACCTTCCCGCATTTGGAAAACAGCACTCCAGTATTCTTGCCTGGAGAATCCCAGAGACGGTGGAGCCTGGTGGGCTGCTGTCTATGGGGTCGCACGGAGTGAGACACGACTGAAGCGATTTAGCAGCAGCAGCAGCAGCAGCAGCAGCAGCCCTTTGGGGGGCTCGGGGGAGGGGGGCGGAGTGTGACGTGGGTCCCGGGACGGCAACCCAGGCGGCAGGAGCGGGCAGGCAGAGGCCCCGGGGGGCGGCTCGGGCTCCCCGGGTCTGGAGGGAGGAGGTGGAGGCTTGGGGACGCGGTCGCCCGCTGGGACAGAGGAGGAGCTTGCGGGAGGCGGAGGGACGGCGCCGGGAGGAGGGTGTGAGGCCGGGAGAAGGAGGAGAAGGCGCGGGGACCTTCTGACCAGGACCACGCACCTGTGAGACGCTCGGGTCTGATGGGCTGCCACCTCAGGGCCCGCTCGCTCAGCACCACGTCGCAGCTGTCCCTCCCGATCTCGAAGATGCCCCGGAGCAGAATCAGCTCGGCCGCCGCCTCGGGCTGCCGCCCGGACGCCCACTGCGCCGACGGCACGGCACCCGCCGCCGGGGGCGCCTCCTCCTCCCGGCCGCCCTCCAGGGCGCTCACCCGGCCCCCGCGCCTCCTCCGGGGCATGGCGGAGCGCAGGCTGGGCCCGAGCCGGGGTCCCGCGGAGGCCTCCGAGGGAGGAGGTGGAGACCGCGGCCGCCGGGGTTCTGGCGGCGTCCCGCGCTGCCACAGCAACCGCGCGCGGGGCAGAAACCCGGGAGGGAGGCGGGGCGGGCAGGCGGGGCCGCCCTGACCTAGTCCGGCACCTGGGCCCGCCAGCCTCCCGCCGCTGCGACTCACTACGAAAGGACCCCAGTCCTGGAAGAGGAATAAGTGGCTCCCTCCGCCTAGTCCCTGTAGTTCCTTGAGATTTTGCGCATACGTTACCCGCCGAAGTATAGGCCGGCGCTTCTCAAACGTGGACTTGGCGTACTCCCGGCCCCCGCCCCGGCCATCTTGTTAAAATGCAGATTCTTACTGAATTGGTCTGGGACTAGGTCCCCGACGCCGTTTTTAGGAAGCTCCCAGGTGATGCTGCTGACCCTCGGAACACACTTTGAATTGCAAGGACATAGCCCTCTGTTTTTTCACCTGGTTTCCCGCGGGCTCCCCTGGAATGCAGACGTCGTGTTTTATAACCAGGCTTGCATGCCCTCAAGAGTTAGCTAATCTATATGCAGCTGGTAACAGAAAACTCAATCCCCAAAACCCTGAGAGAAAGCCAAAGATCAGTCAGTCCCTGGTTCAAATAGACAAAATTTCGTTCTAACAAATTTAACGTTAAAGGAAGAAAGTGAAAGACAGAAAGTGAAGTCGCTCAGTCGTGTCCGACTCTTTGCGACCCCCATGGACTGTAGCCTACCAGGCTCCACAGTCCATGGATTTTCCAGGCAAGAATACTGGAGTGGGTTGCCATTTCCTTCTCCAGGGGATCTTCCTGACCCAGGGATCGAACCCAGGTCTCCCACATTGCAGGTTAAAGGAAGATGCCTCTATAAAGGTAAGTATTAAGGGTCCCACGTTCCCCCAGGATACCTCTGCAGCCTTGTCTCTGCCTGGACCTAATCCTCCCCGAAGAGAGATGACAAGCATCAGAGCTTGTTCTCCTAAAGCCTACTGCTGTAATACAGCGTTACCTGGAAATGAGGGGGGCACTATTTCACGATAACTGAAATTCATGAATTTGCTGTTAATTTGGAAAGCGCAGAGGCTGCTGGCCCGTGGTTCTCAATCATGACTACACATGAGAGTTACCTGGGGAATTTTTTAAAGTCCAGATACCCAGGCTACACTCAAAGACAATGAAATTGTAATCTCTGGGGATAGGACAAGACTTAAGGAGTTTTTAAAGCTCTCCAGATGATTGCCGTGTTCAGTCAGAGCTTAGTGTCAGTACTTTAAGCAGTGTATTAATAGGAAACTGACAACTTGGGATGGTGAGACGGGGAAAGCGAGTCCTCCGCAAGAGGAGCAGAGTGGAAAGTAAATCAGCAGGCCAATATAGATATATAGAGAGACACACAGATAAATAGATACCATCAGAATAATTGTACTGAGGAAACGCTGGGGAGAGGAAGTTAAATTCACTGAGTGGTGAATCTAGCTCGACGGTGCTGGTGCCTAGGACCAGTGACTTCTGAAAGGCACTTGCTGCTCATTCTCCCCTTGGGCCTCAGCAGGCGGCAAAGTCAGACAGAAGCTAATGGTAGCAGGAGGAGCGTCTCAAAGTTCCCTGCTCAAACTTAGATTTCAAAAACAGGAGGATGGAGCCCATAGACCTAGCCAAATCCCTTTCGGACACAAAGCCCCTGTGTGCCAGTTAAGCTAGGACTCTTACTGTTTAATGCCCTGAAAACAAATACCCAAGCTTCCAGGCAAAGCGGGGAAGAGCCTCAGTTTGATCTAATGGCAGCGAGCTGTTTCTTGGAGGAGAAGTGCAGCTGCTGCTTAACCCCACGCAACCTTCAGGTGGCTTAGCTCAGCACTCATTAGTGGGGAAGGCTAGTGCCTTCAATAGGGTGAGTTGCAATTCCGGGGTCAGCATCTTATATTCACAGCTATCAGAAAATCAACACAATTAGAACTCCTTGGCATTTTAAAAGCTCACTGAAGGCAGTGGCTACTTCTTAGGACCTTTGCAAGAGGCAAGTTGCCATTTTTCAAGCTTCTGTTGGGCAAGACAGCCAAAAACATTGGCTTTGCCTTTTTTGAGGATGAAGGTACTGGTTATGTCCAATTCTCTTCCTTTGATGGACTATTCTCTCTCAGAGTTCTATCCACAGGATCCATCTACACCAGCCTCAATACCATGGCTTTACATACTATTCAGGGCTCCTCGAGTGATGTGGTCACCCCCAACCAGTCCCCTGAACTTCAGATGCCATGTTCAACTGCCTATCTTTGCTAGTTGGCCATTGAACGAGCATCTGAAGTATACTGTCTAAAACCAAACATGGTTTTCTATCACAAACCTGTTTCTCCCAAAATGTTCCAAATCTCAGCAAATACTGTCATCAAAATCCTTGACTTCATCCATGTTTCCTCTGTAGTGAGAAAAATAAAGAAAACTTTGAGGTATATTTCATTTCTTTGAGTCAACATATATTTTGGATGAAGTGAGCTTCAGTTGTGTCCATCTCTCATTCATTTCTGAGCTATGAGCACATTGTCAAACTGTCAAGGGGACTGCTTCCCTCTCATGCTGAGTGGAGATTTTGTCAGAATGTTCCTGCTACTCAGACTCCTGCTGCCTAAAAGGTAGAGAGCCATGTGTCCCTGCAAGAAGTACACAGAAAACAGAAAAACTTGTATAATCCCACCAAGTCAGAATATCACATTTTCTTCATGTGCCAGTTTCTTTAACTCACATTGAAATTCTGCTTAAAATGAATTGCTCAGCTGTGTTTTAGAACCCATCTCAAACAATTATAGGATGACAATGACCATGTTATCTCTAGCTTCTTGGTAAACAATAAATAACACAAAAAAGAATAGTCCTGTCTTCCCTTTCCCTCATGTTTTGAATACCCCTCAACAAAGCTGAGCACCGAAGAACTGATGCTTTTGAACTGTGGTGTTGGAGAAGACTAGAGAGTCCCTTGGATTGCAAGAAGATCCAACCAGTCAGTCCTAAAGGAAATCAGTGCTGAATATTCATTGGAAGGACTGATGCTGAAGCTGAAACTCCAATACTTTGGCCACCTGATGTGAAGAGCTGACTCATTGGAAAAGATCCTGATGCTGGGAAAGATTGAAGGCAGGAGGAAAAGGGGACGACAGAGGATGAGATAGTTGGATGGCCTCACTGACTGAATGGACATGGTGATGGACAGGGAAGTCTGGTGTGCTGCAGTCCATAGGGTCACAAAGAGTCAGACACAACTGAGTGACTGAACTAACAGGTAGGTTCGAACATTCATACACTTGGAGCAATTAGAAATGTGCTAAATCATTTCAGTCGTATCCAACTTTTTGTGATGCCATGGAGTGTAGCTCACCTGGCTCCTCTGTCTGTGGGGTTCTCCAGGCAAGAATACTAGAGTGGGTTGCCATTTCCTTCTCCAGGGGATCTTCCCGACCCAGGGATTGAACCTACGTCTCTTAAGTCCTGCGCTGGCAGGCGGCTTCTTTACCACTAGTGCCACCTGGACTTCCACCAAATAGAAAACTTGTAACATTCTCACAGTAACTGCTGGCGATTCTGCAGCAGAATCAATCTTAAATTAGATATAACCAGATACACAAATAAAACGGACAATTTAAGTCAGAAATCTACCCTCACTCTCTAGAGCTCACACTATTACAACTGTGAAAAAGGCAGATACAGAGGCGGCAACATCCCTTCTCACTATTGAAAAGAGCCCACTGCTTTCAGACCACTTACCCATAGGTATCAAAGAGTTTGGTACTGGATTCACTGCCTTTGATTTTTACACCATTTTCCATCACCATTTGTAACACGTTTCCATGACAGCCTCATCCCAGCAGCCTGTGGTGTCCTCTGTTGCCCAGGACGTTCTTAAACATTCTCATTCTAAGAACAAACTCTGAACCTTGTGGAACTTCTTGAATACTTGAAACTCAAAAAGCACTCCTTTGGAACACAGACTCTTGTTCTTTTCAAACTTGGATATGCTTAAGAATCTTTGTTGTTTAGTTGCTAAGTCATGTTCGACTCTTCTGCAACCCCATGGACTGTAGCCCCCCCAGGCGCCTCTATCCATGGGATTTCCCAGGCAAGAATACTGGAGAGGGTTGCCATTTCCTCCTCCAGGGTCCAGGGGAATCTTTCTGGCCCAGGGATCAAACCCATGTCTCCTGCATTGGCGGGTAGGTTCTTTACCACTGAGCCACCAAGGAAGCTAACAATCTTTGGTTTATTTTAAATGAAAATTCTCAGTCTGTACCCCCTACTGATGCTCTGAGATTTTTGAATCTGTAACTGAACTATTCCCAGAAACATGTGTTTTAAACAGACACAACAAGAGATTCTGTGTGTTTTTGACACATGGACAATGCTCTGACAATCAGTGAGTTCTTCTTGCTTGTCCTGCTCTTCACTCTTGCTCTTTTTACCACAAGGTTTGTCCATTTGTCTATCATTTACAAGTAATGGAACATCCAGCTAAAATTGTTTTCAAAATACAATCTTACATATCATATAAACAAAGGTCCAGAGTCAAGCTGTTCTAGGTTGCCCATTAAGAAACCAAGGGCTTTTTCAGTCTTGAGAAAGAAGAACGGAGCTGGAGGAATCAACCTTTCTGACTTCAGACTATACTACAAAGCTACAGTCATCAAGACAGTATGGTACTGGCACAAAAACAGAAATATAGACCAACAGAACAAGATAAAGAGCTCAGAGATAAACCCACACACCTATGGGAACCTTATTTCTGACAAAGGAGGCAAGAATATATGAAGGGGCAAAGACAGCCTCTTCAATAAATGATGCTGGGAAAACTGGATAGCTACACAGAAAAGAATGAAGTCAGAACACGTCCTAATGCCACACAGAAAGATAAACTCAAAATGGATTAAAGACCTAAATGTAAGAAAATATAAAATTCTCAGAGGAAAATATAGGCAGAACACTTGATGACATAAATCAAAGCAAGATCTTCTATTACCTACCTCCTAGAGTAATGGAAATAAAGACAAAAATAAATAAGTGGGGCCTAATTAAAAGCTTTTGAACAGCAAAGGAAACTACAAACAATGTGAAAAACAACCTTCAGAGTGGCTGGAAATAATAGCAAAGGAAACAACTAAGAATTAATTTCCAAAATATACAAACAGCTTATACAATTCAATACAAGAAAAACAAACAACCCAATCAAAAAGTGGGGAAAAGACCTAAACAGACATTTCTCCAAAGAAGACATACATGGCTAACAAACACATGAAAAGATACTCAAGGTGGCTCATTATTAGAGAAATGCAAATCAAAACCACAATGAGATACCACCTTACACCAGTCAGAAGGGACATCATCAAAAAGTCTACAAAAAATGAATGCTAGAGAGAGTGTGGAGAAAAGGGAACCCTCTTGCATTGCTGGTAGGAATGTAAATTGATACAGCCACTATGGATGACAGTATGGAGATTCCTTAAAAACTAGGAATAAAACCACCATATGACACAGCAATCCCACTCTGAGGTACATACACCGAGGAAACCAAAACTGAAAAAGACACATGTATCCCATTGTTCATTGCAGCACTGTTTATAATAGCTAGAGCATGGAGGCAACCTAGATGTCCATCGACAGAGGAATGGATAAAGAAGCTGTGATACATATATACAGTGGAATACTACTCAGCCATAAAAAGGAATGAATGCATTTGAGTCAGTTCTAAGGAGATGGATGAACCTAGAGCCTATTGCACAGAGTGAAGTAAGTCAGGAAGAGAAAGATAAATATCATATAGTGACACATATATATGGAATCTAGAAAGATAGTACTGATGAATTTATTTGCAGGGCAGCAGTGGAGAAACAGACATAGAGAACAGACCTATGGACACAGTGGGAGGGGAGGAGGGAGAGGGTGAGATGCATGGAGAGAGTGACGTGGAAACTTACAATACCATATGTAAAATAGATAGCCAATGAAACTTGCTGTACGACTCAGGGAACTCAAACATGGGCTCTGTGACCATCTAGAAGGGTGGGATGGGGAGGGAGATAGGAGGGAGGCTTGGGAGGGAGGGGACATGGGTGTCCTTGTTGATATTTGACAGAAAACACCAAAATTCTGCAAAGCAGTTATCCTTTAATTAAAAAATCAAGTGGCAAAGAAAAAGAAATTGAGGGCTTTTTAACAAATGAGACCTAGGCAAATTTATAAACTTTTGCACAGCAAAGGAAACCATAAACAAAATGAAAAGACAACCCATAGAATATGACAAAATATTTATAAATGATGCCATTTATAAGGACTTAATCTCCAAAATATACAAATAATTCATACAACTCAAAATCAATAATAATAGTGATAACCCAACCAAAAAATGGGCAGACCTAAATAGACATTTCTTCAAAGACACATAGATGCCCAACAGGCACATGAAAAGATGCTCAACATCACTAATTATCAGAGAAATGCAAATCAAAACTACAGTGAAGTATCACCTCACATGGGTCAGAATAGCCATCATCAAAAAGTCTACAAATAATTACTTGGAAAGACATGTAGAAAAGGAACCCTCCTACACTGTTGAAGGGAATGTAAACTGGTGCAGCCATTATGAAGAACAGTATGGAGATTCCTTAAAAAACTAAAAATAGAGTTAACATATGATCCTGCAATCCCACTCCTGGGCATATATCCAGGAAGGGCAAAAACTCTAATTTGAAAACATACATGCACCCCAATGTCCTAAAAATAGCCAAGACACAGAAGCAACCCAAATGTTCATGGACAAATGAATGGATAAGGAAGATGTGGCATATACACACAATGGAATATTATTCAGCCTTAAAAAAGAATGAAATAATGCCATTTGTAGCAGCAATGATGAACCCACAGATTATCATATTAAGTAAAAAGTCAGGTAGTATAGCACTTATGTATGTAATCTAAATAGAATAATATGAATCAACTTATTACAAAACAGAAACAGACTCACATAGAAAACAAACTTATGGTTACCAGGGGGAAATGGGAGGGATAAATGAGGAATACAAATATGAGATTAATAGCTACATCAGTTCAGTTTAATCACTCAGTCGTGTCCAACTCTTTGCGACCCTGTGGACTGCAGCACACCAGACTTGCCTGTCCATCACCAACTCCCGGACTTGCTTAAATTCATGTCCATCGAGCGGGTGATGCCATCCAATCATGTCATCCTCTGTCGTCCCCTTCTCCTCCTGCCTTCAGTCTTTCCCAGCATCAAGGTCTTTTCCAGTGAGTCAGTTCTTTGCATCAGGTGGTCAGAGTATTGGAGTTTCAGCTTCAGCTTCAGTCCTTCCAATGAATATTCAGGACTGATTTCCTTTAGGACTGACTGGTTGGATCTCCTTGCAGTCAAAGGGACTCTGTAGAGTCTTCTCCAACACCACAGTTCAAAAGCATCAATTCTTTGGCACTCAGCTTTCTTTATAGTCCAACCTTAACACCCATACATGACTACTGGAAAAACCATAGCTTTGACTATGCTGACCTTCATCAGCAAAGTAATGTCTCTGTTTTTGAATATGCTGTCTAGGTTTTTCATAGCTTTTCTTCCAAGGAGTCTTTTAATTTCATGGCTGCAGTCACCATCTGCATTGATTTTGGAGCCTGAGAAAATAAAGTCTGTCACTGTTTCCATTGTTTCCCCATCTATTTGCCATGAAGTGATGGGACTGGATACCATGATATTAGTTTTTTGAATGCTGAGTTTTAAGCCAGATTTTTAACTCTCCTCTTTCACTTTCATCAAAAGGCTTTTCAGTTCCTCTTCACTTTACTACTATATATAAAATAGATAAACAACAAACATTTATTGTATAGCACAGGGACCTATATTCAATATCTTGCAATAACCTGTAATGGAAAAGAATCTGAAAAAGATTACTGTACACCTGAAACTACCACAATGTTACGAATCAACTACTGTCCATTAAAAAGCAACAGCAAAAAAGAAACCAGGGGCTTTTCAACTCTCTATTTTGCTATGCCCAGGTATCAACAAGGACTTCATTGGTGGCTCCAGGATGACTGCATTATTTTATCTCCCCAAAATGTAGAAGTGGCAAGGGCAGTTTCTATTTGTGCGGTCCTATTTCTATTAGGGAAGAAAATGTTTTCCAAAATCCCACCCAGTAAATTTCCTGTCAATACCATTGAGTAGAACCGGGCAATATGCCTGTGCTGTAGCTTCCGGAGAGACTGGGGAAAGTGTTTACAGCCTAGAAGAAGCTGTGGATGACTACTGGCTTGGCAACTAACACTGTCATATCTTCCTTTTTCTCCCGTTTATGCCTAACAAGACAACCCACCCCACACAACTTACTGACTTAAAGCAATGATTGATTATTTTTCCTTGTGACTGTGAGTTGGCTGCTAGGTAGGCCTGCTCCTCTGTGGAGGATCAGCTGGATGCACCTGCATTTCACTGGAAGTTCAGCTGAGGCTGAAACACCCAAGATGGCTTCAGTCGCCTTTCTGACATCTCAGATGAGACGGCTGGAAGGGCCGGAGCCTTCCTGGACCTATCCCTTTACATTTGGCTTCTTGTCATTCAGTCATGTTGCCTGAGCTTTCTGAAATGAGGCTGTATCCCAAAAGAGCAAAATCAGAAGCTTCCAGGTCTTTTAAGGCCCAGACCTGGACTGACATGGCATCAGTTTTGCCACTTGCTGTCAGTCAAAGGTAGTCAGTCATAAAGAGAAAGGGAAATGGAGCATGCCGTTTGATGGGAGTTATATTTAAAAGAGCATGTATATTGGGGCAGAAATCACCTTAGCAGACAGCTCAACACAGCCGTCCCTCTGGCCACAGTGGTTAACACCCCTTCTGTATGTAAAATGCACTCACTCCCTTTCTGCTGCTGCTAAGTCGCTTCAGTCGTGTCCGACTCTGTGCGACCCCATAGATGGCAGCCCACCAGGCTCCTCCGCCCATGGGATTCTCCAGGCAAGAGTACTGGAGTGGGGTGCCATTGCCTTTTCCAGTGCATGAAAGTGAAAAGTGAAAATGAAGTCACTCAGTCGTGTCCAACGCTTTGCGACCCCATGGACTGCAGCCTACCAGGCTCCTCCGCCCATGGGACTTTCCAGGCAAAAGTACTGGAGTCGGATGCCATTGCCTTCTCCACACTCCCTTTCAAGACCCCTCAAAATCTCACCTTACTACAAAATCAGATGCAAAGTCCCGGATCTCATAGATGAGGTTCTTTGGATGTGCTTCTCTTATTCTGGGAACCTGGAAACTAAAAATATGTTATCTTCCCACACATGTCAACATACAATGATGAGACAGGCAGAGGATAACTACAATAGATGCTCAAAAGGGTGGGGGGCGGGAAATCCAGAAAGCAAATCACAGTCTCTGCTCCACAGCAATTCTGAATTCCAAGCAGGTATGGGTCATTAGTTCCCAACTCTCTGAGAAAGAGAACATTCCTTATCTTGCATCTAGTACTGCTCCCTAGGAGTGATCCCCTAATAAATAGTCCCCCTAATGAATAGCTCTTAGCTCCAGCCTCTGGCCTTTTGTTTCTGCCTTCCCTACTTTTCAACAAAAAAAAAAAATGGCCCATGGTGACAGCAGAGTAGTTTTTCAGCCTTTTACTATCCGTTAAAATTTGGAGGTCCAGAGGCTTTTTTTAATTTTGAACTTTTTCTGTCTGTCTTAATCCAAGTGGCTAGAACTGCTTTAGTTATACTTTGACACAAACTATTGCTTTTATGCAAAAAAAAAAAAAACTTGTAAAGTTTATGTGGTTCGTATATATATTAGGTGATATTATACAAAAGCCATTTCCAGAAATCTCTTCAAGATCAGCCCCTCTGTACTTTGGACACCAATTCAGGGGATTAGGGTATAATACTTAATGTTCTTAGAAGTATTTTTCAAGTAAACTATCTTCTAGCTACAGGCTTGATTGCAGCTTGACCTGAGAGCATGTTTAACTGCAAGCAGCCTACATTTTATCTTTGCTTTGAGGACATTTTTTGCTTTGGTTTTTTTTTTTTTTTTTTAGCCAGAGTATCTGCCCTGCACCTTCTTTAATTCCTCTAAATCACACTGACTTATTTACTCCCTTGTAAAACCTTAAAAGAAGCCAATTGGTACTTATAATATTCTGCCAAAAATCTCCTTAGCCATGTCCACAGATTCACCTGGTGCTCTTCCTACTTCCAAGCCACTGCAGAAGTGTCAGGGCTGTCTTTGTCCATCCACCCAATGGAGTCAGTCTTTGCTCTCCTGGGCTCCATGGCACATCATGTCAACTTCTCCCTAACAGCACCTCCACCTCTTTTATCCAAATGCATGAAAACCTGCAACTATCTTCTGCTTCCACTCTGACGTATGGGCTATTGAGAGATTTCCCCTGAACATGTGGGTTGAGGCCACCTCAAACTACTACAGTATTACAGACCTCAAACTGTGCTTGGCTCTAAGCCCTGCTATGCTACGATTGACTGGTGTTCATGGAGCTTATTCTCCTTACTCCTGGAGAGGCTGGTCTAAACCTTCAGTTTTCTTGTTCAACTCCCTCTCACTTAGCGTGTAATCATGCCTCCATCTTTACATGAAAGAACCTGGTAAGAATAAACTCCCATATGCTCTAACCCTGAGTCCTGAAATTCTCTTTCTCCACCCTGACTTGTCTCTAGAAAAGGTATCTCTATGGCCCAAAGGAATTGTTTGTGTTCCAGACCTTCTTTGCTCCAGTCTGCCCAACAACTTCCTCCATCAGACACACCCACATCTCACATCTTATTCAATTTCATCTTTACTATATAGTTTTCTCCATCTTTATGTATAAAAAAGACCAAGCAACAACAAAATCGCAGTCTCTTTGGTATCAGGCAGTTCACCCAATTCAAACTTGTTTAAAAAATAAATAAATAAAGCCTAATTATAAAGGTGGGGATAGATTATGAAGAGAACTGATCCAGTGGCTCAAATCATACAATGCAGAAACCAGTTCCTCTTCTCTTCTTCCCTCTGCCTTCTGTAATGTATCATTCTCTGCTCCATGTGAGTCCATCTACCCCACTCTCCTCTTCCAAACAGCCAAACGGCTGCTGCATTCCAGATCTCTAATCTAAATACCACATTTGTCAGATGAGGAGCGCATATCTCCGTTGCTACTTCCCATGTAAACCAGGGAAGTTTCTCTTCTCCAGTCACAGTAAACTCGTCTTGCATGTCATTTTACCTTAAGAAGTTAACATCTTTATCAGTCAGCAGGAGCAGGGTTGCAATGTGGTTTGAAAGAACTTTGAGGCTTAAAACAATGAAGGTTTATTTCTTACTCACGTCCGCATGAGGGCGAGCAGGGAACTGAAACAAGAATTAAGCATAAGAGACACAAGTACTAACAGTCCAAAAACAAAAAAATGCTAACAACAAGGTAGTGTCCCAGATCTGTGTAAACTAAAACTTCTGATTAATAGAATACCTTCAGAAGAAACCATCACTAACTGGTATTTTGAGAAATCAGTCAGATAACGAGATGTAGTCCTGTATAACTAAGGTTGGCATCTTAGTTGCTGGGTTTTAAGTTCCCCAAAAGAGTCATGGCCCAAGGCCCTATATAACCTAGAAGAGAGAGAGCTTTTAGAAGTCGTGGTTCTTACATTCACTTGGACCACAGTCATTTTCTTTAATTATGCAATTTTACAGGTCATAAAATTGTGTGTTGAATGCATATTGATGAACCCAAGGAAAATGCTATGTTTGTTTTTTCAGAGGTCTATTTCTTAGTATACATACTGCCCTGCCTAGAGAATAAATATGGCATTTTTCACATGAAGAATTAATAAGTTTATAGTCTATACTTTTTATGCATTCTACAATAAGGCTTTTAAACAAAATTCCTCTTAGTTTATTGGATGTGTCTGTTCACACTTCACTAAATCTGGATGTCAGCTTAAGTTAATTCAAATGAATAAAAACCAATAAAACTTTTACATAATTCAGATGCTTATTAAATAGCTACTATTTGTCAGCTTGTTTAAATATCAAACCTGGTACTAACTAAAATATGCTGGTAGTTATATATTATGTCATTAATACTTGATGGTAAAATTTTATAAGATTTTAAATGAATTCTTCTATATTTATGTATAGTTAACATATCAATTCATTGTAGACTTATCTATTAGTTTCCTAGAAGCACCATAGCAAATTATTTCAAACTGGGGTGGCTTGAAACAACAGAAATGTATCGTGTACACTTCTGGAGACCAGAAGTCCCAAATCAAGGTGTCTGCGGGGTTGGTTCCTTCCTGGCGTCTCAGAGAGAAAATCGAATGTTCCGTGCCTTTATCATAGATTCTGGTGGTTGCTGGCAAATCTAACAATTCTCCCTTGGCATAGAGACCTGTCACTCTAATCTCTGCCTGCATCTCCATTCTCCCCTTGTGTTGTTTGCATGTTCTGTCTTTCCTGACAAGGACAACAGTCCCCTTCTTATAAGGATTACTCTAATCCTGTATGACCTCATCTTAACTACATCTTAAGATGCATTATTTGAACCCTATCCAGGTAGGATCACATTATGAGATTCTGGCTGGGCATGAATTTTGGGGAGTGGAAGGAGAGCATTACTAAACTCAGTACAGCATATATTTCTTTCCTTAAAAATATATTTTTAAGTAAGATAAATGCATTTTTAGTTAATTAAACATGAAACATTTAGGAACAAAATATCTCTTTACTCAATATTTTTAATATGTTCATCAGAGTCAAATGAACACTAAAATAGAGTTTCTTTATCCAAAAATCATATGTTGGGATTTCAAAATATCTAAATAAGTAGGCTTGCCTGTGTTAACTAAGGAATTCTTTCAGTGAAAATAATTTAAGTAAATATCCATACTTAGATTCTAGTTGTATCTTGTGTGCATTTTACTACTATTTATTGTGTATTTAATCATTTGCTGAAAATTATTCAGTTTTCTAGCAATGGCAAGTGAAATTATCCCAAGTCTCCTTTTAGAATTCTAGTATATTTTCCGCTCAGTTCTTGGATATGAACATTTCTTGGCCCCATACTTTCAACCTACCACAGATTATAAATGTATAATTCCCTGCCATGAGTAGACAAGGACTGCAATCATTAGTGACACTGCTGCTGCTGCTGCTAAGTCACTTCAGTCATGTCCGACTCTGTGCGACCCCATAGACGGCAGCCCACCAGGCTCCCCCGTCCCTGGGATTCTCCAGGCAAGAACACTGGAGTGGGTTGCCATTTTCTTCTCCAATGCATGAAAGTGAAAAGTGAAAGTGAAGTCACTCAGTCATGTCCCATTCTTAGCGACCCCATGGACTGCAGCCCACCAGGCTCCTCCATCCATGGGATTTTCCAGGCAAGAGTACTGGAGTGGGGTGCAATTGCCTTCTCCATAGTGACATTCGGTTCAGTTCAGTTCAGTCACTCAGTCGTGTCCGACTCTTTGCAACCCCATGAATCGCAGCACGCCAGGCCTCCCTGTCCATCACCATCTCCCAGAGTTCACTCAAACTCATGTCCATCGAGTCAGTGATGCCATCAAGCCATCTCATCCTCTGTTGTCCCCTTCTCCTCCTGCCCCCAATCCCTCCCAGCACCAGTCTTTTCCAATGAGTCAATTCTTCACATGAGGTGGCCAAAGTATTAGGGGTAAGGAATTAACCCTTTTTTTATTCATGGTCATAACTGACATCATCCAGAGAAAACACTAAAGAAATCTTATTGATGTGCTAAGTTTATACAATAAACATTTTGAAGTAGATATTATAGTTTAGATAATTCAGCAATATTTATCTCAATCAATAGAGTATTCTGTATATGATTATTTTAAAGAACACTAGTTATTCTTCAGTTTTCAATGATTTTATACTAAATCACCTTTCAAGAATACTGATTCTTCCATTTTTTTTTCTGCATCCTAAACAGCTCTCCTCAGAGAAGGCAATGGCACCCCACTCCAGTACTCTTGCCTAGAAAATCCCATGGGTGGAGGAGCCTGGTAGGCTGCAGTCCATGGGGCCGCTGAGTTGGACATGACTGAGTGACTTCACTTTCATTTTTCACTTTCACGCATTAGAGCAGGAAATGGCAACCCACTCCAGTGTTCTTGCCTGGAGAATCCCAAGGACGACGGAGCCTGGTGGGCTGCCGTCTATGAGGTCGCACAGAGTTGGACACGACTGAAGTGACTTAGCAGCAGCAAACAGCTCTCCTAATAATTCACCTGTATTATTAAAACCACCCAATGTCGCTGAAAATAATAACTCTATGTTTTCTCTTAATTGTGTTGTATTGACAAGGAAAATCATATTCCCCATAAACTTAACAGCATTTCTAATCTATTTGATACATTAGAGAAAGATGGATTTAACCAACAACTGTTGTGACTATAAAGCACTCCTTTTCATTGTGGATTTCTGTTTCTGTCCCATCATCTGCCTCTGTGTAGCTTATTTTTAATTTGTCAAATGCTACTCAGCGTCTCAAACTCATTGTTGGAGTACATACTCATGATGGATTACATTCTGATCTGCTGTAATCTAAACTCTTCAGTGATGATACAGAAGTTTGGGGCAATTTTACATAACACCAGTAATAAATCAAGAACTATTGCTGAAAGAATGATGAACAGAAAGGGGGAAAGTAGCATGCTTTCTAGTTCTTAACCATTTTTAAAAAAAAATGGCATGATCTGGACAGAGCTTGTAACATTTTAGGTCTCCTTTTATTCCGATTTGAAATTATATTTAACCAATCAATATCAATAAAAAGAAAAGATTCCTGGCAACTCATGATTACTAATGCTCAGAAGGGGTGGGGTGGGGGGAGTTTGGTGCCATGGTGTCATAGAAAATTAATTTCAGTTGTTCTCTTTTTATAGAATTAATGCTTATAACTTTCACTGGGATGAGAATCATCTGTAGCGCTCTCCATTCTCAACTGACTTAATTTGTAGCATAGTGGTTAAGGTTTTGGCATCAGATTAGTGTAATTTGATTTGTTCATATTTATTGAGGACCTGTGGGTCTTCTGAGCACCAGAGAAACAGCAACAAACAAATCAGATAAGGTTCATTTTCTTGTGAAGCCCACATTCTATTGAGAGAGGTAGATAATTTAAAAATAAGCAAGATAACATCAGATGGATAAAAGGGCCATACAGTAGTGATTTTGATTAAGCTGAAAACAATGATTTTGGTTTGGTTGGTTGCTACTTTAAATGGGAATCAGGAAGAACTTGAGGAAAGTTGCTTCTGAGGTAGAACCTGAAGGAAGGAAATCAGTAATGAAATATCTACATATCCCAGCTTCTCGACGTTTCTCCATCTGTGAAATAAGATACAGGGCTACTCTGATGATGAAATATGGGAATGAATGGAAAACACTTAGCACTTACCTAATAAGTGTGGGAAGCCTTTCTTGTGACTGCCTGCTCCTTACGACATCAAAGCACAAAGCAGAGTTAGCTTTTAATCTTATTAACAGTAAAGTAAGTCACCAAGTTAGAGCTTCCCAGATGGCTCAGTGGTAAAGAATCTGCCTGCCAATGCAGGAGATGCAGGTTTGATCCCTGGGTTGGGAAGATCCCCTGGCGAAGGAAATGGCAACCCAATCCCGTATTCTTGCCTGGGAAATCCATAGATAGAGGAGCCTAGTGGGCTACAGTCCATGGGGTTGCAAAAGAGTTGGACTGGACTTAGTGACTAAATAACAACAAAGTTAACAAGTTAGCTCAAGAATGAGAAATTAAATCTACTCTCTCATCTCTAGATGTCATTTCACAATCCAGGCGCTCTAGATTACTCCATACCTGGGGATTCATAAAGATGGTTACTGTCACCATCCTCCTGTCTCTAAGTTAGCTGGGCAGTTAGCACAATACTGTTGAGATAGCCAAATCACATTTAGTGTATCTGAAGATTTAGTCCAGGATTAACATGATACTCTGCCTTTTAAGATATTTTAAGATTAGCAATTTACACAGAAGTCCCCAGAGGCCGCTGCCTTGTCTCGTTGATGCCACTAGTTTGGTTACACAGCTAATTCCATCAGAGCCACTGAACCAAATGTTCGTGTGTGTGAAGAGAGTCCATGAGTCAATTGCCAGCACAGAATTCTTCCTGACATAGGAAGGCAGATGATCTCAACTTCAGAGTGCATACAGTGCAGATTTCTAGTTGAATGGCTCTTGACAATAGTGTCCTCTGAAACATAATGCCTGGCCAGGAGCCAGTGATTATGCCACCATACAAATCACCATGCATCTGATGCCAGAATGCCTCTGTGCATGGTAACAACAAGAGTTCTCAGTCCTGGTGTTCCACAAGATGTTGCGTTGGCTCTTTTATTCTTTATCAGATCCTGGAATTAAAGATTTTATTTAGATGGCTTTCAGGAAACAAGCAATGGTGGTAGAAAAGGAAAAGAGGAGATTTTAGTGTAGTTTAAGAAACAGCTCTGTTATTATATGATTCCCATTAGGATGAAATCAGCCTATGTTTTGAAACCTAGTTTTATTAATTGTTTAATAGATATTTTCACTTTAAAGCTCTTGTTTAATTATAGAAGTAAAACAGCTTGGTTCAAACTGTTAGCTAATGATCCATGTATCATTTTAGTAACTGCTAGCTTCTTTCAGAAATGCATTAATTTTGTAAGAATTATAGACTTTCAAATGTGAAAACAGTTTTTTTAAGATTAATAAATTATAAAGCTTATGATTCACTTTAATATTATTTTCTATAACATATTATAAACCTAAACTTAGTAGAACATTCCTAAGATATAAGCTTCTATTTTAATTTACATTTTGTTGTCTTTTTAAGAGTAAAAGTAGATAGATCATACTGTATTTGTCATTGATGACACAAATGAAATCTAAGTTATACAGAATTCAAAAGGAATTATGTACCAGTTAAAATATTTAGTTAAAATATTCCATCTCCAACTATGAAATTGTCTACTGATTTTAAACACCACCTTATTCTGGAAATAACTCATCAGAGCATTTTCACATTAAATAAGTAGATCTAAACATTGTATTTTGTGGGAATAATAATTATTCAAGATGAGGGAACACCCAGAACCCTAAATACTACTGGTAAGCAGACATATATAACAACACTAAAAGAAATGTTTTCCCCAATGAAGCTATAGTTGCCGATGTTTCTTCCTTTTGGTTGCTTTTCACTTAGTAAAACATTTTCTATTCTAGATATAGGCATTGGCCAATTATGAAAACTGTAAGAGTTTCTTTTAAATATGCCAAGCAATTTCAAAAGAAAAGAAAAAAATGATTGAAAAGGTTTCTTGTGGTTTGAAAATGCCTTCCAAATATTCATTAAACATTTAAGTGAGTAAATTTGTAGAATATGTTTCTGACATTGGCACTGGTTCTGTGGTATTTCTCTGATCAGATGGAAGTGCTGTGTATATGCAGAGTGCATTCAGTTCATTCATGCATAAACAATATCATTTTCATAAATTAAAACCTCCCCTGCAGAAGGAACATCTGTGCCTGCCTTTGAATAAAAGATGGTGGCATGTGAGTTACTCCTTGACTGACTGAAAGAATCTCTAAGCTTAGAATGAAGTTATACATGTAAAATGGGGAGGGGCAATATCAAACCTAATTTGGAGTCTTCATTCCTACCTTACAAAAAATAATCCACAGATTTCGCTGCTTGCTGTTTTAAAAGCTGGAATTCTTAAATGGCATCCTCTTATTTCTGTTCATTACAGCAACAGTTTTTAGTTTGCATGAAGAAGTTTAATTTTCATTATAGGTGAAACTGAGCTGCTGAATAGATCACATAAGATCTGAATGTTCACTTTATGGTGTCCTAGGCTGGAAGGCTGGCAGTGTTCAGATATCATCTCAGTATTATGTCTCTTAAAGAAAGAACAGTGAAAGCAATCTTGGCTATAGGAAGCAACAGCTTGATTCCAAAATAACAACTCTGTTTCACTTGGAATGAGATGATTGCATTTTGGATTAAGTTGGGAGTAACTTAAAAGTATTTCTGCCATGTGATGAAGGCTGATGGAAAACATGCTAAAATGATATATTTTAAATTGCACTCAAACATTTTTTTAATGTTGAAATATTCCTTACTGCTACTGCCACTGCTTGACATAGCCCCGTTGGCCATGTTATTAGTATAGCTAATTGTTCCTGTCCATTAGATTACTCACATTTTTCTGGAGCAGCTTGCTAAATGAGGTCAGCTTTCTGGAACCCCTAAATCACCAATGAGAACGGGATTAAAGGAACAAGCTTGGGAAGGGAGGTAGTCATCCAACGTGGCATCCGAATCAGAGGAAGAACAATGGAGTCACTAATGACAGTAATCAGAGCACCACAGTATAGCCAGGGCACAAGTGGCAACATGCTATTGCCTAGAAACTGCTCCTGTCAGTCAACACATCCAGAGGGAGAGAAATGCCAAACTTTTTCAGCGGCCTTACCAATGGACAGAATCATCTCTACGTTTTTTTCGGTGAGTTCCATTTATGAAACAGGAGAACAGTACACCAAAGGGGGTGAGGAAACAATTAGACCATCCAAAACATATCACAGTACAAATAGCATGTTCTTGAGTACAAGTAGTTCATTACTACTTTTTGCTGAAGAATTACTGAAATCATCACAATTACATAACAATGATAAAATGCCACTTCTTGGATTCTTTAATCAAGTCATTTCTCTCATATTCTAAAAGTATATCACTTTCTCTTCAGGATATGACTATTTTGCAGTAGAGAATGTTTCAGTTCAGGTACAGATAGAGAAGGACTAAGAAAAAGGTAAAAAAAAATTTAGTATGTTCTTAGATATGTAGATAAACTAAGCTAGGATACTTGTTTGGGTCTTGTTTGTTAAGAATTAACTAAATCCCCTCTAAAAAAAATCGAAGAAAACACAAACTCATAAAGGGATGGAAACCAAAACCAAAAATACAACTGTTGGTCTCTTCACAAACCTCACCCAACCCCAGCCTCATAGTCCAAGTAATGAAATATCAGTTAGGTTCATTCTTTAACTACAAAGAGTTGGTCACTCCCTAAGCAAGATAAACAGACTAGAGAGTTTGTGTTAAACTAAACTTTTTAATTTTTTTCTACAAATAGAACTTAGTATTTTTTTAACTCAGCAAGTTAAGCAATTGTTCTCCTTAGGAATTATTTTTTTTTAATCACTTTAAGAAGAAATGCAACAATTGTTCAGATTTTTCAATACTATTTTATTGCAACTGGATGAGTGTTTTCTAAGTTGTGCATTACACCATAATATACAGGATTACAAACAAGATTACAGTACATATTGATTCCAGTGGTACCAGTATCACATCTCAAACAGCACTTATTCTGGACTGCATTTTACATGCAATAGCTATTGTTCTAATTATGAATTAAATGGTTTGAATTTATTTAAGCTACTGTACTAATTGACTACAATAGGTATAAAATCCCAACATTAACAACCTGATTAGATTTAGGCTCAGATTCATTACATGAATATATGACAAACCACCATTTGTGTGACTATGTATAAAATCATGCATTTATATTTTCTGGAAACATCAATAGCTTCAGATTCTCTGTAAAATCATGGGATGCAAAGGAGTAAAAGACTAAAAAGAAACAGTGCAAATTGTATGTGATAGTCAAGCAGCTTTTGATTTAAAGAAGGGTATGTTGGCATTTGTTTATAATATGTATATACAAGCTTGAGCAAGTACTGAATTGATATGTTTTGATAGGGAATACATCTCTTGTTTTTATTCATTCTCTTAAGAATTATGGATCTGGTTTTCATTTTAAGGAGAGAGAACGACTTTAAAGTGAAATGAACTGCTCAAATTGTGCAATTTTCTTTAACAATTAGAGAAGAAAGAAGTGCTAAGGCAACACAACAACTTTCTAAGCACTTTTCTGCTGGTTTAAATTAGTTAAATTATTTTGTATAAATTAGATATAATTTCTACTTTTCTGATATGTATAAAAATTGATGAAGCTGCATGGTTTTAAAATAGGAAATCCACATTATAAAAAGTCATTAAAAATTCTGTACAAAATCACAACAAAATAATTCAGCATGGGAAAGGTAACAAGTAGTAAAATGCTGGTTGAAAAATATATATTTATATATATTTTAATTGGCCCATTACTAGTTTAAAAATTGCATAGATCCTAATTATTGCTTGTGATTTTGTTATCCCGATCAGATAATTAATATGATCTGAATACAGCTGCACCAAATTTGTGGTGCATTTTTTTTAACTTTACTGTATTATTTTTTTAAAATAGAAGAGCTATAGAAAATAATACATAAAGTGAACAGGAACTTTGATCCCCTGTTTCTACCAAAGGCAGTAACGACAATAAATACATATATCACTTGAAGCTTGGAGTATTTGCACTTTGCAGCAGTAATACTCAAAGGGCTGCCTTTTGTAAACACGACAGTCACTGTTTAAGCACAGTGGGTTCGTTTCCCAGGGACGGTGAAACTGACGTGCCTCTAATCGTGAAAGATGGCATTGAGCTGGGCACTCATGACTCGCTCATGATGTGAATGGCTATCGAAGGACATAATATTGTCTATAGGGATCTCACAGCGAGGGGCAGAGGCGCCCGAGAAGACTGATCCGTGGCTTTGGGCCCCTGCCAGGGTCGCTGCAGGATAGTGCATGGTAAAGGCATAATTTTTCTCAAACTCGGCGGACGGTTCGTGTTTGAAAGAGAAGTTGCCATTGATGCTGAGCGGCGGGCTGAGGGGTCCGTCAAAGGAAGGGCTGGTGCAGTCAGTCAGAGGGCTCTCAAAGAAAGGTTCCAGCGCTGCGCTGTAGGCGTGAGGCGGCGGCTTGACGTGGAAGACATGGGAGCTGTCCATGGTGCCGTAGGGCGGGCTGGGCAGCCCCGGAGACTGGTAGGAATAGGGGTGCACAGGGAACGAAGCGCTGGCGGTAGGCAGGTGAGCAGGCATGTCCTGGTTCTGCTCAGGCAGAAAAGTTCGAGGATTGAGCTGCAGGCAGCCAGCAACCAGGTTGGTGGTGGGCTGGGATAAACCCTTGCAGAGCGTCTGTACAAAGGAGACCAGGTCAGGGCTTTTCCCTGAACGCAAGATTTCCGACAGAGCCCAGATGTAGTTTTTGGCCAAGCGCAGTGTCTCGATTTTGGACAGCTTCTGCGTCTTAGAGTAGCAGGGCACCACCTTGCGCAGGTTGTCCAGCGCTGCGTTCAGCCCGTGCATGCGGTTCCGCTCCCGGGCGTTGGCTTTCATGCGTCTCAGCTTAAAACGCTCGAGGCGCGCCTTCGTCATCTTCTTCTTTTTGGGGCCGCGTCTCTTAGGCTTTTGATCGTCGTCCTCCTCTTCCTCTTCTTCCTCCTCTTCCAGGTCCTCATCTTCCTCCTCCTCCTCTCCCCCGTTCCTCAGTGAGTCCTCTTCCGCGTTCATGGCTTCGAGGTCATCCTCCTTTTTGTCTGTCTCGTGCTCCTCGTCCTGAGAACTAAGACACTCATCTGTCCAGCTTGGAGGACCCTGGGGCTGAGGCTCTCCCATCAGCCCACTCTCGCTGTAGGATTTGGTCATGGTTAGGTTTCCTACATTCAACAGGGGAGAGGGGAAAACAGAAAAGGAGAAAAACGCTACATTCAAAAACTACAAAGGCCTTCAGCTCTCACTAGTCCTAGAGAAATGCATATGAAAAGAACTACCAGAGGATTACAAAATGAATGCCCCCAAGGAAAAGTTAAATGCAGTTTTATAATGGCCTGTGTGTGCCCGGCTGGCACGTAGGAGACAGGACAGGGCTGCGTTCGAATAGGAGCTAGAATAAGTGTCATAAGTATACTTCTGGTGTATGTTTCCTTGTGATTAAGTGTGTTTATAGTGATTATCCGGTAGGATAATGTGTGTGAAAATAAGTGTGAATTTCGGCGACTTCATGTTTATTTGCATGAGTTCAAAGTCAAAACTCCACAAAAAAAGACGAGTTTGAAAATTACAATTATGTTCCATCTCGGTTCTGGCCTCCCCGCACTCGGCGATTAAAGTTGAAGATCCCTTACGTAATTTACTAACGCTGGCAGTGATTTTTAAGAAGATTATACGGAGTGGAGATTGAAAAGCAAATGCATGGTGGAGAAAAAGTATTTTCCACAAAATTATTTCACCATCAACGAAACATCTGGTAACAAAAGTGGGCGGGGGGTTTCCATCCCACCCTTGCCTTTCTTTTCTTACCTCCCATCCCGCTGACCCTCTGCTGAATTTCCACCTTGTATAAAAGCGCTTGCTACCGGGCCAGAACCCGGGGCGCGGCGCAGAGGGCTCCTCCGCGCGCCGGGGATCAGGTGCGAAAGGCTTCTCTCTAATAAACAGCCCATTGAAAGGGCCGCCCGCTCTTTATTGGGGCTTTTCAAAGTTCGCCTCAAACCTCCCTTTAAAAGATTGAGTAATTATAATGGTCAGCGAATGGCAATGGCGAAGTTGCTGCTTCTTATAAGGAAAATAAAAAGCCTTCAGTTAGACAACTGAATTTCTGGCTCCTGCAGTGGGTGCTGGGGACTTGGCCGACTCTGGGACAGTAACAGGTAGCAGGAGTGGGTCCCTCTCTCTTTCTCCACATTTTATCCCCTCTCAACTAAAGTACCTCTCAACTCGGTTTATTTTCTAGGGTGTGTATATTCAAAGTATCAATACCCCTTTCATTCAATGAAAAAATAATTTGCTATTCCCAACGTGCATAAAGTACATGTCTACAAAATAAATCTTGGTAACGTGGGCTTTTTTTTTCGCCCTTATTGATAGAAGTGAAATACTGAAGTAGTTATCTGCTTTCAGAACTTTGGAATCACCACTAGGAAATAATCATAGAGCTATAGGACATTATATTTTAAAAAAATCCAAAGACGCTCCTATACTTTTTCCCCTCCAAAAAACAAACAGCAACAACAAAAAAAGTAAAACATTTTTAAAAATGATTAGGCCTGCAGCGGGTATTTGAGTGATGCGACTCAAACTGTGTGCGTATTCGCCTTGCAATTATGAAAAGGAATGCCTGTCTCAACGCATAAACGCGCTTACAGACGCACACATACAGAATATGTAGGTACATCTTCAATTGCTTTTATTCCTAATAAAAATTAAAGGATTTAATTACCTGCAGTTGTTAGTAAGTCCTGAGCAGTGATGGTCTCATAACCCTGGGGCCTCTGGGCGCCGTGCCTTCTGCGTGGGGCGAATTCCTCGTGTCCCGGCAGCGCGGGCGCTCAGGTTATATAGCCGAGTTGGTGATGCTGAGCGCGGGCGGGGCCAGGAGCCTAGCGGGCGAGCAGGTTCCAGCGGCCCGCGCCTGCGCACGCGCCGGGGTTCCGCGCTCCCTTCCCTTCCGCCCTCCTCCTCCCGCCCCCGCCCCTTCAGCCTTGCTCCTCTCCCACCCGCATCCGACTCCAGCTCCCCTCTCCTCTACCCCTACCCCCGCCCCATCTCCTTCCTCCCCGGCTTGCGCCATATGGTCCTCCCAGTCCAGCCAAGAGCCGGGGACCACGTGACCTGCCCATTTGTATGCCGCGGAGCGCTCCATTCCGGCCCCTTTGTGGCCAGAAGAAAGTGGCCCATCTGTCGCCAGTTAGAGACTCCGCGGACCTGTTTTTACCCGCAGGAGAGATTAACCCTTTCAGGCGGCAGAAGGGAGAAGGGGCGCGCGGTGGGGGGAGAGAAGGGGGGAAGGAGTTGGAGAGAAGAGAGCGGGAAAGCGAACACCGACTGGCTTTAGATCAGAGTGAGTGGCCCGCGTTGGGGCGGTAAGTAGGGCAAAGGTGAAAGAAGCAGAAGCCGAGACTCCTTTGGACTCCTCGCCCAGGCACTGGCTTCCTGGGCACTCCCTGCCCTCTCTAAGGTGTCAATCTCTTGATTTCTCCTTCTTAGTAGACGCTTTGTTCGTTGGCACCAAAGGGTGGCTTCTCCCAGTCTCCACCAGCCCCTTAAGCAACATACATTCTGTATTAAACAGCTTTATCTGTAAACGCAGCTGTGAGACTAGTCCCTAGCCTCCTTAACTGGGTCGCCCACGCCCAACCTCAACAGTAGAGAAAATTTGGTACTGGTCACTCTACTTCACCATCCGTGCAACCCGGCCCTCGTGGCCCTCGTCTGCCCATGTCCCTGGAGACTCCTCACTCTGGCCATATACCCCTCTTGCCCGTAGTCCTTGTCCTCAGATCGCGCTAGTCCTTGGCTTCAGTGGCCTCCGGAGCTCTCTTGCATGAAAGCTAGAGGACTTCTCTGACGCCAAGATTCTGCCGTTTAACCAAGGTCATTGGATGGATGTAAAGTGTGCCCTGGCCCTGGCTCCCTGCCGCAGCTGCCTTGTCCCCCTTGGTCTCCACTTTCAAGCTTGCAAATAGGAACTTGGTTGAGACAAGCCTTCTCAAAGGGAGGATGCAAAGGGCCTATTCTAAAGGTGGTCCTTTTCACTCCTCTTCCTAGAAAGGGCATTAGTACAACTCTAGGAAGGGCTGATGGCTACTTTTCCAGACCTTAAAGACTGATGTGACCCTCTACCTTGCAGGTCAAGCAAAAACCCGAGCTTCCTAATTCTAAAGGAGCCATATTTGTGTTAAAATGGTGATTCTTTATTCACCTGTTTCCACCAAGGCATGTTTCAGAATTAAGTTGGCTGTATCTCTTCCCTGTCCACTCTTTCTCCACCAGACTCTCCTCTAATCCTCCATTAACTAACCCCTTATCCCCTCCCAGACCCGTGTCCCCTTACAATGAATGCTGTGAACTTGAATTGCTTATTTAAAGGCAATTGCTCTAAAAGCCCCTTGAGTTTGCAAACAGTGTCAGGCTGAGCCGCTGGGGTTGGGTGCATCTGGGGACAAAAGAAGGGATGTGGTGGGGAGGGGCAGAGGGTCCTAACATTATCGCTGGTGTCTAGAAGTCTGCATGCAACCTGAAAGAGGAATAAAGGGATGGGAGATCCCCTTGCCCAAAGCGTAGCATGACCCATGCTGAGCTTCCAGGGCAAAACTGTACAAAACTGCCTTTACTCATAAGTGTACCAGGATCGCAGAAGAGGACAGAAGAATTCACCCAGGAGCCTAGTCTTGGTATTTACCCTGTACAGTCTTTATCTTAAGTGATGGGTTAAAACCTGAGGGCCATCTGAGTAACAGCCTGCAGGGGCCGGTCCCCAACTTGGAGGTCCCAGGACACGCGCGGGCGACCAAGTGTTGCCATTCTCCCAGCAGTTGCCCCGACAGCCTAGCCCACCGTGCCCGCGGGGATGTGCCCTGGCCCTCATTTCTCAGTCTTAGGAGAGCTTCAGAGGGGGTGCTGGGGGCGAGAGGGAAGAGGGCTTCAGCTACCCCGAAGGCCTGCGGATGGCCTAGGGGGTCCCCCACTCAGAAGGCAACTTCCTCAGTTTGGGACACCCGGTGGAGTACAGGAGATTCTTGGTAGGGCCAGATGTTCCTGGGCAGGCAAGAAAGGGAAATGTGGGTATGTCGCCAGCCGAGAGACTCCGGTGCGGGAATTAACTAAACTCCTTCCCTCCTTCTGCTCTTGATAGATTCACCCTTAATCCCGCTCTCAGTGAGCCTCTGGGCGCCCTGGCCGACCCGCCTGGGCGCGGGGAACGTCTACCCACGGTGCGCCTCGCGGTGGAGATTGCCCACCCCCCTTACCCCCACTCCGTCCCTCTACCCGCTCACCCCGACCCCCACCCCCGCCCCGGGAGACTGCAGGCCAGTTGTCAGATCTGGAAGGGAAGAGGCCTGGATTGAGTTGCCTTTTGTTGGGAGGGGAAGGGGTTGGGGGTCGGGGGGAAGAAACTGGGGGCCAGAGGACAGTGGCAGCCGCAACGCTCAGGGAGGATTGACTGCCGGCGTGGCTGGCTTAGTACCGTGGAATAGTCGCGGTCCCGTCCTGCCTCCGTATTTTCTTCTCCCTCTTTTGAACTTTCTTTCGACGGTTGCACACTGTCCCTCTCCCAAGTCTCTAAATCCTCTCCTTGTCCCTCTGTCCCCACAGCCCGTTAGCGGTAGACCTTCCAGCTCCCGTCCCCACTGGGCGCTGCAGGCCGCCGAGCGGCACGCGAACCGCACGCGCGGGCAACAAAAGCCGCTTTCATGACTCACTGCCCTCGAGCAATGCCCCGAATCTGTCGCCCCCCACCCCCAGCCCCGGGCCCTCGCTTGGAGCGCGCGGCGCGGCCCGGGCGGTCCCGGCCGTTACAGCGGCTGCCAGAGCGCCGGCGGGAAGGGAGCGCGAGGCGGCGAGGGGAGTGTGGCCGGGGCGGGGAGGCTGGGGTGGGGGGAGGCGTGTGGCTCCGCGTGTGGAGGTGTGGGGGGAGGAGACGGGGGGATGGAGGCGGGAGGCCGGGACTTAGGGGCTGGGAAGCGTGTAGCTGGCGGGCGAAGGGGGTGGTGCGGCGCATTCACAGGGCTAAGATAAAGAGCTGGGGCCGGGCTGGCGTCCCCGGCGGTGACCTGTTTCTCGGGGAAACAGATGCTCGCTCTAGCAAAGGGAGGTCTGCGTTCAATGCAAGTATTACGTACGACCCGGGCGGCCCCACCGACCTCCAGCGGCGTCCGCGCCCTCTCCCACCCCTCCCAGGAGAGGGGTGTGCCGGCCTGGGCACGTTCGAGGCGCGGGAGGAGGTGAGCGGCGAGCGAGACCGCAGGGTGCAGGGTCCGCTGGAAGACCGAGAGCTGCAGGTCCTCATAGGCCGCGTGGCTCAGAAGCCCTTGGGAGGCCTTGGGGGTTCTGCCCAGATCGCGGGCTCAGCGCGGGGTTTGCGCCTTCGCCCCCAGGGAGGCCACGGTGCGCCCAGATCCTGGCCAGAGGCTGGAGCTGCCCGGGCTCGACAGGCGGGCGGCGGGGGAGAGCCGGGAGCAAAAGAGTAGCTATTAAAATGCCTTGCCGTCGCCCCGAGCGCAAAACCCGTCCTCCCCAAATCTCCTGGGCTTGCGGCATAATCTTAATTAAGATAATTGATTCATATTGCACCTGCGAGAACGGGGGGGAAAATTGATTCCAACCCCCAACCCCACAAATCGCTTAGAGCTATTGGATGGAGCTCGACGCGGCTGTTATTTGGGGAGTGATTTAGCACCAGACTTCCCCAACTCGGTCCGCCTGGGCTCTTTTATTTATTATTTACGAGCTCCTAATCCCTCCAGGGCGTGGGCAGCTCCCCTCATGGCGCCTACAGACCCCAAGGTACTTCATCTTCGATTCCCAGGCAAGAGTGAGGGGCTTTCCTTAAACCATCCATCCAACACCCGTATCACCAACGCAAAATCAACTCAGCTCCAAGTAATGGCTGGAGCGGGTTACTGACACAATTGCCCAAGGCTTTGTGTGTCAGATGGGCTATGTGTGTGCCTATGGGAGTGTGCTTAAGTGTACAGTGTATGTGACTGAGTGTACAAAAGAATATGTGTGAATGTGCATATGAGCCTATGTGATCGTTAATATCTGTGTAATTTGTCAGTGTGAATGTGTAAGTTTTGTGAGGGGGTGAGTGTGCACGAGTGTGTGTTCGTGGGTTCTCCTGCTCTCAGGTGAGGACCATAAACAGAGGGGACTCACACCTGTTTCAGCTGGATTGAGAAAGAGCATGCTGTCTAAAGGGGACCGCAACGGGGTGGATAACCGACAAACGGTGGGTTGTTTGCCAACCTTTGCCTTAACAAAGAGCAACAGGCCAACTCAAATCCCCGGTAGTTGGTGTTGCTGCTTGAGTGGACAGCAGAGACACACCGATGGCACTTGAGCTTCTCTTGAACAATGCTGCTGCAGGGGTTCAAGTTCCCCAAACCAGGACAAGCCTGGCAAGCCTGGTTTAGAGCCCCAGATAGCTTGTAGGAAAAGTGGCTTCCTCAGGGTATCAGCACCGTGGACAATTCCTACTTATGAAACTCCCAGTATTAAGGTTCAGCAAAACACTCCCCTTCCAGTGGCTTTCGCTTTTTCCTGTTGGCTTTCTTTCACAAAACCACTGACTCCCACATCCTGAAATTTTAATCAGAGAGTCCTCTTAATCTGAATTTAATTAGCAACCTCCTTTTCAGGATGTTTCCAGGAAAACTAGATATCCAGGTTTAGGGGAGAGGGAAGTTTAAATTATAATTTGAACTAGTGAGTCTGAAACAAAGAAACTGTACTTTGAATAACTTTCAGAAAGATAGTCATTGTTCTAATATTTGCGCTTATCTGGCACATCGCATCTAAACCAAAATGAATTCATTTTTTGCCCACAGAAACAAAAAAATGTAAAAATGATTTTACTTTTGTTTTATTGAGTATACATTTTATTGGTAATAGAAATCTCTCTCCATCCCCATCATCATATCAACTGTCCAGTTATTTCATACTATAAACATTTCTATTAAATTAGTGGGGAAATAAACCAAAGCTAAATGGAATATTTGCTCAGATTTGGTGAGCCACACAATTATCTAAATCATACCAGACTTAGAATATTGCACGAATACACCACATCCAAAATAACTGGAACAAGTCCTGTAGGAAAGAGCAAGCACCTTTTGTAATTCAAATACCTTAGAAATGTATACCATACACCTCTCCCAATTATGGATGTAATTTTCAAATGTTATGAGCAACCAGAATCCTTATTAAATATTATTCAGACTTTGTTGAAATGGAAAATATAACTATTTTTAATTCAAGAATTTATCCCTAGAGGCTCATCTTTTTAAAATAACATGTTTTTCCTCTTTAACAAATACATTTTCACATAAATTAAATATTGATAATTTGACCTTTTATGTCTTTAACTAATCAAAGGGGGAAAATTCCAAATGTAGATCTCAGAGTTTGGCCCTGGTGGGTCTTTCCGCTTGAGTAGGCACTGAGATTAAAGGAGTTGAACTTCCTCTTTCACTGCTCTCTCCTTGCACTAATTGCTTATGCAAAAAATGCAGATTTGTATTAATTAGTAACTCCACTGATTAGTTCTGTGGTATTTTCACATAATAAATCATGCTGCAGACATGAATTTTGGCACATCACCCAGTAGAGGCTCAGGCTGCAATACAGATTTCATATTAAAATAAAATCTCTAACTAAACCTACCTTTCTGATGCAGGTACCATGAGCAGCCACCTGCTGGGAGCACCTGCCATGGGAAATTACTTTCACTCAGTGACAAGCCACTTTTGGAGCCCAAATAGGACAATCTGATTATGAGGTTAGGTTCTCATAACAAATAAACAAGTAAATAAACACACAAATGCACGCCTAAATGACACAAATGTGCCTAGTGTGAAAGTCACTCAGTCATGTCCAACTCTTTGAGACTCCATGGACTACACAGGCCGTGGGATTCTCCAGGCCAGAATACTGGAGTGGGTAGCTGTTCCCTTCTCCAGGGCATCTTCCCAACCCAGGGATCGAACCCAGGTCTGCACATGGCAGGCGGATTCTTTACTATCTTAGCCACCAGAGAAGCCTAGACATTTTGCAGACAATGATGTTATAATAAAGAATCTTCTTGTAATGGGACCAGATTTTTAAAACAACTTCTCAGGTTATGAATACACACTTCAGTCTATTTTCCTCTTGTGAGGTCTTTTCTCCTTTGTGAGATGGTCTGTTAGCTTGAGATTCTTTCATCACTCATCCTCTGACTCATCTCCCTAGGCAAGCAAGCTTGTTCAGGAAGTAAAAGAGGGACAGAAAAGCATCTGAGGGAGAGGTGTGAATGCCAAGAGCCATCTCAAAGGAAACTGGCCACCCCTGCGATCCCAGCATATGGTGAGAAGCTATGAGGTCAGATACCCACAGCTGTCTGATATGAGACAAACTCTCCACTCTCCATGGGTAACTATATGAGCCTCTACACAACTTTTCCTTGAAAACTGTTTAATTTGATGAGGCAGGTTACAGTCAATATTGCCAAGATTATAAATTAGACCCAGGTGTCTTCTGTGTTCCCCACCAACCCTTTATACTTCCTTGTTTTCTAGCCATTGGTGACACCTTTCCAAGTCCCTGCAGGTGTTCTCAGCATGTTTATGCTCTTTCCTGGTCCATGCCTACTGTTGATAAATATCCATGAGTTCATGCTTCTTAAGAACTTAGAGAAACGCTTAATCTGATGCCCTACTAGGAGTGCTTGCAAAGTCACAGGGCACAAATAAACAGGAATGAGTGCTTAATGTTCACATTCAGAGATGAGTAAAGTCTGAGGGAGGTGTATTTTGGATGGAGACTGGGGCAACATGCTCTGCTGCAGTCGTGCTATGCAAATAACAGTCTGCCTACCTTCCTGACGTGTCCTGATGCAACGGTAAATGTGGCTGGGGGTGAGAAGGGTATGGCCTCTAGGGAGGCTGTCTCTAACCATTGTCTACTGAATCTTTCAGGTGCTTTGTTGGTGAGAGGGAAATGGCTGCATTTTGTGGTCTTTTTATCTGTTTATCTTGGATGTGAATAATTTCTTTAAGGAACTAAATTGAAAAAGGTCAAGAGAACAGATATAATTTAAAGCAGCCCTCTATTAAGTCAAATATACCTTCTTCTCCTTTGAATTCACTCTTGAATCCCACTTCATCTGGCTTGATATGGACAAGATTTATCACATCTGATGGGAAAGCCATCCTATACTTGTCACGTTGGTCCACAGTGCTGTGGTGTAGGCTATGTGGAGAGCCAGAGCTAAGCATAAGCAAAGGCTGTAGAGTTACTTTAAAGTAGCTTGTCTCCTCATTCCCTTCATTTCAGAATCTGCCTGTTTCACTGAGTAAAACATGTATTCATCAAATCTATATTGAGGGCTACTATGTGCCAGGCACTGCTAAGTACCAGATGTACATGGCTAAAGAGAAACAGACATTACTCTCCGCTTTCTCAAACCCTTCTATCTGGTGAAAGAGAGGTGCTTTAATAAGATTCACTTACAAGTTCCCAGGTGGCTCAGTGGTAAAGAATCAGCCTGCCAATGCAGGAGATACAGGAGACACAGGTTCGATCCCTGGGTGGGGAAGATTCCCTGGAAGAGGAAATGGCAACCCACTCCAATATTCTTGCCTGGAAAATTCCATGGACAGAGGAGCCTGGTGGGCTGAAGTCCATGGGGTTGCAAACAGTTGGCCATGACTGAGCATGAGTATACACCCATCTTACTTGAGATTAGTACAGGGAAGGAAAATAAAACACATCAATCCAAAAATGCTAAGGACAAAGGAACTCAACAAAGACTGAAGTGGGAGGGTTCCTGAGGAAACAGAGTTCTAAGGTAATGAGAAGGGTGTTACCCGCTGATATAGGAAATGATGTAGATAAATTATTCTACATCATAGAAATAACCTTTCCCATAAAAAGCACACTATTCAAGAATTACACTAAAGTGTGTTCTTCTTGAGGGGTTCAAATTGTTTTGCATCTGGATATATCTAGTTCATGTTAGCCTTTGATAAAGAACTGAAGACATTTGTTTTCATTTGGGAAAACTGTTGTATTTAGTTATAACTGCATTCAAATGGGTATATCTTTCCTTTTCTCCTTTGACTTTAGCTTCTCTTCTTTTCTCAGCTATTTGTAAGGCCTCCTCAGACAACCATTTTGCCTTTGCATTTCTTTTTCTTGGGGATGGTCTTGATAACCACCTGCTGTACAATGTCACAACCCCCATCCATAGTTCTTCAGGCACTCTATCAGATCTAATCCTTGAATCTATTTGTCACTTCCTTTGTATAATCATAAGGGATTTAATTTAGGTTGTACCTGAATGGCCTTGTGGTTTTCCCTATTTCAATTTAAGTCTGAATTTGGCAATAAGGAGTTCATGATCTGAGCCACAGTCAGCTCCTGCTCTTGTTTTTGCTGACTGTATACAGCTGCATCCATCTTTGGCTGCAAAACATATAATCAATCTGATTTCAATATTGACCATCTGGTGATATCCATGTGTAGAGTTTTCTCTTGTGTTGTTGGAAGAGGGTGTTTGCTATGACCAGTGTGTTCTCTTGGCAAAACTCTGTTAGATTTGACCTGCTTTATTTTGTACTTCAAGGCCAAATTTTCCTGTTACTTCAGGTATCTCTTGACTTCCTACTTTTGCACTCCAGTCCCCTATAATGAAAAGGACACCTTTTTTGGGTGTTAGTTCTAAAAGGCCTTATAGGTCTTCATAGAACTAACTATTCAACTTCAGCCTCTTCCACATTACTGGTTGAGGCATAGACTTGGATTACTGTGATATTGAATGGGGTTTGCCTTGGAAACAGATCATTCTGTCATTTTTGAGATTACATCCAAGTAATGCATTTTGGATTCTTTTGTTGACTATGATGGCTACTCCATTTCATCTAAGGGATTCTTGCCCACAGTTGTAGATAAAATGGTCATCTGAGTTAAATTCACCCATTCCAATCCATTTTAGTTCACTGATTCCTAAAATGTCAATATTCACTCTTGCCATCTCCTATTTGACGACTTTCAATTTTCCTTGATTCATGGACCTAACATTCCAGGTTCCTATGCAATATTGCTCTTTACAGTATCAGACTTTACTTCCATCCCCAGTCACATCCACAACTGGGTGTTGTTTTTTCTTTGGCTCCATCTCTTTATTTTTTCTGGAGTTATTTCTCCACTGATCTCCAGTAACATATGGGGCACCTACTCACCTGGGGAGTTAATCTTTCAATGTACTCTTTTTGCCTTTTCATATACTGTTCACGGGGTTCTCAAGGCAAGAATGCTGAAGTGGTTTGCCATTCCCTTCTCCACTGGACCATGTTTTGTCAGAACTCTCCGCTGTGACCCGTCCGTCTTGGGTGGCCCTACACAGCTTGGCTCATGGTTTCATTGAGTTAGACAAGGCTGTGGTCCATGTGATCAGTTTGGTTAGTTTTCTGTGATTCTGGTTTTCACAAGATTCCTAATGGGAGAGACTGACTGAGGGAGAAACTGGGTCTTGTTCTGATGGGTGGGGCCATGCTCAGTAAATCTTTAATCCAATTTTCTGTTGATGTCTGGGGCTGTGTTCCCTCCCTGTTGTTTGACCTGAGGCCAAACTATGGTAGAGATAATGAAGATAATGTCGACCTCCTTCGAAAGGGCCTGTGCAGAACTGCTGCACTCAGTGCTGCCAACCCTGCAGCAGACCACTGCTGACCCATGCCTCCACTGAGACTCCTGAACACTTACGGGCAAGTCTGAATCAGTCTCGTTTGATGTCACTGCTCCTTTCTTTTGGGTCCTGGTGCACAAAGGTTTTGCCCTCCAAGAGTCTGTTTCCCCAGTCCTGTGTAAGTTCTGGTGGCTCTATAATGGGGTTAATAGCGACCTCCTTCAAGAGGGCTTATGCCATACCCAGGTCTGCTGCACCCAGAGCCCCTGCCCCTGAAGCAGGCCACTGCTGACCCATACCTCCACAGGAGATACTGAAACACAGTTCTGGCTCAGTCTCTGTGGGGTCTCTGGGTCCTGGTGCAAAAAAGGTTTGAACCTTCCGAGTGTCTCTGGTGGGTATGGGGTTGATTCTAAACGTGATTTCACCCCTCCTACTATCTTGCTGGGGCTTCTCCTTTGCCCTGGGATGTGGGGTATCTTTTTTTGGTGGGCTTCAACATTCTTCTGTCAACGGTTGTTCAGCATCAAGTTGTAATTTTGGAGTTCTCGCAGGAGAAGATGAGTGCACATCCTTCTACTCTGCCATCTTGTCAATAATGAGTGCAGAGTTCCAAAAAATAGCCAGGAGAGATAAGATAGCCTTCCTCAGTGATCAATGCAAAGAAATAGAAGAAAAATATAGAACTGGAAAAACTAGAGATCTCGTCAAGAAAATTAGAGATATGAAGAGAATATTTCATGCAAAGATGGGCAAAATAAATGACAGAAATGGTATGGACCTACAGAAGCAGAAGATATTAAGAATAGATGGCAAGAATACACAGAAGAACTATACAAAAAAGATCTTCATGACCCAGATAACCATGAAGGTGTGATCACTCACCTAGAGCCAGACATCCTGGAATGTGAAGTCAAGTGGGCCTTAGGAAGCATCACTGTGAACAAAGCTAGTGGAGGTGATGGAATTCCAGTGGAGCTATTTCAAACCTAAAAGATGATGCTGTGAAAGTGCTGCACTCAATATGCCAGCAAATTGGAAAACTCAGCAGTGGCCACAGGACTGGGAAAGGTCAGTTTTCATTCCAATCTGAAAGAAAGGCAATGCCAGAGAATGTTCAAACTACTGCACAATTGCACTCATCTCACAGGCTAGCCAAGTAATGCTCAAAATTCTCCAAGCCAGGCTTCAACAGTACGTGAAACGTGAACTTCCAGATGTTAAAGCTGGATTTGGAGAAGGCAGAGGAACCAGACATAAAATTGCCAACATCCGTTGGATCATTGAAAAAGCAAGAGAGTTCCAGAAAAACATCTATTTCTGCTTTATTGGCTACACCAAAGCCTTTGACTGTGTGAATCACAATAAACCGTGGGAAATTCTTCAAGAGATGGGAATACCAGACCACCTGACCTTCCTCCTGAGAAGTCTGTATGCAGGTCAAGAAGCAACAGTTAGAACTGGACATGGAACAACAGACTGGTTCCAAATTAGGAAAGGAGTACGTCAAGGGTCAAGTCTGTATATTGTCACCCTACTTATTTAACTTATTTGCAGTGTACATCATGTGAAATGCTGGGCTGGAAGAAGATTGCTGGGAGAAATATCAATAACCTCAATAACCTCAGATATGCAGATGACACCACCCTTATGGCAGAAAGCGAAGAAAAACTAAAGAGCCTCTTGATGAAAGTGAAAGAGGAGAGTAAAAAAGTTGGCTTAAAGCTCAACATTCAGAAAACTAAGATCATGGCATCCGGTCCCATCACTTCATGTCAGATAGATGGGGAAACAGTGGAAAGTGACAGACTTTATTTTCTTGGGCTCCAAAATCACTGCAGATGGTGACTGCAGCAATGGAATTAAAAGGCGCTTGTTCCTTGGAAGAAAAGCTGTGACAAATCTAGGCAGCATATTAAAAAGCATAGACATTACTTTGCCAACAAAGGTCCATCTAGTCAAATACATGGTTTTTCCAGTAGTCATGTATGGATGTAAGAGTTGGACCATATTAGAAAGCTGAGCACTGAAGAATTGATGCTTTTGAATGTGGTATTGGAGAAGACTCTTGAGAGCCATTTGGACTGCAAGGAAATCAAACCAGTCAATCCTAAAGGAAATTAGTCCTGAATATTCATTGGAAGGACTGATGCTGAAGCTGAAGCTCCGATACTTTGGCCACCTCATGCGAAGAACTGACTCATTGGAAATGACCCTGATGCTCGGAAAGATTGAAGGCAGGAGGAGAAGGGGACGACAGAGGATGAGATGGTTGGATGGCATCACGGACTCGATGGACATGAGTTTGAACAAGCTCCAGGAGTTGGTGATAGACAGGGAAGCCTGGCATGCTGCAGTGTATGGGGTTGCAAAAAGTTGGACATAACTGACTGACTGAACTGAGTTATAACTCGGGACTTATTCCATGGCATATTCATTGCATGAACCCTTCTAAAGGAGTATATTTTCACATGGAGATGGGGAGAAGGCAAAAAGAAATGTTGGCATCTCTTATTAATACAATTAAATCATTGCTGGGGAAGGGATGGATTGGGAGTTTGGGACTAGCAGATACAAACTATTATTTATAGAATGGATAAACAACAAAGTCCTAATGTATAGCACAGGGAACCCTATTCAGTATCCTGTCAGTCAGTCAGTCAGTTCAGTCGCTCAGTCGTGTCCGACTCTTTGTGACCCCATGAATTGCAGAACGCCAGGCCTCCCTGTCCATCACCATCTCCCGGAGTTCACTCAAACTCATGTCCATCGAGTCGGTGATGCCATCCAGCCATCTCATCCTCTGTCGTCCCCTTCTCCTGCCCCCAATCCCCCCCAGCATCAGAGTCTTTTCCAATGAGTCAACTCTTCGCATGAGGTGGCCAAAGTATTGGAGTTTCAGCTTTAGCATCAGTCCTTCCAATGAACACCCAGTACCGATTTCCTTTAGGATGGACTGGTTGGATCTCCTTGCAGTCCAAGGGATTCTCAAGAGTCTTCTCCAACACCACAGTTCAAAAGCATCCATTCTTCGGTGCTCAGCTTTCTTCACAGTCCAACTCTCACATCCATACATGACCACTGGAAAAATCATAGCCTTGACTAGACGGACCTTTGTTGGCAAAGTAATGTTTCTGTTTTTTAATATGCTATCTAGGTTGGTCATAACTTTCCTCCCAAGGAGTAAGCATCTTAATTTCATGGCTGCAATCACCATCTGCAGTGACTTTGGAGCCCCCCCAAAAAAGTCTGACACTGTTTCCACTGTTTCTCCATCCATTTCCCATGAAATGATGGGACCAGACGCCATGATCTTAGTTTTCTGACTGTTGAGCTTTAGGCCAACTTTTTCACTCTCCTCTTTCACTTTCATCAAGAGGCTCTTTAGTTCCTCCAGGTGGTGTCATCTGCATATCTGAGGTTATTGATATTTCTCCCGGCAATCTTGATTCCAGCTTGTGCTTCTTCCTGCTCAGCGTTTCTCATGATGTACTCTGCATATAAGTTAAATAAGCAGGGTGACAATATACAGCGTTGACATACTCCTTTTCCTATTTGGAACCAGTCTGTTCCATGTCCAGTTCTAACTGTTGCTTCCTGACCTGCATACAGGTTTCTCAGGAGGCAGGTCGGGTGGTCTGGTATTCCCATCTCTTTCAGAATTTTCCACAGTTTATTGTGATCCACACAATCAAAGGCTTTGGCATAGTCAATAAAGCAGAAATAGATGTTTTTGTGGAACTCTCTTGCTTTTTCCATGATCCAGTGGATGTTGGCAAATTGATCTCTGGTTCCTCTTCCTTTTCTAAAACCAGCTTGAACATCTGGAAGTTCATGGTTCACATATTGCTGAAGCCTCGCTTGGAGAATTTTGAGCATTACTTTGTAAACCACAATGGAAAAGAAAAAAGCACTGCTGATCTTAGCTTCTAAACATGGAGAGATCCCAATAGTCAACAAAACATGCATTTAAATCTGGGTAATAAATAAGCAGATTCATCAAATGCGTAATTTAAAAGCATAAAAAGTTACTTTTCTTTTTGTGATGAAAGTCATTGTCAGGAAGAAGACAAGATGGCAGAATAGAAGGATTTGAGCTCAACTCATATTATGAAAACACCAATCACAAGTGGCCACTGGACGACCATTGACAAAAAAGACTGGGACCTACCAGAAAGGATATTCTATACCCAAAGACAAAAGTTAAGCCACAGCAAAATGATAGGAGGGGCGCTTCTGAGAAATAATCAAATCCCATACCCACTGAGTGAGTGACCCACAAACTGGAAAATAATTACATCACAGAGGTTCTCTCAAGGAGTGAGAGTTCTGAGCCCCATATCAGGCATCCCAGCCTGGCAGTCTGGATCAGGAGGAAGAGCCCTCAGAGCATTTGGTTTTGAAGGACAATGGGTTTACATGCAGGAGACCCACAGGGCTGTGGGAAACAGAGACTCCACTCTTGGAGGGTGCACCAAAAGTTTCAGGTGCTCTAGGACCCAGGGCAGAGCAGTGACCCCACAGGAGCCCAGTCCAGGCCTACCTCGAGGTCTTGGAGGTTCTCCTGGGAGGGTGGGGTTCTGCTGTGACTCACTGTGGGGGCAAAGATGCTGGTGTTGGATGTGTTCAGATTTGATGGAGAAATCAAAAGCTTTACAGATAAGCAAAAGCTAAGAGAATTCAGCACCACCAAACCAGCTTTACAACAAATGCTAAGGGAATTTCCCTCAGTGCAAAAGAAAAGGCCACAGTGAGAAGCAAGAAAATTATGAATGGGAAAGCTCACTGGTAAAGGCACATGTACAGCAAAGGTAGGAAATCACCCACACAAAAATATCATATCACAGCCAGCAACTGTGAGAAGAGGAAAGGACAAATGCAGGGTGTTGGGAATGCAACATGTGGAAATGAACTAGCAACTTAAAATAATCTTGTGTGTAAATATATATATATATATATACACACACACACACATATACTATACACACACATATACTATACACACACACACACACACACATATATAGACAGCTAGATCAAAACCTCATGGTAACTGCAAACCAAAAATCTACAGTAGATACTCACACACACACACACACACACACACACACAAATGAAAAAACTCGTCAGTTTTAGGGAAACCATGTTGTACAAGTGGTCTTTCGGAAGCTACACTGAATGTGGTCTTCACAGATATACTGTACACTAAATGACAGCATTCTTTAGTTCTTCGTGTACATATACAGGCCCAATAATGCCCTCCATGCACTAGCTTCTACTCACACATATGTGTATGTCTCATTTTGTAATCTTTTCCCCATTTATCCCTGATCTGGTCAGTAAAGTCTTGCCTTCCCTCAATTCCTGTATAACTTTTCTGGATATTTCTTACACCAGAATTTTATTTAAATTTACTCAAGCACAAGTTTGAATAAACCACAAGTTTAGAAAAAGGTTTGCCTATTTATACTATCTAGGCTATGGGAACTTAATGCTTTTTATTTTACATTCATAATTGAACTGACAAGTAATCTCATTCTGTTTCAATGCAATACAATTCTTTCATTGATAACAACCAGATATGCTACACGAATATTTTTTCTATCTGAAGACTATAAAGTGATGTTTATAAATACTTTAAAATTAGTTTAACAATAGTATTTTGAAAGTTGTGGTTGCTTTGATTTCTTATTTCTTATTATACAAGTATCTACAAGCCACTGTATGTAATCAAACATCAATTTTAGTACACAGGAGAGTCCTAGAAACTATTAATTTTAAAGCAAAGTGATCTGAGCTGAAACAGAGACCATGAAAAAGAGAATCCTGAAAAACTCAGCCCAGATCAGCAGAAGCATTCAACTCACCCCCAGATGCTTGAAAAATGATAAATGTTTATTGCATTAACATACTACATTTTGGGGTGGTTTGACATGCAGTAATAGCTAAATGGTACACTTCTAGGAAAAAATTCAATTTTCTCCAGGTTGCTTAGGGATTTAGATGTTGTAATTCACCCAAAAATAACTTTTCAAGTGAGATATCAATATTCTATACTTACAAGTGTTTCAAGAATTTGAAAACTGTAACTATACCTCTTCAGTTCAGTCACTCAATCATGTCTGACTCTTTGTGACCCCATGGACTGCAGCAGACCAGGCTTCCCTGTCCATCACAAATTCCTGGAGCTTGCTCAAACTCATGTCCATTGAATCAGTGATGCCATCCAACCATCTCATCCTCTGTCATCCCCTTCTCCTCCTGCCTTCAATCTTTTCCAGCATTTTCCAATGAATCAGTTCTTTGCAATGAGTCAGTTCTTCGCATCAGGTGGCCAAAGTATTGGAGTTTCAGCTTCAGCATCAGTCCTTCCAATGAATATTCAGGACTAATTTCCTTTAGGATTGACTGGTTTGATTTCCTTGCAGTCCAGAGGACTCTCAAGAGTATTCTCCAGCACCACAGTTCAAAAGCATAAATTCTTCAGTACCCAGCTTCCTATATGGTCCAACTCTTACATCCATACATGTCTACTGTAAAAACCATGTATTTGACTATATGGACCTTTGTTGACAAAGTAATGTCTCTGCTTTTTAATGTGCTGTCTAGGTTGGTTATAGCTTTTCTTCCAAGGAGCAAGCGTCTTTTAATTTCATGGTTGCAGTCACCATCTGCAGTGATTTTGGAGCCCAAGAAAATAAAGTCTGTCACTGTTTCCATTGTTTCCCTATCTATTTGCCATGAAGTGATGGGACTGGTGCCATGATCTTAGTTTTTTGAATGTTGAGTTTTAAGCCAACTATTTCACTCTCCTCTTTCACTTTCATCAAGAGGTTCTTTAGTTCTTTGCTTTCCACCATAAGGGTGGTGACATCTGTGTATCTGAGGTTATTGATATTTCTCCCAGCAATCCTGATTCCAAGCTTGTGCTTCATCCAACCCAGCATTTTGCCTGATGTACATTTAATATACGTTAAATAAGCAGGGTGACAATATATAACCTTGACGTACTCCTTTCCCAATTTGGAGCCAGTCTGTTGTTCCATGTACAGTTCTAACTGTTGCTTCTTGACCTTCATACAGATTTCTCAGGAGGCAGGTCAGGTGGTCTGGTATTCCCACTCTTTAAGAATTTCCCACAGTTTGCTGTGATTCACACAGTCAAAGGCTTTGGCATAGTCATTAAAGCAGAAGTAGATGTTTTTCTGGAGCTCTCTTGCTCTTTTAATGAGCCAACAGATGTTGGCAATTTGATCTGTGGCTCCTCTGCTTTCTCTAAATCCAGCTTCAACACGTGGAAGTTCTCAGTTCACATACTGTTGATGCCTAGCTTGGAGAATTTTGAGCATTAGTTTGCTAGCATGTGAGATGAGTGCAATTGTGTAGTAGTTTCAACATTCTCTGGCATTGCCTTTCTTTTGGATTGGAATAAAAACTGACCTTTTCCAGTCCTGTGGCCACTGCTGAGTTTTCCAAATTTTCTGGCATACTGAGTGCAGGTATAATTCCTAGTAAGCATTAAACCAGTATTTGTATGCTAGGAATAGTGCTTAATAATATAGAAAATTTCTGTCATTTAATCATAAAAATAGTTCTATGAATATGGATTATTATTTTCATTATTACTGACATTCTACAGATGAGGAAACAGAGAAGGTAAGTAACTTGTTCAAAGTTACACATCTAGAAAGGGATGGAGCCTTTTACTTTTATTCAGATTACTTGACTACCAATTTGATTAAGAATAAAGAATAGCAAATATTTGGGGAAATGCTGTGGCCCACCATATTCCTGGTACGCTTTCCTTTTCAGCTAGAGGATTCTCTCCATTCTATATTATTTTATTCAGCCATGCATAATCATAATGGACTTTCTAAACCTGTAGCAGATACTAGGGATTGCTTTACTCAGCACCCAACTCATACCCTTCTTGTAAGATTTTCTAGAATGAAAAGGCTGGAAAGCTACCACAAAGGAATAAATTTACAGTGTTTTCTATATGCCCCAAATATGGTATGGGTTTTGCTAATCAGATGCATTAGGTTTCTATTTAGAACCGAATTAAATAGAGGAGTCTTGGACAGGCGACTTATTCGGCTGGAACAAATTCTGGTGCAATATACTGAAGCCAGCTTCCTGATTTGTCAACTTCTTGACTCTAGAAAGGCAATAGCTTTCTTAATAGCTTACCTCTATGATATAGTTTTTGTTATCACACCTGGAATCTCAAGCTAGAGTCTGTTTCTTCAGACCTCCTAACATTTCCATGAATTGTCTATACCCTCATGAAATTAATTTGTATTGATTCCAGATAGAGTTGATTATACTGTCTGTGATTAAGACCCTTTCCTTTTTGGTAATTGGTACCAGAATGGTTTGTAGGCAACAGAACATCATGAAGATGGAATAAACTGATCAGCTTTTTTTTTTTTTTTTCAATGTGATTAGGTTAAAGCTATTAAAGGAGTAGAAACAGTAATCCATGGCACTCAGCAATGGATTAGTTGATTACAACCTGTCACCTGGAAATGAAGGGCCACACTGCGTGGCAGCTACAGTGGACCATTATGGAAGCACAGGAATAAAAGGGATGTAGATGTGGGCTGCCTACAATGAGTAACTTCAAGAAAGAACATGACTTACTCAAGATATTGTCAAGAAGCTAAGGAATTTCTGATATCCTGAAAAGAAACTCCAATCACTTATAACTACAGAGCTGATATGGCCCGATATCACACACAGGTGGCTGAATTACAAGGCAGTACAGTGATACTCAAAATGCGGTCCCTGGATCAGCAGCAGCAGCAGCAACTGGGAACTTTGAAAAGGAAATTCTTGGGCCTTATTCTAGAACTACAAAAACAGAAAATGTGGACGTGAGACCCAGAAATCTATGGCTTAAGAAGCCCTCCACATGATTCTGATGCATGCTAACTTTTGAGAACCATTAAAGGTTCCCAATACTCCATCACAATCACCTACAGATCTCTTTCGTAAAGGAGCAAAACAATTACCATGGCAACATTTGGAAGAATTTAGATGGCTCCAAGCACTCTATAACTTTCCTGGTGGCTCAGACGGTAAAGCGTCTCCCTGCAATGCGGGAGACTTGGGTTTGATTCCTGGGTCGGGAAGATCCCCTGGAGAAGGAAATGGCAATCCACTCCAGCACTCTTGCCTGGAAAATCCCATGGACAGAGCAGCCTGATAGGCTACAGTCCATGGGGTCGCAAAGAGTCGGACACAACTGAGTGACTTCACTTTCACTTTCAAGCACTCTAAATGGAGGCTTCTCTGGTGGCTCAGATGGTAAAGAATCTGGCTGCAATGCAGGAGACTCAGGTTCAATCCCTGGGTCAGGAAGATCCCCTGGAGAAGCGAATGGCTACCACACCAGTATTCTTGCTGGAGAATTCCATGAACAGAGGAGGCTGGAGGACTACAGTCCATGGGGTTGTAGAGTCACCCACTACTGAGCAACTAAGTACTGAACTTGCAAAAAAAAAAAAAAAAAGGAAATTCTCTTCATACCCTATTTCTCCCATTTGTCAGTGCTTCCAGCTATGAGTGGTGTCAGACCCCAGCAGGGCTCAAGTGAGACAAGAGCAATGCCAGGCTCAGGAGAAGGCTAGAAAATAATTGCAAAGTTTTGCTCATTATTTCCCTAAGTAAGGGAAAATGCATAGAAATAAATTCAGAACATACTAGGTGTGGGAGGATAGAATAGGCTAAGTCAGGCTAGATTTATGGACACTGTTGTATTATTAATAATTCTGAATTAAATTTGCTGCTGAAGCCCCTGAGGATAGTTCTCATTGTTTGCTCTGATGTTGACTAAAAGGTACATTCAGAAATTATCTACAAAGAATGAAACTGAAATATAAAAAATTCTTGATGTGATATAGAAAAATCAATCTAAAGTTTTAAGCAGAAAAAGAGTGAACTCATTATATGCGACATTCTTGCTCACCTCCTGCCTACACTATGACTAACACATGGGCATTACTTTGGGATCAACAACAACTTAAAAAAAATCTCCTTTCCAAGCTGGGAAGGAAGGAGAGGGATGTTGCTTTTGAACTGGGGTTTCTGATGTTTGTGATCATGGATTTTTAGGGTGACAGGCAAGGGAACATCATGTAAGAATCAGAGGCAAAGTGGAATTTTTACCATAGTATAAAAATCTAGCAGCACAGTTAGTGTGGTGATTGCAGAGATTTAAAAGAGAAATCTGTGATAGTAGCTTAAACTTTCATGGGATCCCAAGGAATGAATTATATCAAAATAATGATAATAACATATGAATGACAAAATCCAATAGAGGCCTGTGACAAGTCACAAAATGTCATTACGGCTGCTCACCCAATTCCCACACTTGAGTCAATCCCTAAACTTACTATTCTTTGTATATAGAGGAAGCCAGCCAGTCTTGAAGAAAGACCTTGTAATATCACAGCCCATCCCATAAATCTTTCTCTCAGCCTCCTTCAAGAGTATCTTTGACTATTTACCAAAGTAACTGTGTAGCTGCAAAAGGGAAACAGCTGGATCTTTCAGGGATTATTGGCCCCTGACTCAAGCAACACAGTTCAGGATGTCAGAGTTATATACCAGGGAATAGGTACTTACTAAATAGGGACTTACTAAAGTGAGATGACAATCGGTTTTGGGGGTCTAATTCTGCTGCAGTGGTACCCGTGGGACCCATACGGTGGTTGTTTCAATGTTTCCAGCTCACAGAGATGACTGAATGTCCAGGTTGGCCCCCTGATCCCCCAGTAGAGGATTATTATGCAACACAAGGCTCAGCAAAACATCCTGAGCTTTCTGTCCTTTTCCAAAGTAAAGCCACATGCTGGGGAAATTCAGAGATTAGTCTAGCATCATAGGTTTGAAACGTGTAAGATGATGGGCAGCAGATACTGCTCGTCCCCCAATGGCTTTGTTTCCCTTTTCTCTCATATGAGTAGTAGCTCCAAGTTTTAACTAGAAAAACAGCCACTTGGAAAAAAGTTTACATTTTCCTGCCATACATATTGCGCTTATGTGCATCAATCTATGTTTTGGTCAGTGGGATGTGAGAATCAATCTGTCTGTCCTAAGTTGCTTCAGTTGTGTCTGACTGTTTGCGACACCATGAACTGCAGCACGCCAGGCCTCCCTGTCCATCACCAACTTCCGGAGTTTACCCAAACTCATATCCATTGAGTCAGTGATGCCATCCAACCATCTCATCCTTTGTCTTCCCCTTCTCCTCCTGCCCTCAATCTTTCCCATATCAGGGTCTTTTCAAATGAGTCAGCTCTTTGCATCAGGTGGCCAAAGTATTGGAGTTTCAGCTTCATCATCAGTCCTTCCAATGAACACCCAGGACTGATCTCCTTTAGGATGGACTAGCTGGATCTCCTTACAGTCCAAGGGACTCTCAAGAGTCTTCCCCAACACCACAGTTCAAAGGCATCAATCCTTTGGTGCTCAGCTTTCTTTATAGTCCAACTCTCACATCTGGAAAAACCATAGCCTTGAGTAAGTCTAATACACAATATTAATACCTGGTATTCAACTATTGTTTTCACAAGTGTTTTGTTTTTTCTTCACCCTTGTAAGCAGAGACACTCGAAGGAGCTTGCTTTGACATATTTTATTTCAGTTCAGTTCAGTCGCTCTGTATCCAAATCTTTGCGACCCCATGAATCGCAGCACGCCAGGCCTCCCTGTCCATCACCAATTCCTGGAGTTCACTCAAACTCATGTTCATTGAGTCGGTGATGCCATCCAGCCATCTCATCCTCTGTTGTCCCCTTCTCCTCCTGCCCCCAATCCCTCCCAGTATCAGAGTCTTTTCCAATGAGTCAACTCTTCTCATGAGGTGGCCAAAGTATTGGAGTTTTAGCCTCAGCATCAGTCTTTCCAATGAATACCCAGGGCTGATCTCCTTTAGGATGGACTGGTTGGATCTCCTTGCAGGTCCAAGGGACTCTCAAGAGTCTTCTCCAACACCACAGTTCAAAAGCATCAATTCTTCGGCGCCCAGCTTTCTTCACAGTCCAACTCTCACATCCATACATGACTACTGGAAAAACCATAGCCTTGACTAGATGGACATTTGCTGGCAAAGTAATGTCTCTGCTTTTCAATATGCTATCTAGGTTGGTCATAACTTTTCTTCCAAGGAGTAAGAGTCTTTTAATTTCATGGCTGCAATCACCATTTGCAGTGATTTTGGAGCCCCAAAAAACAAAGTCTGACACTGTTTCCACTGTTTACCCATCTATTTCCCATGAAATGATGGGACCAGATGCCATGATCTTAGTTTTCTGAATGTTTAAGCCAACTTTTTCACTCTCCTCTTTCACTTTCACCAAGAGGCTTTTTAGTTCCTCTTCACTTTCTGCCATAATGGTGGTGTCATCTGCATATCTGAGGTTATTGATATTTCTCCCAGCAATCTTGATTCCAGCTTGTGCTTCTTCCAGCCCAGCATTTCTCATGATGTACTCTGCATATAAGTTAAATAAGCAGGGTGACAATATACAGCCTTGACGTACTCCTTTTCCTATTTGGAACCAGTCTGTTGTTCCATGTCCAGTTCTAACTGTTGCTTCCTGACCTGCATATAGGTTTCTCAAGAGGCAAGTCAGATGGTCTTGTATTCCCATCTCTTTCAGAATTTTCCACAGTTTATTGTGATCCACACAATCAAAGGCTTTGGCATAGTCAATAAAGCAGAAATAGATGTTTTTCTGGAACTCTCTTGCCTTTTCAGTGATCCAGCAGATTTTGGCAATTTGATCTCTGTTTCCTCTGCCTTTCCTAAAATCAGGTTGAACATCTGGAAGTTCACAGTTCACATATTGCTGAAGCCTGGCTTGGAGAATTTTGAGCATTACTTTTCTAGCGTGTGAGATGAGTGCAATTGTACAGTAGTTTGAGCATTCTTTGGCATTGCCTTTCTTTGGGATTGGAATGAAAACACCTTTTCCAGTCCTGTGGCCACTGCTGAGTTTTCCAAATTTGCTGGCATACTGAGGGCAACACTTTCACAGCATCATCTTTCAGGCTTTGAAAGAGCTCAACTGGAATTCCATCACCTCCACTAGCTTTGTTCGTAGTGATGCTTCCTAAGGCCCACTTGATTTCACATTTCAGGATGTCTGGCTCTAGGTGAGTGATCACACCATTGTGATTATCTGGATCATGAAGATCTTTTTTGTACAGTTCTTCTGTGTATTCTTGCCACCTTTTCTTAATATCTTCTGCTTCTGTGAGGTCCATACCATTTCTGTCCTTTATTGAGCCCATCTTTGCATGAAATGTTCCCTTGGTATCTCTAATTTTCTTGAGGACATCTCTAGTCTTTCCCATTCTGTTGTTTTCATCTATTTCTTTGCATTGATTGCTGAGGAAGACTTTCTTATCTCTCCTTGCTATTCTTTGGGACTCTGCATTCAGATGCTTATATCTTTCCTTTTCTCCTTTGCTTTTCACTTCTCTTCTCTTCACAGCTATTTGTATTTCAGCTATTTCCTTTCAGGTATATGCAATTATATGCAGTAATTCAGCCTTCAAAGATTTGATCATCTCACCCTTTTACAGAACATCATGCTGGTCCATGGGTCAATGGTGTCATGCTGATAGATGCTGAATGTAGGAAGTGACAGACTCTAGATGCACTGAAGAGATTCATGCATGCCAGAGGACGGGCAGTATATCCAAGAAAAATTTAAGAGGCTGAAACCTCAATGAAACTTCTGGGGGTTCAGTGGGGTGGAGCACACGGAGATACTTCTTTCAGAGTAAAAGCCATTTGCTTCACATTGCCCTCACCTAACATAAGATTAGTTGCTAAGTCGCTTCAGTCATATCTGACTCTGTGCGACCCCATAGATGGCAGCCCACCAGGCTCCCCGTCCCTGGGATTCTCCAGGCAAGAACACTGGAGTGGGTTGCCATTTCCTTCTCCAATGCATGAAAGTGGAAAGTGAAAGTGAAGTCGCTCAGTCGTGTCTAACTCCTAGCAACCCCATGGACTTCAGCCTCCCAGGCCCCTCCATCCATGGGATTTTCCAGGCAAGAGTACTGGAGTGGGTTGCCAACAGATTGTTTATCCCAAAAGTACTGAAATGGATTAAATACATTTAATTGAATGGGAAGGGAAGGCAAGGGTTCTTATTTATACTGAATCAACTTTGGAAATGTTTTGGGTGGTTATAAACAGCATGGACAAATGACTTGAGATATGTGAGTCCTTACGCCCTGCATAGTTTAAATTAATTGCATACCGTATGGGATAAGAAAGCCATCATTGACTTACGGTATAAAGAAAATTTATTATTTGCCTAGTTAGAAGATAATTTTATCAAATGTAGGATATGGAAGTCAAAGATGTAAGGAGGAAATGTGCTTGGTGAAATTAAATGAGAAGCTAGACAAGTAGAATAAAATGAGAAGAAATATGCATATATAAGATTTTTTTAAAAGAAGTGAAAGAACCCTTACACTTTGCTTGTGGAAAGATAAAATGGTGGAAGTGGTCTTTCAGTTTCTCAAGAAGGTAGAGTTATCATATGGCTCAGCAATTCTACTCCTAGGTATATTGCCAGGAATACTGAAAACATATGTTCCCACAAAAACTTGTACACAGATGTTCATTACAGCACTATTCATAATAACCCAAAGGTAGAAACAACTCAAATTTCTATCACCTGATGAATGGATATTCACACAGTAGAATACTATTCACCCATAAAAGTGGCAAGTACCGATAGAAATGACAACATGGAAAAATTTTGAAGATATTATGCTAAGTGAAAGAAGTCAGATGTGAAAGGGCATATGCTGTATAAATTCCACTTATATAAGATGCCCAGACTAGGTAAATACACATAGAAAGTAGACTAGTAGCTTCCAGAGGTTGGAAAAGGGAGGGAATGGGAAGTGGCTGCTAATGGGTTTACGGTTTCTTTTGAGGGTTATGAGAATATTTAAGAATTAGATCATGATAATAGGTATACAAGCTTGTGATTATACTAAAACCTACTAAACCATACAGTTTAAGTTGGTGAATTTTATGAGATGAAAATTTTATCTCAATTTAAAGAAGAAGTGGAAGATGCTATTGCAATCTCACTTCTTGCCTTGTGTGATACCACACACTTCCAGTTTTCCCTACTAGCTCTTTGGTCATTCTTTATAACTTATTATGCATGTTTCTCTTCTTTTGCAGTCCCCTAAATTCCTGGTTTTCCTCAGGGTTCTTTCTTAGGCTTTCTTCTATTTTCTCCTTATACAATCTCTGTTGGGTAGTAAGGCAGTCATTGCTTTGAAGAATTTTGACATGCACAAATTTCATTGACCATAGTTTAGTTAAATAACCCAGTTCCCCAATAATATACTTTAAATTTCAGTTACACAGTATATTAACTGTAAATAATTGCATTAAGTATAAGCTTCATGGCTTCATGGATAGCTCTAGGAATCCCTACATAAATAACAGACATGCATCATAGTGACCAACCATGTCATTCCTTTCAAAGTCTGTTGGTAACTGGCCACCGTACATCAGTTATTCAGTTCAGGCACAGACAGCAAAACCTGTAGTTGGCTGTCTCCTTGTTTCTCGGTGACAAATCCATATGACATTTAACAAAAATGAATAATAGGGGAAAAATGAAGTTTAGCAAAGAAATTAAAAGTGATAATGTAGCAGTGAAATTGGATATGATTAGATTTGAAAATGGAGATTGCAGAATAAGGCCAGGATGAGACCTGGGCTGTATGAAGCCACTGGATGAACAATATTGAAAAAATCTGATAAATCAAAAACAAGGTGAAGTGGTTTCAGTATTGTTTAGTTTAAGTTGCCTGCAGAACAAGAGGCCACTAATGGTGAAAATGGTGCATTTACTTCTACTTTGGATTGAAGACTGTAATGAAAAAATCCAATCAGTTTAACTAGCACTTTAGGCCAAACATTAATGTTAGGTGCTGCACTGGGGGGAAAAAAAAAAAAAAAACAGTAATTACAAGAAGACTGAAAAAGAACCTTTTACTGACAGTAAAGGCTGATTTCATTGTTTCAGAAAATGGCATGATTTTGCAGAATTCAAGCTGAAGGTAAACAGAGTCACTGTTGACACTGTCAAAGTTCCAGAGACTCTAGACATGCAGCCACAGAAATTTCATAAAGGGAGCACATTAACATAAATGAGGAAAGTGGCTATGACAAAAAGAATGATGTCCCAGAGGAAGTGATGTTGGCAAAAACAAACAAAAATGCTTCAGTCCAAAAGAAGTTATGGAGATATTTCACAGCACTGAAAGTGCAAAAGCTGAAATGTTAGAAGCTAATCCAAACTTAGTAAAGAGTATGATACTCGCCAAGGCATAGAAAGGATACTCACTCTGTATCTTAAGTTATAATAATAAAGCAAAGACTATTTAAACTCCTTTTGATAAGTTTTGCATAAAAAAATAAAACATTTCAATTCTTAATGTTTCTAATGTTTTAAATTTCTGTGTACTAAATATTATATAACTAATTCTTTTATTTCCCCCAAATATTTTTAATGTTTTGATTAAAATATGTTTTGTGTGTTTGTGTACATAGTAGCTCAGTTATGTACAACTCTTGTGACTCCATAGACTGTAGCCTGCCAGGATCCTCTGTCCATGGAATTCTCCAGGTAAGAATACTGGAATGGGTTACCATGCCCTCCTCTAGGGGAATCTCCCCAAACCAAGGATCAAACCCAGGTCGCCGACATTGCAGGTAGATTCTTTACCATCTGAGCCACTGCTGCTGCTGCTAAGTCGATTCAGTCATGTCCGACTCTGTGCGACCCCATAGATGGCAGCTCACCAGGCTCCCCCATCCCTGGGATTCTCCAGGCAAGAACACTGGAGTGGGTTGCCATTTCCTTCTCCAGTGCATGAAAGTGAAACGTGAAAGTGAAGTCACTCAGTCGTGTCCGACTCTTAGCGACCCCATGGACTGCAAGCCTACCAGGCTTCTCCTTCCATGGGATTTTCCAGGCAAGAGTACTGGAGTGGGGTGCCATTGCCTTCTCCATCTGAGCCAGTAGGAAAGCTCTTTTAAGGCCACAGACCAACTGTAATTCTTCTTATTGACTATTAAGATCACTGCATGGTTTCAGCTTGCAAGGTCATTTTTATTGTCCTGCGCTATCATGCAAAGTGGAATCTGCCTGTATTCATTATGACGTGGATACAAAAAAACTCAATTCAATCTAGATTATGGGGGAAAAGGCACTCTTTTTTTTAGCTCACATAGTTGAAATGTCCAGGGAAGGTCTTAACTGAGCTGTGGCTGTATTTGTGGCTGAAACGACATAAAAAGAACTCAGTTTTTCTTCATCTGATATCTGTGTTGACCCCAATGACTGTCTCTCTGAGGGTAGCAAAATAGCTACCAACTCGAATTTCTTATTTTTCCAGGTTCTAGTTCAATGGGATCAAGCAGAATAGGCTTTTTTTTTTTTTTCAATTTCAGTAGCTCCTGTATAAGTTTTTAGGTTCCCGCTTATTTTACTAGCTTAGGCTGCCACTCCTAAACCCCAATCACTGGACCAGGAGTATGAGATCTTCAACCTGACCTTGACCTGGGTCCCCTATTCTACCCTTGGGGACAAAGACGGACTGCTATTCAAATCACCCAGAATGCTGATGAGGAAGTGCCAAATACTCAAAAGGAAAGTGAGGGAAACGTGTTGGCAGACAACACAAATGTCCATGGCATACTCCTTGGATATCATCCACTCCTACAGCTCTCATTATACTCCATTTGACAGTGGCTCTAAGATCTGTCTCCATAGATTATGACCTATATTGCCAACTCCTTACTAGACAGTTTCCCATGGGTTCACTGCAAGCAACTGAGAATCAATGTGTCTGAAGATGAACCCCCAGCCCCAGGCAAATCTATGTCTCCTCTTGATTTCCTGCCTTGAAAAATATCATCTCTGTCCGCCCCAGTTTTTCATGCTAGAAATCTGAGATATAGCTTGACTCCTGACTTTCTCTCACACTTCATTAAAATCCATCACCAATAAAGTCTTATTAATTGTATCCCTAATATCCTTAAAATTGACCCACTTATTTCTGTCCATATTTCAGCTACCATCTTTATCTCTTTTTTAAAATTTATTTAGTTTTAATTGGAGGATAATTGCTTTACAATGTTGTGTTGATTTCTGCCATACATCAACATGAGTCAGCCATAGGTATACTATGTACCTTCCCTCTTGAACCTCCCTCCCACACCTCTAGGTTGTCACAGAGCACCAGCCCACACTATATAACAACTTTCCATTAGCTATTTATTTTACACATGGTAATGTATATATTTCAATGTCCCTCTCTCAATTCATCTTTATCTCTTGACAGCATTACAGTGATTTTTCACTTGATGTCCAGCCATATTTTTATGGTGGTAAAATATACATAAAATTTATTGGAGCACACAAAAGTTATCATCTTAATCTTTTTCAAGTATGCAATCCAGTGACATTTAAGTACATTTATATATACTTAGATATATGTCTACTTTTTCAACTGTAAGTTTATCAAATCTAAATTCAGGTTCAGTAACAGATGAAAATTAAACATCTGAATTGAGATAGTTGTGCAGCCATCACCACAATGCATCTCCAGAACTCTTCTCATCTTGCAAAACTGAAATTCCATTCACATTAAACAGTAACTCTGTACCCCCCACTCTGCTCCTGGCCACCACCATTCTACCTTCTGTCTCTATATTCTGACTTCTCAAGAAATATAGGCGGTAGCCTATGAGTGGAATCATATAATATTTGTCTTTTTGTGATTGGCTTATTTCGCTTAGCATAATGTTCTCAAGTTTCATACATGTTGTAGTATGTGTTAGAATTTCCTTCCTTTTTAAGACCAAATACTCCTCCATTGCATATATGTCACATTTTGCTTATCCACTCATCCGTTAACCAACACTTGGGTTACTTCCATATTTTAGCTTTTGTGAATAAGGCTCCTATGAACATGAGTGCACAGATATCTCTTTGAAAGCTTGCTTTAAATTCTTTTGGGTATATGCTTCTAACTTCACTTTTAAGGAACGTTCATGTTGTTTTCCATACTGGATGCACCAACTTGCATTTCTACCAACAAAGCGCAAGGGGTTGCAATTTCTCCAGCTCCTTATAAACCCCTGCTGTTATTTTCTGTGTTGACGGGCATGAGGTGCCAGCCGTTGGTTTCTGTCTTCCAAACCTTTTTCACAAGGTAGTGAGAACGATGAGTGATCGTGTGGTCAGTGATTGCGTCACTACCTGGTTTACATCCCTCAGTGACTCCTCCTCACCCTCTAGACTGGCCTCCTTCACAGGTCTCATGAAACCTCTCAAGATCTCTTCCCTCACTTACTTCTCTAGCCTCCTTCTCAACTTCTCCCTTTTCCACATCTTCCCTTCTAACCATTTCCCACTTTTTACATATGTACCTTTTGCATTTGTCTCTGAAATATGCCCAGGTCTGTGAAAATGCTGCATTTCCCCTCCTGTCCAGCACCCTTTCTCATGTCAGATGCTCCTTCCCCTTTACACCTGCAAGTTCCTCCATATCTTGAGATCTCAGAATAGACAGCGCTTTCTCCAGGCAAATCCCCTTCATAAACTCCCTCTGTCCAAGAGGTGTCAGCACCCTGATTCTGTGCTCCCAGAACACTTTTCTTGCCCTAATGTAGCATTTCATCACATTCTATAACTGTCTGCTTGCTGGCCATATTTTTCTCTAATCCTGTGCTGTCCAATATGTGGCTGCTAAACATGAAAAATAACTAGTGTGACTCAGGAAATGAACCCCTAACTTTAATTTTAACACATTTAAATTTATTAAAATTTATCTAGAACTACTTAGATATGTATCTACTTTTTCAACTGTAAGTTTATCAAATCTAAAGGCAGGTTCAGTAATAGATGAAAATTAAGCATCTGAATTGAAATGTGCTGTAAGTATAAAATAGTCTTTGGATTTCAAGGACTTATACAAAATAAAAAATGCAAAGTATCACATTAATAATTAAAAAATGATTACATGTCAAAATAATATTTTGATACGTTAGTTTAAATACATTCTTAAAATTAATTTTAATTGTAATCTAATCACTTTTAATGTGGCTACCAGGAAATTTCAAACTATATATTTATGGTCCATGTTACATTTCTATTGGACAGCACTGACCTCTACTGTAAGTTCTGCAGGAACACATATCATGACTGTCTTATTCACTTATTTGTGTCAGGGATTATTCTATGCATTACTTATAAACATTAACTTTTTAAATCCTGATTACAGCCTTTTAAGTATTACCATTATCTACATTTTACATGCAAAAATTTGCACAGAGATTAACTTAACTAGCAGAAGGTCACAGAGCTGACCTTGTGGAGTTAGTATATAGGCATCCAGAGTTCACACTCAATAATCTTGTTGTCTCTTGTTCATTTTTTCATTACAGTGTCTGCCCAATTAACAATATCCAAGTATTTTTCTTTAATTAATCAACCTGTTACTCAATAAGCATTATTGTTGTTGTTCAGTCACTAAGTTGTGTCCACCTCTGCAACCCATGAACTGTAGCACAACAGGATTCCCTGTCCTTCACTGTCTCCTGGAGTTTGCTCAAATTCATGTCCATTGCTATCTAACAATAAGCATTAACTGATTGCTTACGGCCCAGGTATTGCGCTGGGTAGCAGGAACCCAGCTGTGAATGAAATAAAAGCTTTATTTTAAAGAAACTGTTCAGCAGTGATGACAATGATAAGAGACAATGATAAAACAGAATTGTGTTAAACAGAACAATTATACAATGCAAATATACTATTTGAGAACACATGAAGTGTGAAGCTGAGAGATGAGTGAGAGAAAACGTTGAAGTCTGACTAGGGTTTGGTTACATGTGGGTAAGTGGGAGTGTTTGGTGAAGCAAGTTCTAAGCAGGCAGACCAGATGAGAGGAGGAAAGAAGTTGCCTGGTGTTTGCCACTGAAATGGTTTAAGCCAAATGATTGTTGTAACAAGTTCAGATTTAATTTCATGAAAGAGCACACTGGATAAAGTTGGAGAAGAGAACTGAAGGAAACAGTAATACTATAAAGCAGAGAAACAATGAAGAATCTGTTGTTCTTGTCCTGAGCACAGATGATAGTGGTTTAGGCTAAGTTGGGGTAGAAATGAGTGAGACATATTTTAGAGATACAGTAGGATAAATTAGACTTGGGTTTCCTTGGTGGCTTATTGGTAAAAAACCCGCCTATCAATGCAGGAGACACTGGTTTGATCCCTAGGTCAAGAAGATCCCTTAGAGAAGGAAATGGCAACCCACTCCAGTGTTCTTATCTGGGAAATCCCATGAACAGAGAGGCCTGGTGGGCTACAGTCCATGGGGTCACAAAAGAGTCAGACAAGACTTAGAGACAGCACATGCATGTAGGATAAAGTAAACTTACCTTGATGTTTGACTGGAAGGACGACGGTGGTATTGTAGATGCTGCAAATTACTTCATATCTATTTTCACCTTCTTCTTGTGTGTGTGTGTGTGTGTGTGTGTGTGTGTGTGTGCGTGTATTTAAGGTACCAACATGCCTATCTCAAGTCAATGGATCTTGGTGGGGTGATCCAATCATAGTGATTCTGCTCCCTACTTTCTGGTCTCCCTTGCAGCTGGGCCAGTCATCTGGCTCGTCTGACAAATGAGCCATATAGAGAAGTCTGCTGGGAGGTTCTTCAGGGAAAGCTATGTTTCCTAGTGGACTCATGGTCGCTGCAGCTTTTTTCTGTTTTCCTGAAAGAAAAAAATGATGCAGCTCTATCTTGATCCCACTGGGCACACCAGGTGATTTGCAAAAATACTGCCAGGCATTTTATAGTTATTGAATGAACACCACAACCACCTACCTTGAACCTAGGTGTTACATGAGAAAAATAAAGCAGCAGCACTTAAGCCACTGTTAATAAAGCATGTGTAAATTGAGTTGTTTACTACTTGTAGCTAAAGGCTTGCTCTTAGATGCTGGGTTAAATCAGAGTTGTCAAAGCTTTTCCCTGGTTTCTGACTTAAGCAACCGGGTGAATCATTCAGGAAAGCCTGAGGGCAGAACAGGGTTTAAAGGAAATTTGTTGAACTAAAGATTGTTTTGCTAAATGTGATGGGTTATGGGTATATCCAAGTGACAAGTAGGCCATTCAATACACATGTTCAAACATAGAGAGAGAGCTCTGGCCTAGAGACATATACTCATGCATCATTAGCATATCAGTATAATAGATCAATTTGTCTAGGAAGGTAAATATATAATCAAAGAAAACTATATTGCTAATGAAATCATGCCTTTTTAGTATAAATATGACTCCTGATGCTTAGCCTTATCCTAAGACGTGTAGGGATCCAGGATGCTGGAGCTAAGATGTTATCTGGCTGCCTAGTTTGAAGATGGAGTATGACATCACTTAAATACAGGATGAAAATATATAAGAATGATACTGACAGTGGCAGCATCTTGATTAAGGTCCCCCAAGAGCAGGCCCTGGGACAAAAACCAAGTAGATTTTTGGGAAGTTATCTCAGAAAACACAGGTAGGGAAATGGTGAAGTAATACAGGAAAATGAAGGCAGTGAATACAGTAATTTCAGAGAATTACTACTGTAGGAAACTGGGGCTTAAAACTGCCAGAGAAATCATGAAGCTGTTGTAGAACACAGACCTCAGAGTTATTCCACTGAGTGCGAGGGAGTTGGAAGCTGGGGTATGTATACACAAAATTCCTTTCCCACACCCACCCCCCTCCCCCCTGCTCCACACACACACCTCAGCTTTACTAAGGTATAATCAACACAGAGGTCTGACAGAATGTGGTCCATTGGAGAAGGGAATGGCAAACCACTTCAGTATTCTTGCCTTGAGAACCCCATGAACAGTATGAAAAGGCAAAATGATAGGATACTGAAAGAGGAACTCCCCAGGTCAGTAGGTGCCCAATATGCTACTGGAGATCAGTGGAGAAATAACTCCAGAAAGAATGAACGGGTAGAATCAAAGCAAAAACAATACCCAGTGACTGGTGACAGAAGCAAGGTCCGATGTTGTAAAGAGCAATAATGCATAGGAACCTGGAACATCAGGTCCATGAATCAAGGCAAATTGGAAGTGGTCAAACAAGAGATGGCAAGAGTGAACGTTGACATTCTAGGAATCAGCAAACTGAAATGGACTGGAATGGGTGAATTTAACTCATATGACCATCATATCTACTACTGCGGGCAGGAATCCCTTAGAAGAAATGGAGTAGCCATCATGGTCAACAAAAGAGTCCGAAATGCAGTACTTGGATGTGATCTCAAAAATGACAAAATGATCTCTGTTCGTTTCCAAGGCAAACCATTCAATATCACAGTAATCCAAGTCTATGTCCCAACCAGTAATGCTGAAGAAGCTGAACGGTTCTATGAAGACCTACAAGACCTTCTAGAACTAACACCCAAAAAAGATGTCCTTTGCATTATAGGGGACTGGAATGCAAAAGTAGGAAGTCAAGAAACACCTGGAGTAACAGGCAAATTTGGCCTTGGAATACAGAACGAAACAGGGCAAAAACTAATAGAGTTTTGCCAAGAAAATGCACTGGTCATAGCAAACACCCTCTTCCAACAACACAAGAGAAGACTCTACACATGGACATGACCAGATGGTCAACTCCAAAATCAGATTGATTATATTCTTTGCAGCCAAAGATGGAGAAGCTCTATACTGTCAATAAAAACTAGACCAGGAGCTGACTGTGGCTCAGACCATGAACTCCTTATTGCCGAATTCAGACTTAAATTGAAGAAAGTAGGGAAAACCACTAGACCATTCAGGTATGACCTAAATCAAATCCCTTATGATGATACAGTGGAAATGAGAAATAGATTTAAGGGACTAGATCTGATAGATAGAGTGCCTGATGAACTATGGACTGAGGTTCGTGACATTGTACAGGAGACAGGGATCAAGACCATCCCCATGGAAAAGAAATGCAAAAAAGCAAAATGGCTGTCTGGGGAGGCCTTACAAATAGCTGTGAAAAGAAGAGAAGTGAAAAGCAAAGGAGAAAAGGAAAGATACAAGCATCTGAATGCAGAGTTCCAAAGAATAGCAAGAAGAGATAAGAAAGCCTTCCTCAGCGATCAATGCAAAGAAATAGAGGAAAACAACAGAATGGGAAAGACTAGAGATCTCTTCAAGAAAATTAGAGATACGAAGGGAACATTTCATACAAAGATGGGCTCATTAAAGGACAGAAATGATATGGACCTAACAGAAGCAGAAGATATTAAGAAGAGGTGGCAAGAATACACAGAAGAACTATACAAAAAAGATCTTCATGACCTAGATAATCACGATGGTGTGATCACTACCTAGAGGCAGACATCCTGGAATGTGAAGTCAAGTGGGCCTTAGGAAGCATCACTACGAACAAAGCTAGTGGAGGTGATGGAATTCCAGTTGAGCTATTTCAAATCCTAAAAGATGATGCTGTAAAAGTGCTGCACTCAATATGCCAGCAAATTTGGAAAACTCAGCAGTGGTCACAGGACTGGAAAAGGTCAGTTTTCATTCCAATCCCAAAGAAAGGCAATGCCAAAGAATGCTCAAACTACCACACAATTGCACTCATCTCACACGCTAGAAAAGTAATGCTCAAAATTCTCCAAGCCAGGCTTCAGCAATACGTGAACCATGAACTTCCAGATGTTCAAGCTGGTTTTAGAAAAGGCAGAGGAACCAGAGATCAAATTGCCAACATCCGCTGGACCATGGAAAAAGCAAGAGAGTTCCAGAAAAACATCTATTTCTGCTTTATTGACTATGCCAACGCCTTTGACTGTGTGGATCACAATAAACTGTGGAAAATTCTGAAAGAGATGGAAATACCAGACCACCTGACCTGCCTCTTGAGAAACCTATATGCAGGTCAGGAAGCAACAGTTAGAACTGGACATGGAACAACACACACACACAGAAGTCGCTCAGTCATGTCCAACTCTTTGTGACCCCATGGATTGTAGCCCACCAGGCTCCTCAGTCCATGGGATTTTCCAGGCATGAATACTAGAGTGGGTTGCCGTTTCCTTCTCCAATGGAACAACAGACTGGTTCCAAATAGGAAAAGGAGTACGTCAAGGCTGTATATTGTCACCCTGCTTCTTTAACTTATATGCAGAGTACATCATGAGAAACGCTGGACTGGAAGAAGCACAAGCTGGAATCAAGATTTCCAGGAGAAATATCAATAACCTCAGATATGCAGATGACACCACTCTTATGGCAGAAAGTGAAGAGAAACTAAAAAGCCTTTTGATGAAAGTGAAAGAGGAGAGTGAAAAAGTTGGCTTAAAGCTCAACATTCAGAAAACGAAGATCATAGCATCCGGTCCCATCACTTCATGGGAAATAGATGAGGAAACAATAGAAACAGTGTCAGACTTTATTTTTTTGGGCTCCAAAATCACTACAGATGGTGACTGCAGCCATGAAATTAAAAGACTCTTACTCCTTGGAAGGAAAGTTATGACCAACCTAGGTAGCATATTGAAAAGCAGAGACATTACTTTGCCAACAAAGGTCCGTCTAGTCAAGGCTATGGTTTTTCCTGTGGTCATGTATGGATGTGAAAGTTGGACTGAGAAGAAAACTGAGCGCTGAAGAGTTGATGCTTTTGAACTGTGGTGTTGGAGAAGACTCTTGAGAGTCCCTTGGACTGCAAGGAGATCCAACCAGTCCATTCTGAAGGAGATCAGCCCTGGGATTTCTTTGGAAGGAATGATGCTAAAGCTGAAGCTCCAGTACTTTGGCCACCTCATGCGAAGAGTTGACTCATTGGAAAAGACTCTGATGCTGGGAGGGATTGGGGGCAGGAGGAGAAGGGGATGACAGAGGATGAGATGGCTGGATGGCATCACTGACTTGATGGATGTGAATCTGAGTGAACTCTGGGAGTTGGTGATGGACAGGGAGGCCTGGTGTGCTGTGATTCATGGGGTCACAAAAAGTCGGACACGACTGAGCGACTGAACTGAACTGAACTGAATCAACACATAAAATTGTAGGTATTTAACGCTGTTTCCTTTACTGATTTCTGTCAGTCATTGATAAGGGCTGCTCCCATGCATCTGGGCAGAGCAGGCTCTACAATGAGATGGTCCTAGAGGTTAGGAGAAGGGTATCCACAGCAACTAAGATGGAGAATAATTAAAGCCAGGAAGGCTCAGGATACGCTGGAGGCAGCCAGAAAGGAGTAAGAAGCATCGAAAAAGGAGACCAGACAGAACCTAAAGAAATTTTCTGAATAAACAAGGCATCTACAGTCACTCAGAGCATTCCAGGAACCTTGGGCACCTGAAGAAGGGGTTATTAAAAGTGTTCACTGGCCCTAAACATAAGGGATGCTATGTTATAGAAGTGTAATTTTAGTGGCATTGAAAAAGCAACTCCTGTTTTTACTATTAATTCTTAATTCTGCATAAACTAAAAATGCACTTTCCCCTCTTTAAAGAAAATGAAGTGAAGTGAAGTGAAAGTCATTCAGTCATGTCTGACTCCTTGCAACCCCATGGACTATACAGTCCATGGAATTCTCCAGGACCGAATACTGGAGAGGGTTGTCTTTCCTTCTCCAGGGGATCTTCCCAACCCAGGGATCGAACCCAGGTCTCCTGCATTGCAGGTGAATTCTTTACCAGCTGTGCCACAAGAGAAGCCCAAAGAAAATGAAACAAAGTGACAAAAAAACTGCCCACTGCTAAAATACTTTGCTCCATCTATTTCAATGGAATGAAAAATTTTTTTATTTTTTGGTGGCACCATGTGGCTTATGGGATCTTAGTTCCCCAAGCAAGGACTGAACCCGGCCCCCTGCAAAGGAAGCATAAAGACCTAACCACTGGATTCCCTGAAAACTTTTAATAAAAATTCTCTGGAGACTTTAACAAGTGAATAGAAAATATTCGTATTTTTTGGTGATAATTTGTCAGTGGGTGATATCTTAGGTTCAATGCCTATACACTGATGATCTTGAATGCAAAGAACCTCCCTGGGCCAGAAAATTCTGTGAAATCCCTGGAAGGACTAGTATGTTGTAACGTGAATTGTAAGGAGCCAAAGGGATGTCCCATCTGTAATCAGAAATGAAAATATCCTGCAAGCAGTCTTCTCTTTCACAATTTGCTTGGAAATTTTGTTTTTAAGAACCACAGGGTCAAAAAAAAAAAAAGAACCACAGGGTCTGTATGCAGCTGTATTTATTTCTCATCGTGTTTGAACTTTGACCATGAACTTGGAATCCCGAAGATGACTATGTTAAAAGGTGGCTCATGTGCCCTGGGGCTTTAGAATTCATCAGACCCAAACAACCCTGCACTTTATACAACATGGTCAGAGTCAGGACAAGCTTTCCTGCTCACTGCTCAGAGGTTTCCTCTGACTGAGAATGACCTCTGACTATGACCCAAGAACTGAGAGTTGGTTGATCCAAGAATATTTTCTTTCAGAGAGACTATATTTATGTTAGATCTAGTTATAAAACACGAAGAAATTTAATTGGCAGTTCTGGAACGTTTTACATTTCTCTTGTAATAGCCCATCTGCCATGGTGATATTCGAAATGCCATGGTAGGATAACATGGTGCCCGTCCTTGACGTAGCATAAAACCTGAGGCATGTGGAACACGCCAGAAACACCACAGGGAGAGACTTTTTCATGGAAAATCTCAGTTTCCTGTCACACAACACCCTGAGTGCCAAGGTCACACAACCGTTTTTCTTTTTTCTTTTTTTTAAAGAAAGCAAATACAGAAGGAAGCTCCTAGTTCATTCTCTCTGAATAACTTTCCCCAAATGGTGATGCGAGCAAAGCAAAATCATGTACAAGTTAAATCACTGTGATAAACAGCTTCTAGAAAGTTGTGACTCAAGTAAAAGCATTAGAATATGCATGGTTTTCAAGCAGAAACTGTTATAATTGAAAGAATTATTGAGCCCTACCTACTATAAAACTTCCAGTTTCTTGCTTAAAAAAACAAAAACACATAAAGCAAACAAAATGACTAAAGACATCAGGCTAGCAAGACTGGCATTCAACCGAACGGGGAAGTATAAGGCTAAAGGCTCATCCTTCTGTTCATCGTGTTTTAGGGCCTTGAAAAATGTCCTCAGGGATGAAGAGTTTGTTTTGAAAATATCTGCCTGATAGTCTACAAATTCCTCCCCTGTCTCCCCAAATGATACTGACTCTGCTACTGCTAAGTCACTTCAGTCGTGTCCAACTCTGTGTGACCCCTTAGACGGCAGCTCACCAGGCTCCCCATCCCTGGGATTCTCCAGGCAAGAACACTGGAGTGGGTTGCCATTTCCTTCTCCAATGCATGAAAGTGAAAAGTGAAAGTGAAGTCGCTCAGTCGTGTCTGACTCTTAGCGACCCCATGGACTGCAGCCTACCAGGCTCCTCCGTCCATGGGATTTTCCAGGCAATAGTACTGGAGTGGGCTGCCATTAGGTTACTGACTCTAACCTCCTGTAAAAAAAAGCTAATATGCAGGGGCTTCCCTGCTGGCTTAGTGGTAAAGAATCCACCTGCCAATGCAGGAGACATGGGTTCGATCCCTGATCTGGGAAGATCCCATATGCTGTGGAGCAACTAAGCTCCACAACTTAGTTGAGCCTGTGTGTGCCACAACTATGGAGCCTGTGCCCTAGAGCCTGGCAGTTGCAACTGCTGAGCCCACGTGCTGCAACCTCTGAAGCCCCCACGCCCTAAAGCCCGTGCTCCACAGCATGAGAAGTCACTGCAGAGAGAAGCCCACACATTGCAACAAGAATAGCTCCTGCTGGCCGCAGCTAGAGAAAAACCTGAGCAGCACTGAAGACCCAGCACAGCCAAAATAAAATCAATGAATAAAATTTTTAAAAAGTAATATTCACATTTTTACCTACTCATTTGGTGAGGCTGACAAATTTAGAGTTCAAAAGGGAAAAGAAGAAATTTAAGAGAGGAGAAGAAAGGGGGCAAGATCAGTATTTCGATAATTCATTTAAAACATAAATACTGGCCCAAAGTACTCTATTTGGGGAAGGGATGGGAAGGCAACAGAGTACAGTACTCCTGTTTTGCCTGTTTTTGTCCAGACACAATTTTAAGGTCTTTTCTAACCCATAGGCCACCTTCCAGGTCCCATCAGCCCAACTCCCTCTTCAAATCTCCTTCATGTTAAGATATTCATCTAAGTTAAAGCCTTAATACATTCATGTCTCACACCTCCAGGTAACACGTTAGCATTTTAATAGGAACATTCTGGAAAAAACGCGTTCTACCAAAGCGATAATTCAAATGGTGGGAATTGTGGGTAGCTCCGCAGGCCATTGAAAGAGACGCATTTGGGAGGCAAATCTTTCTGCAGCCAAGGAATTCTCCCCTTGAGCTTGGGGAATCCAGCTCTTCTCCGGCAAATTTGCTCCTGTCCCAGAGGGAGACTACGTTCTTCCTTGAGGCTGCCTGCTGCAAGTTGCTCTCTGCAACACAACCGTGACAAATGGGTCAGGAAAAGAGTGATCAGGGTCTGCGTCCTGTACAGGTCACCAAGACCTGCATCAGTGTCCTTATTTGTGCATGGCACACAATCTTAGTTCTTTTCATTGTTAAATAGGAGAATGAATTTGCATGATCACGTAAGTTTGGGAGATGATTTGTGCCATGTTATCTCCTTGGAGGGTCACAGTGACTTTAACAGAATAAAGGTCCTAAGAAATCCTAAAGTAAGTGTCAGGGATTTTATCTTACTTCCCAACTAACAAGATAGCCTATTCTCTTTTTATGGATGCTGGGAGATCCCGAGATTCCTGGCTTAGAGAGGAAGACCTTTATTACAGCAAGTAGCATAAGCAGCATGTTTGCCTTTGTTCCCTTCATCCCCCCAAACCCACAAGGAAATGCAGAGAGGAGCCAGGTGACGCTGCACACCTATGGATGCGTGTTGCAGCTGAGGAATTCACCTAAGAACTTGGGGAGTCTACCCTTTTTCTGGCAAGTCTATTCCCAGAGGGAGACTTGACCTTCCTTCAAACTGTGCTGCAAAGCTGCTCACTGTAATACCACCATGATAAATGGCCCAGAAAAGAATGATCATGAAAGGAAAGCAATGATCAGGAAAGGAAAGCAATGATCAGGAAAGGAAAGGAAAGGAAAGGGTCTTGCAATGTTGGCACAGCTGGTAAGAATGATGTATAGGGATGCCCAAGGACTTCTCCTAATAGTAACAAAATCTGCTTAATTTTGTTAAATACTGACATTTCCAGTGTATATAACCAGACATCATTCAGTGGAACATATTTTGAGAGTCAGCTTCTATTTGTTCATACTTTTGGACTCTACTTGGTAGAAGTAGATCAGACTGTTTCATTTTAGATTTCTTCATGGATTAAAAAAAATTTTTTTTAATCATTTCAATATAAGGGAGAGCTTTTCCAACATAGGACCAGGTAGGTTTTTTTTTTTTTTTTTTTTCAGGATTTGCCATTTCCTTCCAATTTTCCTTTGAACCTAGTCTGGGACTCAATATATACTATTTTTTATCATCAAGGTATCCAGTAATCACTTCCAAGACCAGATAGGAATGGCTATAGATTTCCGTATTATTACTTATCATCCTAGTTTTATCATTTAGGCTTCTGTTGAGCAGAAACTCCTCTTGAATCTTAGATAATACTTCTACTCCAGAAGGTCTATTCCATTATGCTTGGTCTTCATCCTTATGTTAATTTGAGGAATCTTTGAAAATATAACCCTTTTAACAAGTTGTGATGATCAGTCTTTTGGAAAAGAAGATACACAGCCTAGTTTTTGTAACTTTATTCATGCTTTGGTCACTTTTTTCATTCTTTCTTCTGAACCCTGACCATACCTCTGCTCTCTTCTCATTAAGGGAAATTCTTCTGTAAGTTGTCTTTTCTCTTTCTCTCTTGCCTCCATTTCTGCTGGTCTACAAGCCTATTTTAATTAAATCACCATGGAGACTTGCATTTTCTTCTCTGTTGAAGCATTCACTCCAGGAATATTCAGTAGATGACTGCTCCTCTCTTGCTTCTCTCCTCAACTTTTATCTTGACCATTTATGGTTAAATTGTCACCCAAATCTTCCCCTTTGTGAGAATGCCTAACGAAACAGCAGCCTCTTCAGTTCCCATTTCTCATTGTACCCGCAGACTTCCATTTCGTGGGCAAGTCTTCTGCTATCTTGTAATGGTGAAATAACATGAGCTGCTTTTGCAAGTTATGTGCTCACATTCTCAGTCAAACATAGTATCAGACTTTCTCCTCTTCCTTGGCTTTAATTAACTAGAAACTTCATCAAAAATTCAAATTTTGGTGTAAGAGATTTTTTTTCACTCCTATTTTATATTATAAATAATCATTCTCAGTTTCTTCTGTAATGATATTTCACATGTTCTGATAGAAACTGTGCTTAATTGCAGTTGCAATATGATATTCCCTTGAAATTAGAGGGTGGTGAGCATCTGTTTGCTCATCTTATAACTCTGAAAATGGAAGACAAATCAAACATCCGTGATAAATCATTAGCCATGAATCAGCCTTACATATTGTGAGAATGAGTGCTATTTTCCCCTGGAGTTGCTGATCACTTCAAGGGCCTGAAATTTTACAAAAGGACTATGTATCCATATTGCAGTCATTTAATCTGATTTTTCTTTGCCATTTCCTGCTTAGGAAGTTGGATTCCATCTAACTGCACAGCTGGTTTGGCTTTAGAAACCTCACAGTTTGACCCAAATAATCAGACTGGTTGGACAGCCAGGCAAATCCATGGGTTTCCACATAAAAATCTTCAGCATGTGCCCCAGTGATGTGAGGGAACCAACGTTTTTCTCTGAGTGTCTCATCAATTAACAGAAGGATAAGGAGCCATCACTCTGGGAGCTATTCAGGAGGAGACACTTTTAACAAGACTCACACTAAATGTTCTAGTTTTCAGGAAACTATTATTTGGGAACAGCTGAAACTTGAAAGACATCAGCAAGTTTCCACTTTTATGTTTTCTTGGGAAGATTTGTTTTTAGTTTTGATTTCATCTCCCACCAAAAAGACATACTAGTTCCGAAAATAGGAAGCTAAAGTAATCAGGAAGAGGGAAGACTTCCGGGGTGAGGATAAAATTCTTCCCATTCATAAATTAGAATGACTTAGTGCCAAAACAGTGAAAAGATTTAGTTTATGAAATCGTGAAGGTGAGACTAAGATGAAAAGTTCCATTGACCACTCTGTGCTAGGTACAGCTCTAGGTGCTGGAGATGCAACCAGAGAGACCAAAGTCCCTGCTTTCAGGGAGCTTATATCCTAGTGGAGAGTGATGGATAACAAAGCATGAAAGTATACTAGACAGTGACGAGAGCTAGGGAGAACAATAGAGTCGGGAGAGGGACTGGAATGTTGGGTGTGTGTGTGATAAATCGGGTGGTCAGAGAAGACTCCACTGAGAATATGGCCTTTGAATAAAAATCTAAAGCAGGTGAGGGAGGGAACCACAAAGCAAGCTGGAGGAAGTGCATCCTAGGTGAAGGGAGTAGCAAGTGCGAAGGCCTCGAGGCAGGATCACACCTGCAAAGTCAGAGGAGCAGCAAAGAGGCCAAGCTGGAGAAAGCAGGTTAGAGGAATAAGCAAGGAGGCAGAAGCAAAGAAATGAGGGAGACCCACAGGCAGTCAGGACAGGAGATCAGGTGACAGAGGCAGAGGACCAAAGACCTCATAGGTCACTGTGAGAATGCTGCTTAGGGACGGCACTCTTCCTGCTTTCTCAGTTAATCCTCTAGCAAGGGAAAAATACACGGATGAAGATGATAAAATGAGATGACTACGAAAGGCAAGAAAGAACAGGGTGCTATGGAATCATAGATTGCTGGATCCTAATCTACTGGATGGGTCTCTTCCATGAGGAGGGGTGGTTTATATTGAAACCAACAGGATACGTTGAAAGTAGATGGATGGAGGTGGTGATTCTCCGGGTGTGTAGAGGGGTGAGCTGCAGCTGTTGCTTGGGGCACAGCAGCAGCTGTAGGAATAGAAAACCCTGAGGTGAACAGGTCAGGAACTGAGAAGGAATCTATTATGACGAGGCCAAAAGAACAAGTGCAATTGTGCTGCAAGATGAAGCCCAGGAAGATGGGCGCTGGCAGGGGCAACTAAACTATTAGAAAAGCTTGGATTTGACCTGAGAGCACTAGTGTGTGCTCAGTCATATCTGACTCTTTGTGACCCTTTGGACTGTAGCCTGCCAGGCTTCTCTGTCCATGGGGATTCTCCAGGCACGAATATGGGAGTGGGTAGCCATTTCTTCCTCTAGGGGATCTTCCCAACCCAGGGATCGAACCCGAGTCTCCTGCATTTTTCCATTGAAGACAGATTCTTTATTGCTGAGCCACCAGGGAAGCTGACAGCACTCGGGAGCTATGGAATATTGTAAACAGGGAGATTACATGATTGAGCCTGTCTTTGGAAAGATGACTCTAGGTGAAGGATGGAGAATGGAATGAGAGAAGGGAAATGGCAAACACTCTATTGCAGGGGCACAGGGAGGAGGGGATGGGACTTCGCTGGTGATAGAAGGAATGGAGAGACAGCACATGCTTGAAAGACATTTATGGACTAGTGTAGATAGGACTGGGTGGTTGATTGGATGAGGCATTGCTGGTGGTGAGATTTATAGTGGAGACAAGGATCAAAGATGTCATTCAAGTTTCTGGCTCTGGCAACGTGATAGATGGTGGTACCACTGACCGCAAAGAGAGGACAGAAGAAAAGGAACAAGGTCACAGATGGATTTTAGTTTTCAGAACAGGCTATTCATGTAACCCAAATAGCACTTGCTGTATTTTTTTTCCTGTAACTCCTCTTCCTAACTGAAAATTTAAAGATGATCTAATCAGATTATTCCTTGAGTGATTTAGATTAATCTTCATACTTTAGGAATATCATTTCAAGGTAGCATTTCCTACAGATCTTTCTGTGAATCTGTGTAGCTGTTAGGGATTTGGTTTCAGAGGGAATCACAAAATGATGCAGGCTGTAACATAGCTAAGCATGAGGCGCCATCTTCAGGACAGCTTATTAAAAGACCATAAAACCAAGGAGACTGAAAGGAGACCTTCTGTCCCGGACACTTTTCTAGGGAGTATGACTGACTCCATCTTGTTTGGCAATAGAAAGCTTAATTTTTTTTTTCTACCAACTCTGATTGTATGCCTAAATTCTTGTCTTCCTGAGAATTACAGTTCATCTCAGGATACAGGAAAGACAGTGGCCATTTCTCCTTTGAAATGATTCCAGTTTGAAAGTGTCTGTGAGCTGGAGGATGAGCTTTATTCTGGTAAAGCCTGGAAAGGGAAATTAAGGCAGCAACACTTGCGGTTTTCCACCTCGGTGCCTGGATTTTCTGGGGCTTTTCCAATTTCATGTCAAGTGTTTATGTTCTCCACTAGGTGCTTTATTAAACGTACAGCCAAGTGGAATTGAATTCTTACGCATTTGTAACAGTGACAGTTACAACATAAATATGAAAATTACAAAAAAAATGATTAGTCTTTGTATCCCAGTTTTTTTTTTTTTGGATAGGAAATGTAGTATTATAGACTTGTTATTTATACTTTAAAAAGAAAAGGTTGTAAATAAGAAATCAATATTTTACCCATGGCTGAGCATAATAATGGGCTTCACTGGTGGCTCAGATGTTAAAGAATCCGCCTGCAATGCAGGACACTCAGGTTCGATCCCCGGGTGGGGAAGATCCCCTGGAGAAAGGAATGGCCACCCTCTCCAGTATTCTTGCCTAGAGAATCCCCATGGACAGAGCAGCCTGGTGGGCTACAGTCCATGGGGTCACATAGAGTCAAACATGACTGAAGTGACTAATACATGAGCACAGTAAGGAGGAATAAAATAGCTTACAAGATGACTTTTACTTTTAAAATACCCTCAGCCTTTAGTTATTCAATTTGGAGAAGCCCCACCCTCTCTTTTGGCAGGGTTTGGTGAGGAAAACATGCATATACGTGTTTATCAGAATGTATCTGCCACCTTCACGCACAGGATGTGCTGTTTAACCGACACTGAGCATTTAGCACAGTCTCACAAGTAACTGGGAGATAAACAGCTTGGCTTCTATGTGGAGGCAAATGCTTTCTACCATCTTGTGGCACCCTGCTTGCAAATGGGCTTTCTTCCTAGACTGCTCTCATTAAAAATGCATGTCTTTCCATTACGGAATTGTGAGTCCCAAAGTTCCTGTTAATCTTGAGATAACATATTAATCTAAATTCAATTTCTCGATATATGCAGACCCAGGCCACCTCATTAGTGACAGGTTTGGATTTCTTGAGGTTCAAACTAGGCTTATAGAGGGGAGAGGAAGAGTGGGCCATATAGAACATATGTCCAATAACAGTATCTAATAGTAATTATGTGTCTACAGTGTGCTAAGTGTATGGATGTGAGAGTTGGACTATAAAGAAAGTTGAGCACTGAAGAATTGATGCTTTTGAACTGTGGTATTGGAAGAAGACTCTTGAGAGTCCCTTGGATTGCAAGGAGATCCAACCAGTGCATCCTAAAGGAAATTGGTCCTGAATATTCATTGGAAAGACTGATGCTGAAGTTGAAGTTCCAATACTTTGGCCACCCGATTCGAAGAACTGACTCATTGGAAAAGACCCAGATGCTGGGAAAGATTGAAGGTGGGGGGAGAAGGGGACAACAGAGGATGAGATGGTTGGATGGCATCACCGACTTAATGGAGATGAGTTTGAGTAAACTCCGGGAGTTGGTGATGGACAGGGAGGCCTGGCGTGCTGCAGTCCATGGAGCTGCAAAGAGTTGGACACGACTGAGTGACTGAACTGACTGACTGACTGCTTTTATGTGGACTGTCTCATTTCATCCTCATAACCTATGGGTACTTTGGGATACTCTTTAAGTGAATGGGTACTTTCATTATCATCTATATTCTATAGATCAGGATATGGAAACTTGGAGAATTTAATATATTAATAATAGTCTGAGCAAAAAAATTCAGAGAGCAGAAGGGTGGGGATGGAGGGCAAGGGCAAAATCTGGAGTGATGCTTGGAGGTTCAGAAGTTCCTCTTCCTTTCTTGATGGTTCCAGAATCCTGGCACTGCCTGGGCAGGGAAGCCCAGAACAAAATACAGTCAGGTAGGGCCTTGAGTCTTCTGAGGACGAGTCTGACAGGGATTGGGACTTGCAGAGATGAGAGAGTAGAGCAAGAAATTCACTATTGTTTTCTGTGCATTTTGTCGTAGGATCAAGCCTTTGAGACAAGAGCCACTCTCTCTGATAATAGAAACTCCTGTGAGAAGTTAGTAACATACACTTAGCCCACTGAACAGGAGCAGAAATAAATAACATGCTTCACTCTGTTCAGGCAGGCAGTGCTTGGAGCACAGTGCACGGCATACGCATAGCTGAGGTCTACTGAGAGGCCAGCAGGCAAGTCAGTGGTCAACAGTGACCAGCACAGCAGCACCAGCTAGCTACCGGGAGGACGAGCATGGGGCCTAGTATCTAAAGCCCTGGTTCTAGGATGAACACGACTGCCCACTGTTTGACTTTGGGCAACTCATTTAGCTCATCTGATCTTTAATTTGCTTAGCTGAGAAATAGCAGCAATAGCTACTGAATAGGATTGTTGGGATATCAAAGAAGCAATATGTGCGAAACACTGCATGCCATACTACTAATGAGTGCCTTGTATGTGCTAGACAGTGGGAATAGAAAATTCCCAAGACACAACCCTTGCTCTCAAGGAATTCACAATTTAATGACATATAAATATTGGTTATCTTTAGTATCGTGAGCCTACTTTCTGATTATCCCTTTTACCTCACCAAGTGGATATTGTCTTAGTTTGGACAATGATTTGAGAGCAAGAGGCTAATTTGAAAGTGCGATGAAACAGGAGAGCTATGGAAAGTGACGCAGGAGAGGAAAGGTGGTCAGCAAAGGGGACCAGCCAACACCGTGAGGCACTCTAGAAGATGCTTCCAAACACACAGCTCACCTAAGGAATGGGACCGCCAGAGTCATTTTATACTAACTTTTAACCATGTTAGTAGAAGATGCCTTTTACTGGGTGTTAATTTCTTGGCACCTGCCAGAGGTCCAGGCAGAATATCTCACAACACCTTCAGAAAAAAAGGCTTGGACACAGAAATGGAGATCCTGGCTTTTGGAAGGTGGCTGCAGCATCCTGAAGTCATAGAGCCAAAGACATGGACAGGGTACTGACAACATCTGCAAAACTTGGCCCATGGTGTCTGAGGGTGCCCGAGCGGGCTCTCTCCCCCAGCACCCAAGGCAAAACCAGGAGAGAGGGCTCTTCCAACACTTAGCACTATGGAAGAAAGGGAGAAGAAGGCTAAAGGTTTGCTAACACTTTCTAAAGGGTCACTAACTCTTGAACTATTGTGCTTTTTCAGAAATTTGGCAGAGCTGTGTAGGTCAACAGAATAACGGCTCTGCTGTTGAGCTTTCTGTGATGGTGGGAATATTCTACAGCTGTGCTTTTCAGCGCACTGGCCAACAGTCCCATGAGGGCTCTGGAGCACTTGCATGTGAAGGAACTACATTTCTACTCTTATTTAAATCACTTTGAATAGTCTCATGTGGTTAGTGGCTACCATATTAGACAACATAACTTTATAGCAGTTAAATTATGTTATGTTATTCATAAGAAATTTGTCAGAAATCATCATTTTCTTCATTAAGGACAAGGGTATCAAAGATGTCAAATGACTGAATATTAAAATCAACATTAAGCTGGAACTGAGTACAATTGAATATTATCACCAACTTAATAGAAACTTCTGGAGAATGGGAATAAGTGTGAAGTCTTATCAATGTTCATTAGAAAAATGTATTATACGAAGTTTAGTGGTCAGGTTTCTAAAGTTTGACACTGCAGTACAGAAATAACAGCATACACAGAAGCTTTAGTACACATGATGATTTTAAATGATGACTGGACTAAAGTTGGTAGAAAAGCAAGATATTTGGGGGTATATGTTTTTATGATTTTTTCATATATATAGTTTTCATTAATTATACCTATCATTGTTTATATTTCTATAAGCATTTATGGGCTCACAGTCAATATAATGCACTTTACAGAATTAACTGATATATCCTCTAAGTCAGATTAATCACTATCTCTTTTGCCTCTGTTTTAACTATTTAAAAGTTTTTAATAATTGGTTTTGTACATAATCAATAGCTTCCAGCAGAGAAAGCAATGGCACCCCACTCCAGTACTCTTGCCTGGAAAATCCCATGGATGGAGGAGCCTGGTAGGCTGCAGTCCATGGGGTCGCTAAGAGTCGGACACGACTGAGTAACTTCACTTTCACTTTTCACTTCCATGCATTGGAGAAGGAAATGGCAACCCATTCCAGTGTTCTTGCCTGGAGAATCCCTAGGATGGGGGAGCCTGGTGGGCTGCCGTCTAGGGGGTTGCATAGAGTTGGACACGACTGAAGTGACTTAGCAGCAGCAGCAGCAGTAATAGCTTCCAGAATCATCGTTCTTGTTGTTCCTGACAGTGTTTCTGCTTTCTTGTGTGTTCTGCAGTGTGACTCAGCTCCTACGTTAACTGGGGTTGAGGAATGACGTTCGCTTGGAGGTCGTATTGGTTCACTTGTGATCTTTCCCCAGCATGTCCATGCTTTATACCGCTGTGTAACAGCAGCTGAATGCAAAGTACACTAGAACAGCTGGACGTCTTGGGCTAGGCCGGCCCGTGCCAGCTCACCCCGCCCTCTGTCCTCCCAGCGCCATCTGGCCTCCTGCTCTCCCAGAGGTGCTCACGGGTGTTCCTCCCTGACCTTTGAGCTCTTGGCCCTCGTCTCCATTACTCAGCAGCCCCAGCTCTTCTATAAGCTCCTCCCCAGCTCTTCTATAAGCTCCTTTGGATGCTCTTGTCATTTTATGTGTTTTTCTAATGCAAGGACCTATTTATAAGATAGTACTTCTTTATTAGCTATATAATCGATTTTTAAAGCTGTGCTGTATTTTTATTAGAAATACCATTCTGTTAGCTCACCATTATAAAGTTTTGTATATTTTGAGTGGAAATTGCTTGTTTTGAGTGGCATGACTCTGATAATAATTTCCCTACAAACTCTATTATGTTTTGTTTTTGAAAACAAAGACAATAAAAGTCATGACACTGTAGGCCCTCAAACCATTCAAGCAGCAATTTTACCAATGAATCATCACAATTGAGCCTAGGGATTTAACTTTACCCAGCAAAATTAGTTAGTTTAAAAGAGAAAGGCTATAATCAAAGAATCTAATTTTATAAACCATGCATTTCAAACTGAAATTTTAAAATCTTAAGTTAAAAAAAAATAAAATCTTAAGTTAAAATATTTTTTTTAAGTTTTTTTGTTTACAACCAATGGCTTGAAACCACAAATTTTATGTATACTATTATGTACATAAGAATCTTGGTATTAATTGGAACTGGCCTGGCCCTAATGAAGAGGAAGTTTCATAAGCCAAGTAGCATAAATATATATATGTGTGTGTATATATATATATATATATATATATATATATATACTCCCTATTATGTTCAGTGTGTGATTTTGCAGATTTGAATAAGCTTTTCTTTTTTCACAGATATACATGTTGCATTAAGGAAAAAGCACCTGTACATTGATTTTACAATTGAATGAGAGAATAGCTGTGGCAATAAACCCACGAAGACATCTGGACCCCAAACTGCTTCCAGAACGATAAGCTGGTTTGGAAGTGAATATCTGTATATGAGCAGTATTCCAAGAAATATGCATTGTTGATTTATTTATATCATGGATTTTGCTAAACCTTTTATAAATGATGGTAACTTTGTGACAATCACTGGTCACACACAAGTCCTGGAATGCCAGAAATGACAGTGAAGGTGATTATTTGATCTTCCAAAGACCTAGAAAAGCATAGGTCAAAAACAAAGTAAAGCATAGATTTTGGCTGAATAGCCAGCCTAAAAATGAAGTTCCATATCTATATTAGAAAAGAAGACATGTACATTAACCTACATAATCATATACTTAATTTCTTTGAGATTCTAGTGTGTGTGCTCTTAAGGGCCTAAAAAAGCTTGAAAAACATGGCACACTACTTTCTAGCCTCATCTCTTTTTTGATCCAATATAATGCCCCTTAGAGTATTTCTAGGAAAAGGGTTCATAAGTGTCATGTCTGTATTCTGGAGCTACAGTGCTTCTTCCCCAGATAAAAGAAGCCAGCTAGCAAGTGAAATTCATGGAGAAGTTGTTCCCTGTTGTGTGTTTGTAGAAACAGAGTATAAAGATTAATTCATATACACCCATCCAAGCTTAGTGCCCTTGAAGTATTTGTTGCTCAAAGAAAGCTATAATAAATCACATCTCTTAAAATATGTGCATTCTATTTACTATATATATATATATATGTATGTATGTATATAGCATGTCTTCTTTATCCATTCACCTGTTGATAGACATTTAGGTTGCTTCCATGTTACTTCCATATATATATATATATATATATATATATATAAAATGGAATATTAGCCATAAAAAAGAATTTTCAGCAACATGGATGGACCTAGAGATTATTACATGAAGTGAAGTCCGACAAAGACAAATGTCATATGATATCACTTACATGTGGAATTGAAAAAAAAATACAAATAAACTTTGCTGCAAAATGGAAACAGATTCACAAGCATAGAAAAGAAACTTATAGTTACCAAAGGGGAAAGCAGTGGGGTGGCAGGGAGAGGGATAAATTAGAATTTGGGATTAGCAGATATATATTACTATATATAAAATAGATAACACAGTCCTACTGTGTAGCACAGGAAACTATATTCAATATCTTGTAAAAACCTACAATGGAAAATAATTTGAAAAAGAATAGATATATGTATTTGTATAACTGAATCACTTTGCTGCACACCTGAAATATTATAAATCTACTACTTCAATTAAAAAAAAAAACTCAGATTCAGTAACTTTGAGGAATTAGTTAAAAATAAAATATACAATAAAAACAAATACTCCCTCAAAAATATATATGCATTGTGTGTGAATGCTAAGACACTTCAGTTGTGTCCAGCTCTTTGTGACCCCATGGACTGTAGCCTGCCAGACTCCTCTGTCCATGGAATTCTCCAGGCAAGAATACTGGAGTGGGTAGCCATTCCCTTCTCCAGGGGATCTTCCCGACCCAGGAATCAAACCCAGGTCTCCTGCACTGCAGGCCAATTCTCTACTGTCTGAGCCACTCGGGAAGCCCATATAAGCACTGAGTTGAGCTACACCCTTTTCAATGCTTCCATCAAGTTTGGGGTTTCTCACCGCTAGCATAACTCAGAAGTGCTGTCCAGTGACAAAGAGGAGAGTCCATGACACTCACAGCTTAATACAAAGCGTTCTCCAGGTTGGCATCCACTGTTCAGGTGTTGGCGGTTCCAGGTGCCTCCTGCAGACCAGGTGTCTGGAGACTGTGCTCCATGTTATTGTTGGGAAGGCAGGCTCTGGTGCCAGATTCTCTGGGTTCAAAGTTGCGTGATATTACTTCCTTACTGTGTGACCTGTAGGCTACCCGGTATCTTTGCTTCAATTTTCTCATTTTTAAAAGTAGGGATAAAATAATTGCAATCACACAGGGTTATTGGAAGGATTAAATGTAGTGTATGTAAAGTAATCAGCATGCTGCTTGGCACAGTATAAGTGCCTAGTGCATGTTAGCCTTCATGCTCATGTTTTTTGAGTGGGTTTTGTTTCTAAATTATAAGTAAGCATATCACCATGAAATAGTTAACAGTGCCAGGAGGCTTCTAGCTGAAAAAGCATGGAATGCTTTCAGCACTGGAGAATGGAGTTAATGGGTCACACAGAAAAGAGCTAACTGATGATCAGAATGGGTTGCTGCTTCTCCTCTGAAGCAGAGTGTCTGTCCCTACAGACAAGAGCATGTTACACCTATTGAATAAGAATTTTTTAAAAAGTGTATGTGGGAAATAATGTAACCAATTGCTATAGGCTAATGGCTAATATGAGGCTTTCGTCATAGCTCAGTTGGTAAAGAATCTGCCTGCAATGTTGGAGACCCGGGTTTGACTCCTGGGTTGGGAAGATCCCCTGGAGCAGGAAATAGCAACCCACTCCAGTATTCCCGCCTGGAGAATCCGACAGATGGAGGAGCCTGGCAGGCTACAGTCCATGGGGTCGCAAAGAGTCAGACACGACTTAGCGACTAAACCACCACCACCAATGGCTAATATGCAACCTGGGACTTTTGGTCCATCTCACGAACAAGTGCTTTTATATTCTTTTCTCCGTAGTTTATTTCTGTACACTTTCAGGTACACTGTAAAATGACTTGGTGTCTCTGACCACATGTTGAGAAGCCGTGGAGGTCACAATCAAAAGAGTGCAGGCTCCAGCTTCATATCGTCTGTCTCTGCCGTAAACCAGCTGGATGACTTTGGCAAGTTGCCAAGTGCTGCAGGAGTTGGTTTCTCCATCTGCACAATGGAGATCAGAACCATACCTACTGGATAACTTTGTTATAAGGATGTTACAGTTCAACAACGCAAAATACTTACATAGTGCTTTGTGTGTACAATGCGGCTTCCCAGGTAAAGAATCTGCCTGCTAATGCAGGAGACTCGAGGGATGTGAGTTCGATCCCTGGGTTGGGAAGATTCCCTGGAGAAGGAAATGACAACCCGGCTCCAGTATTTCTTGCTTGGGAAATCCCATGGACAGAGGAGCCGGGCAGGCTACAGTCCACAGGATCACAAAGCATCAGATACAACTGAACACACACACACATACATCATAGTTGTTACTTAAATTTTTAATTTATTTTTAACCATTTAAGAACAATCCACCACTGGGACTTCCCTGGTAGTCCAGTGGCTAAAACTCTACACTCATGATGCAGGGGGCCTGGGTTTGATCCCTGATCAGGGGACCAGATCCCACACACTGCAACTAAAGATCCCACATGCTGCAGTTAAGACCTGGTACAGCCAAATAAATAAATAACTATTTTTAAAAAATGAATAATCCACCATTTTCCAGGAAAGTAAGCATCACCTACATCCAGAGACCCTGTTATAAGTGAAAAAGAATGGAAATTGTAAAAAAAAAAAAAAAAATGGAGAGGAAAGGCAATGTCTCTATCTCCATTCAGTTGGGGAAAGCTCACAGGAAAGAATCTTTGCAGCTCTTAAGGAGACAAAGTATAGAATTTCATGGTCTTAGGGGAGACAAAGTAGAGAGAGAAGAATGCACGATTGAGGAGGGAGATAATGAATGAAATAAAATGTGATTAGGTTAACTTTTGTGAAAAAGAAGGCTGGATAGTGGGGAGAGTGTAAAATAGATGACACAGGGCTATAACAAGAATACCATTAAAACTATTAGTTAGATAACAGTACCAGCTATCATACAAAAATGCTGAACTATCAGTGGCTTAATATAAAAAAAGTATTTCTAGCTCATGTTACTGATGCTATTAAAGTTGCTTTCAACATGCCAGCAAATTTGGAAAACTCAGCAGTGGTCACAGGACTGGAAAAGTTCAGTTTGCATTCTAATCCCAATGAAGGGCAATTCCAAAGAATCTCAAACTACCACACAATTAAGCTCATTTCACATGCCAACAAGATAATGCTCAAAATCCTTCAAGCTCGGCTTCAACAGTATGTGAACCAAGAGATTCCAGATGTTCAAGCTGGATTTAGATAAGGCAGAGGAACTAGAGATCAAATTGCCAACATCTGCTGGATCATAGAGAAAGCAAGGAAATTCCAGAAAAACATCTACCTGTGCTTCATTGACTACACTAAAGCCTGACTGTGTGGATCACAACAGACTGGAAAATTCTTGGAGATGGGAATACCAGACCAGCTTACCTGCCTCCTGAGAAACCTGTATGCAGTTTAGGAAGCAATAGTTAGAACTGGACATGGAACAAGGGACTGGTTCAAAATTGGGAAAGGAGTACATAAGACTGTATATTGTCACCCTGCTTACTTAACTTATATGCAGAGTACATCATGAGAAATGCTGGGCTGGATGAAGCACAAGCTGGAATCAAGATTGCTGGGAGAAATATCAATAACCTCAGATATGCATATGACACCACCCTTATGGCAGAAAGTGAAGAAGAACTAAAGAGCCTCTTGATGAAGGTGAAAGAGGAGGATGAAAAAGCTGGCTTAAAACTCAATATTCAGAAAACTAAGATTATGGCATTTGGTCCCATCACTTCATGGCAGATAGACGGGGAAAAATGGAAACAGTGTTAGACTTGATTTTCTTGGGCTCCAAAATCACTGCAGATGGTAACTGCAGCCATGAAATACAGACACTTGCTCCTTGGAAGAAAAGCTATGACAAACCTAGACAGCATATTAAAAAGCATAGACATCACTTTGCTGAAAAAGGGTCAATCTAGTCAAAGCTATGGTTTTTCCAGTAGTCAAGTATGGATGTGAGAGTTGGACCATAAAGGAGGCTGAATGCCAAAGAATTTATGCCTTTGAATTGTGTTGGAGAAGACTCTTGAGAGTCCCTTAGACTGCAAGGAGATCAAACCAGTCAGCCCTAAAGGAAATCAACCCCAAATATTCACTGAAAGGACTGATGCTGAAGCTGAAGCTCCAATACTTTGGCCACCAGATGTGAAGAGCCAACTCACTGGAAAAGCCTCTGATGCTGGGAAAGATTGAGGGCAGGAGGAGTAGGGGGAAACAGAGGATGAGATGGTTGGATGGCATCACTGACTCAATGGATATGAGCTTGAACAAACTCTGGGAGATAGTGAAGGACAGGGAAGCCTGAGTTGCAGAGTTGGACACCACTGAGAAACTGAACCACAACTTCATGTTACAATCCATTGAAGTAGTTCCTGGTTGGGTAGCACTCCTGTAGTGCTGTTTTGGAATCCAATCCCCTTCCATCTGTGAATCCACTGTCTTTAACACATGGATCCCAAGGGTCACCCGTGGGAACCTGGCCCAACCAACTGGAAGGGGAAATCATGTGGAATATTGGAGGTGGGAGCTTTTTATGGGCCAGGCTTAGAAGCAATGCTTATCTGGCCAACATTTCACTAGCCAGAATTCAGTCTCAGGCTAAGTGAAAATCTTAGTCCCTCAGTCATATCCAGCTCTTTGTGACCCTTTGGACTGTAGCCTGCCAGGCTCCTCTATCCATGGAATTCTTCAAGCAAGAATACTGGAGTGGGTCGCCATGCCCTTCTCCAGGGGATCTTCCTGACCCAGGGGTTGAACCATAGTCTCCTGCATTGCAGGCAGATTCTCTACCATCTGAGCCACCAGGGAAAGCCCCTCACTGTATGTTCAAGAGAAGCGGTACACATAGTCTTTGAAATGCATCACAGCCTGTGCCTTAGACACATTTATGCAAATGACCACATTACTTTTATTAATACAAAGCAATACAAGTTCATAACCTAACTGAGAACAAGAAAAAACTGAACTGTCCCTGGATATTCAGGGACAAATGAAATCAACCTATCTCATGACTCAGATCTATGGATAAATTTTTATGCAGATCAAAACCATCTTCTTCAGAAATCCTTTCTGTTATTACATTATAAGAACACTAGCCAGTACTGAGTCCTTAATTTGTGTGGCACTATACTAACAGCTGTATGTATATTATCCAATGCATTTCCCTTTACCAAAGTACTGTGAAGTAGGGATGATCATTTCCATATCATATATTAAGAAACTGAATCTCAAGAAAGGTCCTGACTTGCCTAAGATCACAAAGATAGTAAGTGCTGAGGTAGACGTTCAAACTTAGGTTCTGGTACTAAAGCTGTAAGACTCACTGCCTCCTATGACTTTTCGTTTCTCCTTAATTCAGAATTCTTTGCATGTACTAATTCTGTGCTCTCATATGGCTGTCTGCAATTTTGGTGTGTATTTTGATTTGTAAGTTTTTATCAGTTAACTATTTCTGGTTAAGAAATACCCACCCCTTTTCATGTAGGGGTTTACATTGGTCAATTGACTAAGCGTAGAGAAATCATAACCTATAAAATTTACATGGGAGAAAAAGCAAGGTGGAAAACTTACCACAGATCACGAGCCCTCAGGTAATCTGAAGCTACTCATAGTGAAATTTGGTAATTCTTTCTAACCATTTTCTTACCAGAGGGATTTTGGCAATTTACTGACATCTCTTTACAAGTAAGTTCTCTACTTCTGTGCTCACCTATTTTCGGATGCTTATCCACCTGTCTGAGCTGAAATATGGAGCCTTTCTGTTGATTTGTGTCAAAAAGCCTTGACAAATGGTACAATTGGGATCTAGGGAAAATGATGATTTAATGCTGTTCAACGGATTCAAATTATATAGAAAGATTCTGCTAAAATAAGACCTCAGTACATTATTTTTTGGCTGTCTCTTAAAAGAAGATGAAATTACCCAAGGCATACATAAATAGTATCTTAGTTCTCATCCCACCTATCTTGAAGCACAGGTGCTGTAGGTCTCACCCTAGGCACACAGAGGGGCACCCCACATACGTCTTCACTGCTGTAGAAGAGGTTTTTGCTAGCTAAGGTGCATGTGTACATACACACGCCTGTACAAGCCAATAAACAAGATGAAAAATGAAAGATAAAACTGCACAAACATAAAAGAATGAGCCTGAACAAAATCAGCTATTAGGTGATCTTATCAGTAAAACACTAGGATGGCTCTAGAGAAGGTGAAATAGCTCAGTTAAATTTACCCTGCCTTTCTTTTTATTCAATACTCGGGAACAGACACTCGTATATGTTTTCTGTACTAAAAGTAACATCTTTCCCTTCCATTCAGGCCTCTTTCTCTGCCAAGATCCCTGTAAGTAGAAAATGACAACAAATTTATGAAGGTTTCATCCAAAAGCAGAGGCCTTGGGCGGATTGTTGGAAAGATAAAGACTGTTCATTGGGGAGTTCTCTGTTCCTTTATTACTTGAGAAAAGATGGAGTAGTAATTGACATGTGGTTCTTGACAGATGTTGACAAGGGAAAAACATGTAACTGAGTCCCTTGGAGTTTCTGCAAAGGATGATTATGATGCTTGTCTCCATGTTCCATACCCTCAAGGGCACAATCAGATTTCCCCCCTTACCCTAAGTGCCACGCAGACATCCATGCAGATGTCCTAGGATGATATCAGCATCTGGCCAAAGAATAGAATTCTCTCATCTCCCATCAAGGGCATGCACAATAGAGACCACCGAACATGAAGGGAGTGCTTTGACACATTCTATTGTTAATCTCTCTTGAAATAGATTGATGGCTGTGGAGAAAGAATTCACCAAAAATATTTCCTTTTTAACGATCGGAGCTTGTACGTGGGCAGGCACCACAACAGTAAACAATTCATGCTCCAAAATTGTATCCATATTTTATTTGATAAAATAATAGGATATTAGAAGCATTAACAAATATGCTATGAGAATAACACTGTGTAAGAATTAGATTTAGAAAGGAAACACTGTCTCTGTATTTGCCAAACATCCAGATGAAAAGCTGTGCAGATGTTCCATAGGTCCAGATGTTATGTAGAGAAGGTATCTGGCAACAAATGAAACTTTTTTTGCATCCATATGTTTCTTTCTAGTTTCTTTTTGTATAGAATTGTAGGACAAAGAAAATCACAAGCATATTTTAGTTTTTAAAAATAAAGTAGAGCAAAATCTAAGAATACCATGTTTGTTCTTTTTAAGTATGTCTACAGTAGTGAACTGAAAATTCCCAGGATTTTAATGAAAGAGAATTGTTCATGATGAGCAAAATATCACACTGATCTGATTTCAGTACACCCTGCATTCTCTTCTCACAGTATATTACTTTGTAAAGAGTATGGCTAAATAATAATTTGAGATTTGTTTTCCACTTATATTTTCCAGTCCTCCCCATACATTTACTCCAGCAACAGTCTCAGTCTCTGTGGGTTGTAAGCAGAGAGGAGTACATAGCAAAGTGAGAAGCACAAATAGCCCTAAGGTTTCTTAAATTTGGTTTCCAAAAGCTTTTACCTCAAAGAAAGGGGTCCAGTTAATATATAGAAAATATACATACTCTTTCTTGCATACCCATTTGTACACTGATACACACTATTGAATGGTGTCAATATTGAATGGTGCACTTAGACACTATGCTATTATGACTCGATCGGTCAGCTTAGGTGGGCTTGCTGCTGCTGCTGCTGTCACTTCAGTCGTGTCCGACTCTGTGCGACCCCATAGATGGCAGCCCACCACGCTCCGCCGTCCCCGGGATTCTCCAGGCAAGAACACTGGAGTGGGTTGCCATTTCCTTCTCCAATGCATGAAAGTGAAAAGTGAAAGTGAAGTCGCTCAGTCGTGTCCGACTCTTCTCAACCCCATGGACTACAGCCCACCAGGCTCCTCCGTCCATGGGAGTTCCAAGCAAGAATACTGGAGTGGAGTGCCATGGGCTCTAAGAACAATCAAGTGCTTTTGCAGCACAAAACTGAACGTTTATTTCTCTTTCACAAGCTATATCTGTCATGGGTTCTCTATACTGGTATCTAAGACGAAGGAGAAGCCTCTATGTGAAACACTGGCTTTTTCAAGTTAATGAGAGCAATGGTGGACCATACGATGGTTCTTAAAGTTTCTTCCTGGAAGTGGCTTGCTGCTGCTGCTGCTGAGTCGCTTCAGTCGTGTCTGACTCTTAGCGACCCCATGGATAGCAGCCTACCAGGCTCCTCCATCCATGGGATTTTCCAGGCAAGAGTACTGGAGTGGGGTGCCATTGCATCATTTCTAATCACGTATCATTGGACAAAGCAAGTCATGTGGCCAAGACAGATGTCTCTGGTTAGGGAATACAATCCTGTCACTTGGAGGGGCTTCACTGGAAAGACCCACCAGGAAGGGACAGTAAATATTTTTACCTCAATACAACTTACCATGATTATCATTTTAAGCATGCATTATGAGCTTAATTGTGTTGGTCACTGGGTTTGATATATGTCAAAATAATTATTCATTTTGGGTGTTTTCCCTTTGAAAAATTAGAAAACACTAATTCAGATAGAAAACAGAAGAACAGTCAAGCAGTTTTGGTTGTTTCCAAATAGGTGTGCAGTATTGTACTTACAATCATATAGAGAATGAGAGTAAATTCATGTTCAGAGTGGAGAACAAAGAATTGAGGAAACTGATCTTCATCTAGTCAAACTGGGAAGTCTGTGGTTTAGGACCTGTTTCAATGAGGAGGAAGTAAAAAATAATGATGACTAATATTTACATATTCTTTTACAATTTTTATAATTCTACTTTATACTTTTAACCACCACCTGAGGGAGATATCATCACTTCCATTTAGCAATGAGGAGACTAGGCTGGGGTTAACCAATGGGTGTGTTTTCAGAAAAGGTATCAGAACCAGGATTGAAGCAGTCTGCTCTCACTCTATACACTGCATGCTTTACATGTGGAAAAGAACAAGTGTACCTCGGGAGAGGCTCCAGAATGAGAAGACACACTGCAAGCAAGTCGCCTGAGCACAGTATAGGAATCTGCTGTTCTCCTGTGGAAGAAAGAATGAAGGCATTGCAATCGCCTGGCACATACTACCTCGAGTACGTTGAAGCCCTTAGCTGGTAGTATGAGAAAAAGTACAAGAAATATTTATTGATGACCTACAAGCTAGGTGATAGAAGAGGATGGGCATAGCTGATACAGATTATGGATACAAAGAACTTACTCAGGCTTAAAAGCCAGATGTAAAACCAACTTAACTATTTAATCATCTTCCATCTCCCGCACTGAACTCCCTTAGGCCAGGAGGATGTTACACGGAAAATGAGTTCCTGGTTCTCTCTGGAAAAGGATCTATGGTTCCCATAACTGGTGGAAAGGGGCCGAGCACTAGTATTGGTGAAAACGCTGCGATGCTGCTCAAATCTGGTCAGAGATGATGGTGAGCGATGCTGCAGTGATCCTGGGTTCTATGTTAGCTTAGGTCTTCTGAGAAGTGGTCACCAAGGTAAGATTAGACAGGCAAGAGAGTTATTCCGTGAAAAACCTCTGAAGGATGCAGGGGAGGGAGCAGGAGTCGGGGGAGAGAGCATCAGACTGTGATGCAGGTCTGAGGCCTGTGAAGGATGGGGGAGGAAGGGGGACTGGGTAGAAAGAGTCTCAGATTGGAATGCAGTTCTGATGTGGCTTATATGTGGAATCTAAAAAAATGATACAAATGAACTTATTTACAAAACAGATACAGACTCAGTTCAGTTCAGTTCAGTTCAGTTGCTCAGTCGTGTCCAACTCTTTGCGACCCCATGAATCACAGCATGCCAGGCCTCCCTGTCCATCACCAACTCCCGGAGTTCACCCAGACTCACGTCCATCGAGTCAGTGATGCCATCCAGCCATCTCATCCTCTGTCGTCCCCTTCTTCTCACAGACATAGAAAACAAACTTACAGTTACCAAAGAAGAAAAGGAGAGGGGGGATAAATTAGGAGTTTGGGATTAAAATATACACACTCAGTTCAGTTCAGTTCAGTTCAGTCGCTCAGTCATGTCTGACTCTTTGCGACCCCATGAATATGCACACTACTGTGTATCAAATCTATCAAGGACCTACTGTACAGCACGGGCAACTATATTCAATATCTCATAATAACTTATAATGGATAAGTATACACACACACACACACACATATAACTGAGCTGGGCTCCCCTGGTAGCTCAGTGGTAAAGAATTGGCCTGCAATGCAGGAGACCCAGGTTCGATCCCTGGGTCAGGAAGATCCCCTGGAGAAGGGAATGGCAACCAACTCCAGTACTCTTGCATGGAGAATCCCATGGACAGAGGAATCTGGTGGGCTACAGTCCATGGGGTCGCACAGAGTCAGACATGACAAGGAACTAAGCAGCAGCCACAGCAGAACTGAATCACTTTGCTGTAAATGAACTCAAAATTATAAATCAATGATATTTCAATAAATTCTTTAAAAAAATGTATTTCTAGGAAACTCTTAGCCATGCTTGAGAACTTGGGGAATTTCAAAACTCAAATGATAAGTCCTAGAAACTCTGTGTCTGGTAAGAATCAGCTGGGCTGCACTGTCCTCAGTCGTCGGCTGAGAGCACCCTATGGAGTCCAGCCTCAGTGTGAAGATTGTAATGGGTCCAGAGGTGAGGACCTGGCCCAGCAGTCAGCCATGCTCCCCACAGCAGGAGATCTGCGCCACCATAGCACCCCCCGCCGCCCCCGTCTACCTGCACTGCACAAATCCATTTCTCCAATTAGGTTTAGGCAAAGTTCCTCCATGGTTCCCATGGGCCTCTCTTCATGAGGGGAAATTTACAGGGAAATTAATGGGATGGATGAGAGTTCTCATCACTGCAGTTGGTCTCAGGGCTGTAACTGGTACCCTCCATTATGCATCCTAAATCCCCCTCACTCTCAGCTACCACTGTGAAATGTCTAAGTGCCTTACCTAGTGTGTTACCTGAATCTTTATTCCTTAAATGTCTCAGGCTTCAACGATCATATGTTTTTCAGACCAAGTTGCTGCACACATGTTACCCATTTCATTTCAGTGGGGCAAGGAGGTACCAGTGGGGATCACGGGGTTCCACACTTAGGTTTCTCTGATGCTACTGTGTAAAAGCAGCCCTCTATCTGTCCTCCTATTGATCAAGGTAAATTACCCTGCCATGACCTGCTGTGGTCACCTTTCTTTTGGCCTGCTGCTCCATGGTGGCCCCGCAACAGCCAGAGCTTGTAGTAGATGCAGTGGAACCCTTTCATTGTTCCCTGCAGAGTATTCTCTCTCTGGGGACCAGTACCTCTACCCTTGTAGAGTTTATAGCTGTGGGAAGCACAAAATCCCCAGTCACTGAAAGGGCTGGGAAGCCAATCCTACTCCAGTCTCTGGTTCCAGGTATTCTTCCTGTTGAGAAAATAGCACCATTAAGCCGGTTCTGATTTAATGCACTGAATGCATCCTGGAGGATGGTCTCCTCTCCATCAAGGTGAAGATTTTGAAGACTGCTGTTTGTATGAGCAATTAGACGTGTCCTGGGTTGGCCCAGGGTGCAGAAACAGGAAGAAAAAGAGGTTACAGGCAGGCAGATTTTGACAATAGAAATAAAAATGTCATGACAAACATACAAAATTGGAGTTGGTTGTATTCAGAGGTAGACATTCTGGAATGTGAAGTCAAGTGGGCCTTAGGAAGCATCACTACAAACAAAACTAATGGAGGTGATGGAATTCCAGTGGAGCTATTTCAAATCCTGAAAGATGATGCTGTGAAAGTGCTGCACTCAATATGCCAGCAAATTTGGAAAACTCAGCAGTGGTCACAGGACTGGAAAAGGTCAGTTTTCATTCCAATCCCAAAGAAAGGCAATGCCAAAGAGTGAATATTCAAACTACCGCACAATTGCACTCATCTCACAGGCTAGTAAAGTAATGCTCAAAATTCTCCAAGCCAGGCTTCAGCAATACGTGAACCATGAACTTCCAGATGTTCAAGCTGGTTTTAGAAAAGGCAGAGGAAGCAGAGATCAAATTGCCAACATCTGCTGGATCATGGAAAAAGCAAGAGAGTTCCAAAAAAATATCTATTTCTGCTTTATTGACTATGCCAAAGCCTTTGACTGTGTGGATCACAATAAACTGTGGAAAATTCTTCAAGAGATGGGAATACCAGACCACCTGACCTGCCTCTTGAGAAACCTATATGCAGGTCAGGAAGCAACAGTTAGAACTGGACATGAAACAACAGACTGGTTCCAAATAGGAAAAGGAGTACGTAAAGGCTGTATATTGTCACCCTGCTTATTTAACTTCTATGCAGAGTACATCATGAGAAATGCTGGGCTGGAAGAAGCACAAGCTGGAATCAAGATTGCTGGGAGAAATATCAATAACCTCAGATATGCAAATAACACTACCCTTACGGCAGAATGTGAAGAGGAACTAAGAAGCCTCTTGATGAAAGTGAAAGAGGAGAGTGAAAATGTTGGCTTAAAGCTCAACATTCAGAAAACAAAGATCATGGCATCTGGTTCCATCACTTCATGGCAGATAGATGGGGAAACAGTGGAAACAGTGGCTGACTTTATTTTTGGGGGGCTTCAAAATTGATGCAGATGGTGATTTCAGCCATGAAATTAAAAGACACTTACTCCTTGGAAGGAAAGTTATGACCAACCTAGATAGCATATTAAAAAACAGAGACATTACTTCGCCAACAAAGGTCCATCTAGTCAAGGCTATGGTTTTTCCAGCAGTCATGTATGGATGTGAGGGTAGGACTATAAAGAAAGCTGAGCGCTGAAGAATTGATGCTTTTGAACTGTAGTGTTGGAGAAGACTCTTGAGTGTCCCGTGGACTGCAAGGAGGTCCAACCAGTCCATCCTAAAGGAGATCAGTCCTGGGTGTTCACTGGATGGACTGATGCTGAAGCTGAAACTCCAGTACTTTGGTCACCTCATGCGAAGAGTTGACTCATTGGAAAAGACCCTGATGCTCGGAGGGATTGAGGGCAGGAGGAGAAGGGGACAACAGGGGATGAGATGGCTGGATGGCATCACCGGCTCAATGGACAAGAGTGTGAGTGAACTCCGGGAGTTGGTGATGGACAGGGAGGCCTGACGTGCTGCAGTCCATGGGGTTGCAAAGAGTCAGACACGACTGAGCAACTGAACTGAACTGAAAGGTAGTGAGTGTTCAGTGAAGGGTTGAACATTGGAGGGTCTAACAAGAGGCTACTTGACTAAACTTTAGGGGTGTTTTCGAGAGAATTCATTGACTAGAAGTGGAGCTGTTCCCTAGAAATAATCTAAGGGAGCAGCACAGCACAGTGGAAAGGACACAGGTTTAAACCAAAACCTAATAGCAAAATCAGCTTTGTCAAATCACATCATTTCTCCTCTATAAATGGGAATAATAACTATCTACCTTGCAGGGTTTTGTGAAGCTCTAATATGATAAAAAAAATATGTGTCTAATAGAATGTCTAGCACATAACAGTGTTCAATGAAATTTCTTATTATCCTCTGATTTTATGTAGTTAAACCTTATGAAGCAGCCAACATCTGACCTTTATAATCTATAAAAATGGTAATTGCATGTATTTAAACTGATATAATTAACAAACTGTTAAAAGAGATATATTAAAATCTATTTCTAAAATGTCTAAGGTTCTAAGATTCAGATTTAGAATCTGTTATTTACAAATTTTTTGATATCTAATTATTACCTATTACTTAATCATAAAAAAGCATAGCATGATGATTTAGAGATGAGGTATTTTTTGTTTTTTTGGTTCCATGAAGTTCCAAGTGATTAGGTTGACCTCTGATTTATGGTTCATACCTTGGGTGCAAAATGGTTGTATTAGATAGAATTCCAGAATTCACGTGGCCTGGAAGCCTATGTCACAAATATTGGGTAGGGGAGAATGTATGGCTTAGCATATATTAAGATATAATAAGTCATTATATCTTCCATACCCTAGTCATATGCTCTGACAATTCTAGCAGATTACCAAGGAGAAATTAGGCAGATATGGTAACTGATGCTCTTTTTGTTAACTTGCTCTCTGGGAGCAGCTGAGAACAAGAAGGGGAAATAATTGATATTTCTATAAATCAGAGAATCTCTGTAGGTTGTGTCATAGTTTTTGAAAGTGCTGGAGCCTTAGTATTTGTACTTCACCATAGTTTAGAATTGCAATTTTCTATTATAAGTACTTTCTGCTACTGAAGTCACATGGGTCCTCTTGAGGCACATTCATAGGTATATTTTAAGGCAGCCTATTTTCTGACATAAGTAAGTGTTTGGTACTTTAATTATAACCCATCAACAAAGACCATCTATTTACCTGTCTGTTGATCAAGATTTCTAAATTATGGAGGGTGGAGAAATATAAGTGCCAGCTGTGCTTAAAAGAAATAATAATTTACTTATGCAAGAAAATTATAGAGTATACATAATAAGTTATGATGAGTAATGCTCTAGTAAACCAATTGGATATATCAGTTATACGATTATTCTAGAACATTATATTTCTAACCACTCATATTAAAACAAACCAAAATATTCCACTACCTCGATACTTTGAGGGGGGGGTAGGGGAAGCACAATCAGTAAAAGAAAAAAAAAAGCCCCTTACCTGCAAAAGTGACTACTGTAATAATAACTAATAACAAACTCATGGATTAAATGATAATTTATATTACTTCAGCACAGTATCACTGTTACTGCAATGATTCCTTTGTACATAGAATGCCAAAACAAAAGCAGATTTTCTCACGATAAATACTTAGGTACAGGTGTGAAAACTAAAGAGTTTTTGTCCCAGCACAACTGAGCAGATTAAGCCTAAAACAATGTTTTAAAAATTACCCCGTAAATCCAAACAAAGATTAGTACAAAGTTCTATAAATCAACATCAAGGTCAAAGCCTACTTGTAGGAAAATAAATGCCAGAAAACCAGAAACAGTGTAGCCACTCGTCAATCTAGGAACAAAGCAGACGGTTAAAGTCGGAAGTCACATAAGTAACCAAAAGAGCCAAGGTCCAAACCACAAGGCAGAAGTTATGAGAATAACACACCGGGCTCCAGCCCCTCCACTGGAACGGCAGCCAAGCATGGGTGCCTCCTTACAGAACCCAAAGGGCAGCTGCTGAAACAACAGAGCTTTTCTGTTTCCTGCCCTTTAAAATGGCAACAGAAGATAATTAATGCTCTGTGTCTCTCTGGCATGGTCTGATCAGAGGCAAGCATGGGCTGATTGAGAGTTTGTCCAACAAGATTGGAGGACAGTCTGACTCCCTGGAGGTCATTGTCGTGGAGCATGAGGAGGCAGACAAGTCAGAGGAAGTCAGACAGACTGAGCGCTCCTAAACTAACCTACCTTGGCCAGGTGACTTTTTCTGCATTAGGTCAAGACAGGAGGAAGAGAACAAGGAATTTCAATTGTTCTACATGGCAAGTGTGACTTCTTTCAAGCCACATTTCCTGTATTATGTCTGCTGCGGCTGCTAAGTCACTTCAGTCGTGTCCGACTCTGTGCGACCCCAGAGACAGCAGCCCACCAGGCTCCCCCATCTCTGGGGTTCTCCAGGCAAGAACACTGGACTGGGTTGCCATTTCCTTTTCCAATGCATGGAAGTGAAAGTGAAGTCACTCAAGGCATTAAGAACTGGAATTCAATTGTCTCCAGGGAAGTAGAAATTTGGGCCTGTTGACCTCCTTGATTCAAACCAATGGGAGAGAAACAGCAAGTGAAGGGGGGGAAATGGTTTCGCTGGGTAGTTTGTAATTTTGAAAGACTCCAAAATCCATGTCTACATTATATTAGGAACTCACCTGCTTTGCCTTGACCCCTCCTCCTCCTGATTTCCCACTCCTCTTCTTACCATTGGCAGAGTGTAAAAGAAAGGCTGAGAGGTGTCCAGTTCATTGTCCTGGAAAACTAAAAATACACACTCCAGAGCCCCAGTTAGTGGGCGCCCCGCAGATCAGCAAGTGGAGAGTCTAACATTCCCCTTGAGGGATGGGATTAGGCTAATAATCTTCTCTAACAGGAAGCTTTATTTTTCTGATACTGTCTAAATTTTCCTCTTCCTACTTCCTGTTGCTGCTCACTTCCATGGTTATCACTGTCTGCCCTATAAAACAATAACACCCTCATCAGCGTTCTATTTTGAGACCTGGTTTAGTCAGTCTATATAGTCAGTTCCTTTATATTTAGCTCCTCATAACTTTCTCCCATTAGTCATTCCCTTAGTCATTTTTGTTTGGTTGATTGGTCTTCAGTTTACAATGCTTGGCCTAAGAATGCAAACAGCATTTCCAGGGATAGCTCATATGAGTGGGGTCAGATACTTCAGTCTATAGATTGGCTTCACATATTTCTTAGAAACTGATCTAATCTTTCCTTCTTTTTCAACCCATGTCTCCCTTAGCCTCACACAGTTCTGAGTTCCTTCTGTCATTGTTACTCTCCCTACTGGGAGAATAATTTCTAAATATGTTATAATCCCTAAAACCAAGTACCATGCCTGGCACATCATTGGAAATCAAGATATACTTGATATATGAATGTACAAATGTTTTAAACATTACTGATATGAATTATTTCTAAATTATTTTTTTCTGGAGTTAGGCGATATCTCTATTTTCTATTTTTTTCTGTAATACCTTTAGTGATTTACTTCAATTTATATATGTCATTAATTAGACTGCTGCTGCTGCTGCTAAGTCACTTCAGTCGTGTCCGACTCTGTGCGACCCCATAGATGGCAGCCTACCAGGCTCCCCCGTCCCTGGGATTCTCCAGGCAAGAACACTGGAGTGGGTTGCCATTTCCTTCTCCAACGCATGAAAGTGAAAAGTGAAAGTGAAGTCACCCAGTCGTGTCCGACTCTTCTCGACCCCATGGACTGCAGCCCATCAGGCTCCTCTGTCCATGGGATTTTCCAGGCAAGAGTACTGGAGTGGGGTGCCATGGCCTTCTCCACATTAATTAGACTATTAGATTGCAATTTCATTCTGTATAAGAATTTTCATGCATAGTTTTGCATAAAATTTGTTGAGCCACATGCCTCGAAGTGATTCTTGCCATAGGACTCCTGGCCTGGTAAATGACTAAGAAATCATCTAGTCTGATTCTTAAAACTTTGTAGGTGTGAAAACTGACACCCAGAGAGGATAACAGATTTCTCAGATTATAGACTTGCTTTAAACATTTTGTACAGTAATTTTCATTCACACTTAATTCTTCATGCTGGGAGCTGACACCATCTTATATGTAATGGTCAACTTTTTTACATCCCTCAAGTGTACTTCTTTTTCTTACATTACAGGTCAACTACCAGTATCCATCTGTGGTTTTTTCCCCGTGGTTTGTTTTACACATACTTCTTTTCCGTGGTGTATTTGCTCTTTCACTTCTATATGGAAATTTAGAGTTTGGTCACATGGTGGCGCTGTAGTTAATACATTGATTTTCTTGTGTATTTTTCCATTGCCTTCTTAGCTTTGTTTTTAAATCGCAGTTATGTGAAAAATGTCTTTTAAACCCTGCTGCAGGTGAAATGATTTAATGGCTTTTGGCTTCTAGATTAATTTTAAACATTAGGAACATTGTAAAAACAGACTCTTGCTAATAATGATCATTACCATAATGGCTTGAGGCATAATCACTTACCAACATTAACTGAATGATTAAAATCCATCATGAGTTTAATTTGAAAAGATTTAAGTTCCTTTGCAATAAATGGCTAATGATATTAGCTTCATCTCTGAGAGGCCAAAATTTATCATTATATGACTTTGTATTTCCACGGCTAGACAGATAGAAAACCCACTCTTGTTAACACAGGCCACATCATGCCTGTTGTTTACCAAGCTCATGGCATCCCCTGTATTAGCACTGAATTGGGCCATATGGCGTACTGTGTATGGGTGACTGTCACTCTTTTATAGCCCTGCTATTTGATAAGTTATTATTGCACAAGGCAAGTGACCTTAGCAGATGTTCAGATTAACTACCATGGTCAGTAAAACCTGTAAGGAAGGAGAAACTAGTTTCATAAAAACTAGGTATGATCTTTATATAAAGATCAGATCTTTTTTGATAAAATATTTTCATAACTTTGTGACAATGTCTTTTAAAAGCGCCTATCCAAAACTTAGCAATAACCATCCAGAAATACACTGTCTCAACTGACGGGAGAAAAAACCAAAAGGAGATTTAGGACCAGATTTTTTTCACAGAGAACCTGCCCCTGGACTTTCAGTCACCTCCTCATTACTTCTTTTGATGAATCATGAACAAAATCTTGACCTGCTACCCAAAAGATACCCCACAAGAATAATGATCTTACTTCCAAAACTCTGTCAGAAAATTAGAAGGGGGAAAAACCCACAACAAACAACAATCCAAACAAACAAACTTTGGCAACTGTGAAAGGAAAAAACCTGAATTTCATAATGGGTGCTGTTTCATTTCCAGAAGTTTTCCCCAAAGGAAAACAACCCAGTAAATAACTTTCACTGATTGGTGTTACAGATTAGCCTTCCAGAGGCTCAGGGATGAATTTTGGTCTTTACGGCTTGTTAGCTATTTCCTCCTCAAAAATAGGTCAACATCATTATTTCCAGTTTTCAAAGAGTCAGAGACCCAAGATGGAGAATTAACATGCCCATGATTGTTTAGTGAGTGGGTAGAAGGCATGTCAGTTGGCCAATAAAATGCTAATGTGAAAAGTAAATATCTGCTTTCTAATCACGTTCTTTCAACTGTTTCGAAACTCTATTTCTTTAGATTGCTGGTTTGTGGGTAGGCCACGGGAGGCCTGGATAGGTAAAGAGTTAAAAAAAATTTCCCAAGAAAAATCACATAATTTAAAACTTATACATATAATTTGCTACAATATTTTAATGAAGTAAAAAAAAATCATGGAATTTTCAGTCAAATGACAAGATTTGGTAGCTTCACTGAGTTTAAACTATTCCTCCATTCGTTCACTCACTTATTGAACACAGCTGTGAAGCACCTCCTCTACATGAGTTTCTGGGCATAAGACATCCTAAAAAGCCAGTATTGCAGGGTGAACCCTCTAACGGTTTACCGTACAGCCATTCCTGCCCCTGTAAAATATGTGTGTTACATCCTTAAATAATGTATGTCTTTTAGTTTAAAGAGAGACTGTGAAATTTAGCATAGAATATTAAAATAGAAGCAACCTTGAGAGAGAGCCTAGACAAGGAAACAGAGTCCCCCAATATAAAAATATGTATTCAAGATCTCACAATTACTGGCAAAGAAGCTGAAAACAAATTTTTTTGGAGTTCATCCCATTGTAGGGTTTGCCTCTCAAAATCCTTTTAGGCATCTCCTTTGTGAATCCAAAATAGGAATTTTAACTCCCCAAACCTAAATACAGCAATGGTATGCTAAGATGCATGTGGTTAGGGGGAGGTTGTTGTCTTTTATTTTTTGATATTTGAAGGATAACAGTAGAATAGTGATTTCTGTTTGTATTTATGTTCATCACAGTACAAACTATCTACTGAAATTTTCCATGACTTAAAGAAATGAAAATTGTACTCCCTAAGTCATAAGAAGCTTTAATGACAATTTAGTGCTTTTATGGACTGAATTTTTTTTCCCTTTTCAAATACAGAAAGGGGAAACAATAATACTTCCTTCTACAAGAATTAATGGCTAGAAATCTGGGCTGCAGTTTACAGAATATTCCTAATAATACTTTAAACATCGTTTTAGGTGTTGCTGCTATGGTTTAAATTTCCTTGTTCCAGTTATTTAGCACCTTTTGGCCAATAAATAGAAGCTCCACATTTGAAGTTGTGCAAAAGCTTTCTTTCCTTTTTAATAGTTATTTTAATATTTTTATCGTAATTTAAATATTTTACAGTAATTAAAATGATATGTGGTGATGATATGAAAATAGTACTACGACAAAATGCAGAGTCTGTGCGGCAAAACAGAGGCTTGTGACACAGGGAGCCAGGTACCCAGCTGCCAGTCCATTAGAGCTTGCGTGTAATGGTCTGACCACTTATCTGCTTAATTTCCTGCTAGCCAGACATGATCACATCAATTTCCTTTACAAGCAAGTATTACATAATCACAACTTTGAAGGAGAGCAAAGTCATTTCTGACTTTGAACGCACTGGAACCATGAGTTAATTGAGCCCCCTCATGGGGAGAACAGTAACACCTACCATGTTTAGAAAGTTTAATTTCGAAGAGGGTGGGCATGCTACATGGTGGAGGACACGTTACAAAAACCTCAGAAATCTCAAGCTAAGCCATATCTTTTTGCTTTTTTTTAATATTTCATACAGAGAAATTTTGCCAAGGGAAGAGAATTTAACAATTTCTTTTAATCCCCAAACAAAAAGGTTAGCCCTTGTCCCCTTACGGCCATACGGCTTCCCTCAGCCAGGGGTGACAATTACACTGTTAAATTCACTCTCATTAACAATTCATTGCTTTTTTGGATCACTCTGCTACATATCTAGAGAAGTTACTACTTAAGCGTGCCTGGATTTGAACATTATTTTAACAGAGTCACATGTTCTCTTCTGTGATTTCCTTCCTTCATTCAGCATTGTGTTTCTAAGGTTCATCCAGGCTGACATATGAAGTGTGGGTCTTCCCTTTCACTGTGGTAGAGTTTTCTACTGTGTGACTTTGGTAAAATTCATTTCTCCATTCTATAATTCATGTATGTTTGAGTTGTTTCCAGCATTTTGTTGTTGCAGGCAAAATTTCTATCTTGCATTCTTGTATGTGTCTCTAGATATACATGTGCAACAGTTTTTCTAAGTTATCTACCTAAGAATAACACTGCTGGGTCAGAAGGCTTTTTTTTTCCCCCTAAGTAGTTGTACCAATTACCCACCCACAAGCAATGGATGAGAGCGTTGTTACTCCAAACTCACCAAGACTTGATATCTTCCAACTTTAAAGAAGTTTGGCCAAACCGAAAAGTAAAGCATGGTATTTTCTTGTAGTTTTAATTTGCATGTCTTTGATTTATAACAATGTTACTCACTTATTTTTTTTGTACACTTTCATATTGCCATATTCATCTTTTTCTATTCACTATAGATTTTTTAAAATATTCTTGATTTTAATCCTCTGTTGGTTACATGCATATAAATATCTTCTGTCAGTTTGTGACTTGAACTTTTCCTTTTTTAAAAAAGGTATACATTATGAATGCAGCACTTTAACAGCATCATCTTTTAGGACTTGAAATAACTCAGCTGAAATTCTATCACCTCCACTAGCTTTGTTCATAGAGATGCTTCCTAAGGCCCACTTGACTTAGGACTCCAGGATGTCTGGCTCTAGGTAAGTGATCATGCCATCATGGTTATCTGGGTCATGAAGATCTTTTTTGTATAGTTCTGCATTTTCTTGCCACCTCTTCTTAACATCTTCTGCTTCTGTTAGGTCCATACTGTTTCTGTCCTTTATTGTGCCTCTCTTTGAATGAAATGTTCCCTTGTTATCTCTAAGTTTCTTGAAGAGATCTCTAGTCTTTCCTATTCTATTGTTTTCCTCTTTTTTTTTTGCATTGATCACTGAGGAAGGCTTTCTTATCTCTCCTTGCTATTCTTTGGAGCTCTCCATTCAGATGGGTATATCTTTCCTTTTCTCCTTGCCTTTCACTTCTCTTCTTTTCTCAGCTATCTGTAAGGCTCCTTAGAAAACCATTTTGTCTTCCTGCATTTCTTTTTCTGGGGGATGGTCTTGATCACTGCCTCCTGTACAATGTCACAAGTCTCTGTCCATAGTTCTTCAGGCACTCTATCAGATCTAATCCCTTGAATCTATTTGTCACTTCCACTGTATAATCATAAGGGAATTGATTTAGGTCAAACCTAAATGGTCTAGTGGTTTTCCCTACTTTCTTTAATTCTGATTTTTGCAATAAGGAGTTAAAGATCTGAGCCACGGTCAGCTCCCAGTCTTGTTTTTGCTGACTGTATAGAACTTCTCCATCTTCAGCTGCAAAGAATATAATCTATCTGATTTCGGTATTGACCATCTGGTGATGTCCATGTGTAGAGTCTTCTCTTGTGTTATTGGAAGAGGGTGTTTGCTATGACCAGTGCATTCTCTCAGCAAAACTCTGTTAACCTTTGCCCTGCTTTATTTTGTAGTCCAAGGCCAAATTTTCCTTTTATTCCAGGTATCTCTTTACTTCCTACTTTTGCATTCCAGTCCCCTATGATGAAAAGAACATCTTTTGGGGGGGGTATTAGTTCTAGAAGGTCTTGTAGGTCTTCATAGAAATGTTCAACTTCAGCTTCTATAGCATTAGTGGTTTGGGCATAGACTTGGGTTACTGTGATATTGAATGGTTTGCCTTGGAAATGAACAAAGATCATTCTGTCATTTTTGAGATTGCACCCAAGTACTACATTTTGGACCTTTTATTGACTATGACTGAGTAACTGATCTGAACTGAATACATTATGAATAGATGCTCTTAATCTTAACACAGTCAAAGTTACCAATCTGATCCTTTATAATTTGTACTTTTTCTGTCTTGCTTAAGAAATTCTTCCTTATCTGGAATTTTAAAATAAATTCAATTATTTTGTTTTAATTCTAAAATTTTCACTTCCAAGTCCTTAATCCACTTGGAATTAACTTTTAGGTATGATGTAAGGAAGAGAATCTGTCTTCAATGAGAGAGACCAGGGTTTGATCCTTGGGTCAGAAAGATCCCCTGGAGAAGGGAATGGCAACCCACTCCAGTATTCTTGCCTGGAGAACCCCATGGAGAGGAGCCTGGCAGGCTATAGTCCATGGGGTCACAAAGAGTTGGACATGACTGAGTGACTCACACACACATGGAAGAAATACATTTTAAAATCTGTATGGATAATTGCCCCACTTTGTTCTATAGCTTTGTGTCTTATTGATATTGAGGGAATAATCTATAGGATCAGAGACTAAAAAAAAAAATCTAATTTGTAGAGATTCAGCTATTCCAATGCTAGGCCACTTTAGGAAAAAGAGAAGCTGGGTAAAGGGAATAAGGGCTTCCCTGATAGTTCAGTTGGTAAAGAATCCGCCTGCAAGTGCAGGAGACTCTGGCTCGATCCCTGGGTTGGGAAGATTCTCTGGAGAAGGGATAAGCTACCCACTCCAGTATTCTTGGGCTTCTCTGGTGGCTCAGCTAGTGAAGAATCCACCTGCAATGTGGGAGACCTGGGTTCAATCCCTGGGTTGGGAAGATCCCCTGGAGGAGGGAAAGGCTACCCACTCCAGTATTCTGGCCTAGAGAATTCCATGGACTATATAGTCCATGGGGTCGCAAAGAGTCAGACATGACTGAGCAATTTTCACTTTCAAAGGTAATAAAATGACTTCACTGAATCATTCATCCTTTCCCTGCTAACCTGTGTTGCCAACTTGGTCATAGATTAGATGTCCTTGTATGTATAAGGCTTTGTCTGCATATTCAAAACTACTGCATCCAATTACATTAAAATATATTGAATAATTACTATATAACAGGTAGCACTGTATACCTTGGGGATGCAGCAGCGAACCACAGGAAATCTCTGCTTTTGTATAGTTTATGGGAGACAGAGGATAAAGAGATACACAAACAAAGTGTATAAAAGTTTATAAGTCGCTGTGGAGAAACTGAAACAGAGAAGGGAAGTACGAAGAGGGCAGGTCTGGGGAGAGCAGGCATTGCTAGGTTTCACGGGAACCTTCACTATCAGGATGGCGTTTGAGCACTGACCTGAAGAAGGTGAGGAACTGAGCTCTGCTGACAGGCACTACACCAATAAGATGCCATGCGGTATACTTCTGAACAAGGGGCCTTTCTAACACAACCTCACACATACCTACTCCTGGAATCAGTCATGATTAAAGCTTTGCCATTTTTTGTTATTGTTTTTGATCTTTAATGGCAAATTACTGAGAAATAGGTGAAGACTGTGTGGATCACAACAAATTGTGAAAAATTCTGAAAGAGATAGGAATACCAGACCACCTGATCTGCCTCTTGAGAAACCTGTATGCAGGTCAAGAAGCAACAGAACTGGACATGGAACAACAGACTGGTTCCAAAGTGGGAAAGGAGTAAGTCAAGGCTGTATATTGTCACCTGCTTATTTAAATGATATGCAGAGTAACATTATGAGAAACGCTGGGCCGGATAAAGCACAAACTGGAATCAAGACTCCTGGGAGAAATATCAATAACCTCAGATATGCAGATGGCACCACCCTTATGGCAGAAAGCAAAGAGGAACTAAAGACGCTCTGGATGAAAGTGAAAAAGGAGAGGGAAAAAGTTGGCTTAAATCTCAACATTCAGAAAACTAAGATCATGGCATCCAGTCCTATCACTTCATGGCAAATATCACATGGGGAAATAATGGAAACAGTTAAAGACTCTATTTTGGGGGGCTCCAAAATCACTGCAGATGGTGACTGCATCCATGAAATTAAAAGATGCTTACTCCTTGGAAGGAAAGTTATGGTCAAACTAGCCAGCATATTCAAAAGCAGAGACATTACTTTGCCAACAAAGATCTGTCTAGTCAATGCTATGGTTTTTCCAATTGTCATGTATGGATGTGAGAGTTGGACCATAAAGAAAGCTGAGTGCCGAAGAATTGATGCTTTTGAACTGTAGTGTTGGAGAAGACTCTTGAGAGTCCCTTGGACTGCAAGGAGATCCAACCAGTCAGTCTTAAAGGAAATCAGTCCTGAATATTTATTGGAAGGACTGATGCTGAAGCTAAAACTCCAATACTTTGGCCACCTGATGTGAAGAACTGACTCACTGGAAAAGACTCTGGTGCTGGGAAAAATTGAAGGCAGGAGGAGAAGGGGATGACAGAGGATGAGATGGTTGGATGGCATCACCAACTTGATGGACATGAGTTTGAGAAAGCTCTGGGAGTTGGATAGACAGGGAAGCCTGTTGTTCTGCAGTCCCTGGGGTCGCAAAGAGTTGGACATGACTGAGCGACTGAAGTGAACTGAGTAAGATTTTTATGAAAATTTACAATCAATTCTATAATTGGGGGTATTTTTATGTTAAAGTAAACTATATATACCAAAGTCTGATTTCTAAGACATTTAGTTCCTTCAAGGCCAAGCAAATTCTATACAGAAACAAAAGAAGATAGAAAAAGAATTCATGAACTGGTCCCTGCCTATATCTCACTTGCCACTTTCCTGGTGTCCCCTATTGCTACTGTTTAGTCACTACATTGCAGTCGACTTTTTTGTGACCCCACGGTCTGTAGCCTACCAAGCTCCTCTGTCCACAGGATTTCCCAGGCAAGAGTACTGGAGTGGGTTGCCATTTCTTTCTCTGGGAGATGTTCCCAACCCAGGGTCAGAAACCTAGTCTCCTGCATTGGCAGGCGGGTCCTTTACTGCTGACCTCCCAGGGAAGCCCTGGTGTCCCCTGCATTCCTGCACATTCTGAACTTTCATTTTCCCCAAAGTTGTCATATCCTTTTTGCTTTTACGCATATATACAGATTGTTTCTCCTCTGTTTGTAATGCCCTCCTACCCGCTTCCTCCTTCGCCTAACTTAGACTCACCTTCTAGCCCTGGTTTAAGCTCCATCACCTAGGGGAAGCCATTCCTAACAAAGACGCCTATTCTCTGTCGCCCCAAGTTCTAAGTTTAGTCATGGCTCCAGTCTGTGCTATGCTGCCTGTTTGTATGTCTCCTCAGCTATAAATGAGCAACTTCTGGGCAGAGGCTATGTATTCCTCATCATGGTACAGGGGACATCCAATTAATATTTGTTGGATTTTATGAATTTTAAAAGTCTTTGGATTTTTTAATACACTCTGGTAGCACTGTGATGATAACTGCCCGTTTCCAAGTTAAGAAGAGCTGTCCTGGAGCCTCAAGTATTCAATGTGCTTGGGAGTGTCCCTCTTTCCATACAGAGCTCACTGGCCCCTCTGAATCTGCCACTCCTTAAAGCTCTTTGTATTTTCTGCCAACTTCTGGTCAAATTATCATAGACTGCCATCCCCTGTGCTCAGGAATCTAAGGGTTAAAATAAAGAGAACTTATTGTATTCAGAGATGTGTGCTTCTGGAAATCTCACTTTTCTGAGACTCTGAAACCCATTCAGACAGATGTGAAGGACAGAAGGTTCCTTAGTTAGGGGAACTTTAATATGTTTACTGCCATATACCTTATTGCTGATAAAGATGACAATATCCTGAGTTTAAATTTTGAGCACTGCAGGATGACTATAATATAATAGCTTTCTTTCGCCTGCCAGGTCACGTGGTAGAATTTGACATTTCACTTCTTAGCACTTTCGCCTTATATTAAAGCAACACTTTCTTCCCAAAAGACGCAGTCACATTTTTTGCTTGGATTTGTACAGTGCTAGTAGATTTCTCTTTCTGCTCGGCAGCTGGCATCTGAGTGCTTTCTCCGATCTCCTTATCACTGCTGCAATGCTTTCTTTCACCAGCATGTTGCAACTTTGACTCTTCTTGCCTCCCTAGAGTGTGTGATTTGGTGGAACTGTATCAGCAATGACGTCACCACCACATTTGCTTTGGTGGCTGACGTCTTAGTTTATCAAAGGAAGCATTGTGAAAAATCACACGGGGCAAGATCCATTTAGCTCAGACAGTTTGTATAGTACCAGGGTTGAGAATTCTCAAAGACCATGCTTCACTGGATGTAAAGAGAACCTCAGATATTACGTTCAGTACTTAAGACTACATGTTATTTCTCTTTGGGAGCTGGGAAGGAGAAGGAATTTATACAAAAGCAAAGATAATTGATGAAATACATTCTCTTTAATGATGTGTTACATCAGATAAAATTACCTGAGAACTGACTGTTCTCAGTCTTGGCAGGCCACTGAGTTTCAAATATACCTATTGAGATGATAGGAATGAAACAGCCCTGATGTATTTGTTCCTTATACAGCTCTACAGGGGTAAGATGGGTGTAAAACTTCCAGACAAGGCCATCCTCAGAAACTGACTAGGGATCATAATTCTATAGAACCTCAGAGGTACCTTTTAATCTCAACTTTGATAAATCAGCTCTTGGCATATTTATCAAAACTTTGTTTAGAGATTTTCACATGGCTTTTGTAAAATGTCAGATAATAAGTTTATTTATGAATGGGTAAGGAGCTACCTAAATATTTACACATGGAATTGGACAAAAGACTCACCTGCTCTGAAACATCTTTATCACATGCCAAAGAGAGCCTGGAATTCCCAGCCTTTTAAACATTTCTTTGGGTTCAGGTACAGTCTCCCAAAGTTCCCTCAAGAGACTGCCACTAAAGCACACTCATAGAGGAGAAGACGTCAGGCCTAGCTCTCTCACATCAAACTTATAATCAGAATGTATCAATGTACTGGTTTTGGTTTCATTAGGTTTGGCGTTAGTTTTATACGTAATTTATCAGAATCACTAGTTGTCATCCTGGCAATCAGGAAAGAATACACGTAACAAAACAGATACGGATTAGTTCTTCCTGCTTCAAAACTTGATCCACTTTTCTTTAGGGTAGCACTCACACCAACCACACAATCTTAAAATAGGAAGATACGCGGTATTCACAGGTGAGAACCCCAGATGTGCCCTTGTAAGGAAGCCCAGGAGGACACAGGAGCTGGAAAGGTGATCTAGAAGCCAACTGAAATCAACCCCACAATCATTTGCGAAAAAGAAATAACACACCCCTAGACTGGGTTATGGGACCTCAGACACAACACTAAATTTGGCTTTTTTGTATTACTGTTGAAACGACTCCCACAGTCCGCCACCTCTCTGAGCTCTTCATATGCTGGATGTTGAATAACTGTGGGAACAATGAACCTCATCATTTTTTCTGAGGAGTCTTTTTGTTGGCCCCACTGCCCCAGGCATTTGAAAGATAAATATTTTAATTCTGAATTTAGGTTCTGATCAAGAATCTACCAATATTACAGCTATCTTTAAGCCACTTGTCTTTTCCTATCTCTCTACTTTTACTTAAAAGTTTGATCAAATTTGCAAAGCCAGGCATAGCAGTGTGCTATACTTCATGACTCTGAATTCAGATGCTAAGTCTATGAAGTAGGTTGCTGCAGCTCTTCAAAGCCTTCCCCTATCTCTGGGGTGGTTTATACTTCTCTATAGGCAGGAAAATGTAGAGACAAAAATGAGGTGTTGCCCTCCAGAGTCCGTTATCTTGACTCACTGCCTTCCTAGATTCAGTTCTAATCTGTTGACCATGGCATGGTTCATGTTTCATTTGAAGGAGCTGTTTTTTCCTGAGAGGGAGGGAGGATCCTTTTTCTCTGGACACACATTATAAATCTTGTTTTCTCTCGTTACATTCTGTGATTTTATGTGCATCTTTATACAAAGGGACTTTATAGCAGTATCAATTAAGTCCATTTAAGGAAAAAAGTATCACATCTAACTCTATGACTCCTAAAAGATAAGAAGTATCTATTTAACACAATTTTCCTTCTTTCAAATAAACATAGTCACAACTGTATCTTAGTTCCTTTGGGGAAGCCGTGGAAGCCGCTGAATAAATCCAGTAAAGCTTAAAGTTCCTTCCCATGTCTATTTTATGCATGGTTTGTAAAGTTTTAAAAGTTTCTGATGGTCTGTTTGTTCTATACTCACAAATTAACCCCCTCCCATAAAAAAATTCGAAAACTATAGTTAATTCATTCTGGGAGAAAAAGCCAGGAATCTAAATAAGACATTTGTGATTTTAAAAAATATGTCAAATTTGATACTTTCTAATGGGGGGAAATTGCAATTGATAGAGATTTCTGATGTCTAATAAATACATGCATCCAATTAAAACAGAAACTAATTTTAGTAATTGGCTAAATTCCTAATTCTTCTTTCCTCTATGCCATGAACGTAATTGTCTAGCATAACTGGGTATAAAGAAGAAAACAAAAGCAAAAACTCAAGACCTCAACTAGCTTCCTGAATACTGACTCTAGAGTTTTCTTTAGGACTGTACATTAGCAAGGCTGACTTCAAAAGTGATGATTGAAAAGTAAAAGGCATGGTGAGACCCTGCTCTGACCTGAGGTGTTTGAATGCACAGGTAAGAGAAACCTTCACCACACAGCACATGAGGAGGCATCTCCCTGTGGGTGTGCCAGCTGTGAAAGTGCTGCCAGCCATGGCTGCTGGCAGCTTAGGGGTCATGCCATCACTGGTTACATTGGTGCACGCTGCTGTTTTGCAGTCATCTAAGGAAACGGCAATCCACTCCAGTACTCTTGCCTGGAAAATCCCATGGACGGAGGAGCCTGGTGGGCTGCAGTCTATGGGGTCTCGAAGAGTCGGACACGAATGAGTGACTTCACTTTTACTTATCACTTTCATATAACAGAATGAAGAAAATTTTGAAATTTTCTTCTGAAGTTGAGAAAATGTGACCAAACAACGCATCAGTCATGACTTTCAGAGATGAAGTGAAGCCTGCAGCATTTTGATATGATGAGACAGGTCAAATGATTTCTACAGGGTAATCACAATAACAGATTACACATCTCAGTCTTTACCCTCTATCCTTTCACTAGTCTATCTGAAGTCACATTTTCATTCTATAACTCTGGACTCACAATATTTTACATTTTTGGATAGATGCATGAAATGAAAAATCCAGGGCTCCATGTATTTCCAGAGTAGAAAATAGGGTTTTGAAGAATAGGTAATTTATCATTTGACCCTCAGATCAGCATAGAGGTTGGTCAAAGGTGAATATAATATGATCTACCAGTCACAACATATCCAATACCTTCTTAAATGATTCTCATTTCCAGTCTGTAAAACCCTGCAGGGGAATCTGTTGTACAAATTTGTTGTAGAAGAGTATCCTTTTCGGGCACCAAGGAAGACTCATTTATCTCAAATTACTGAACAGAATGAACAAGTCTATTTCAATCTGTTGTTATCCTTCTGAATTAATTTCAGACATGTCACTAATCTTATGGCCCCTATTCCATGGAGAGCTGAAGTGAACTCTCTTTTTTCTCCTCTCTAGCTCTCCATCAGCCAATGACTGCACCAATGACCAATTAATCAGTCAAACCAGTTTTCTGTGTGCATGAGACAAAATACATATAGCTGAGCTTTCTTCAAAAACTTTATAGGGACTGCTTCTTAGAATGAGGTGCTGGCAGTGGAAGGGGAGGAAGATGGAAGGGAAAACATGAGAAGAATAGGGGGGATTTGGAAAGCTGGTGGGAGAAGAGCAAAAACACAGATCTGGAGAGAGTGCTGAGCATGATCAGGTGTGAGAGGGAAAGAGAAAGGTAGACTAGGTCAGACCAGGAGAGTGAGGAGATGGGGGGCCAAGGTGTGTTCTTGAGGCCCTCAAGTGAAAGAACAGAAAAAGCACAAAGATCAATCATTCTTCTCTCAAGGGCTGACTAGGTTTCCGAATATTATTGCCCCATCTCAGCTGAGTGCAAGCATATTTGTGTGCAAAATGTGTCGTGGAACTTCCAGGAGGAAGGGAACTATAGCCCGCATCATGTCAGCCTCTTGTTCTGAGCTTCCACTGAAATTTTAATTGGGACAGGCAGGGTGTGTGTGTGTGTTGTGTGTTGTGTGTGTGTTCGTTCCACATTTTTCACCTCCAATGATAGATTTGAAACAATGTGTTTGTATTATAATAGCTAATGTTTGCTGAGCCCTATCAGTCAGGTACTATGCTTCCCTCTTCACAGAGATGATCTCATTTAACTCTCAGACCTAAGGACGAGGCACAGTTTTACAGATTTCCATTTAACACATTAGAAAGCTAGAGAGGTTAAGTAACATTTCCCAGCTAGTAAGTGCTGAAGCCAGATTTTTCTATCTTAAAATACAGACTCGATAAAGAGTATGTATTTGATCATCTAAGCCCTAGTACTGCATCAAGAATTAAGGCACTGTCAACAAATGCTTAACAATTTTGTAATTAAATTGGCCATCTGCTCATTAATAGAAAGGGGTTTGGATTCTTTTTAATTATGCAGTGAGCATGTCTACTGACACATTAACATCTTAATGAAACCAGTGAATTTCCTGATCCTTCTGAAGCAGTGTATACACTATCTTTCAGAAGTCACTGGAGAATATAAAAGCAGAGTGTCAGCTCTAACAAGGGCCTCTCTATCAAAGGGCCAGTTGCAACTCATTCTTACAGGCCTAATTCATTGAATCCCTTCTTTGAATCCTTCCTAATGCCATCATCTAAGAACAACTGAAAATTCCATTCTTCACTGTAGGACTGTCTCTTTTCTTACTCTACTCCATGAAGCCTGGCTGGGCATAGTGTTCCCACTGAATTCAAGAGAGGCTTTAATGCTTAGATTATTCTAAAGGGTGCAGAGTAAGATTATGAGGTGACCGTGATTTGAAAGCAGGAAGAGTTAGAATCTTAATTGGACAAGTCTACCATATTCTTTTACACTCAAACCTGTGCACAGCACTTATACTCTGAAAAACAAAAATACTGTGGTTGTCTTAATTCCATGATCTTAATAGTGTGTTTAATCTTTGCAAATGAAAAAAGGGAGAAAATTTTTAAATGCTGAAACATTTTGCCTTTAACAAACAATTTACATTAAAGTGCCACTATTAGGGCATTATGCTAAGTGAAATACATTATGCTAAATGAAAGACAAGGAAAGTTTACACGTACTGATGGCATGGTATCACTAATATGTTAAATTAAAAAAAAATCTAACTCACAGAAACAGAAAAGTGGTTTCCAGGGTACCTGGAGGGCGCTGGGGGAAATAAGGAGAGGTTGGTAAAAAGATTCAGATGTTTAGCTGTAAGACAAATAAATGTAAAGCATGGCAACTACAGTTGATAACACTGTATATAATTGAAATTTCCTAAGAGGGTAGAATTTTATTGTTCTTCAACAAATAAAGGTTAAATATGTGATGGCTGTGTTAATTAACTAGGTGGTGGGAATCTTTTCACAACGTACATATATATCAAATCACCACAATGTACACTTTAAATATCTTACTATTTTATATGTCAATTATACTTCAATAAAGCTGAAAAAAAAATGGTGCCATTATGTTAATGTTGAACTTTAGGGATCTGACTTTTATCATAGTATCTCCGTTGCTAGACAAAAATTTTCAAAATAACACATATAAGAAACAATGCCCTCTCCTTTAGTTAAACTTTAGCCTAAAGTCAATATTAACTTGCATTTCTACTTTTCCATAAGTCTGGTCTCTGCTGAAACTAGTCACTACATTTCTCAACATCTTATCAATTTTAATTTTGCTCGTATATCTCAAACACTTTCTACATTCCACTGTGCTAAATGCATTCAATTAATCACCTTTCTTTAGTCTCCACACGGGTGCCATATGCTAAGAAGCAGCTTCTCCTGTACTTTGTAGATGAGGGAACTGAAGCGTACATGTCACAGTAGTTAGCATAGGGTGGGGGTGAGAGCTGAGTCACCAGTCTGAGCCAGAGCCCATATTCTCACCCACTACGTGAGGTGACTTTCCCGGTTTAGCTACCTTATAAGATCTTTCAAGTCGAAGAGCACTGGAATCTTGCAAAGATCTGAGGAATCCTGTATGTTGCAGCCAATAGATGGCCTGTGTGTGCTAGAGAATTTGGAGGTAATATACTGCTGCTGCCGCTAAATCACTTCAGTCGTGTCCGACTCTGTTCAACACCATAGACTGCAGCCCACCAGGCTCCCCCATCCCTGGGATTCTCCAGGCAAGAACACTGGAGTGGGTTGCCATTTCCTTTTCCAATGCATGAAAGTGAAAAGTGAAAGTGAAGTCGCTCAGTCATGTCCGACTCTTAGTGACTCCATGGACTACAGCCTACCAGGCTCCTCCACCCATGGGATTTTCCAGGCAAGAGTACTGGAGTGGGTTGCTATTAAGTGATGCAATTCATGGGGTCGCAAGACTGAACTGAACTGAACTGAACTGAATACTAAATGATTAGTCAGGATTCCTGGTATCACCTTTCCTAGAATATCTTACCACAAAATCATAATCAAGTGAGTAAAACTGTTACAAATTGAATCCCAAAGACTGCTGAATCCCAGTTCTCTCTCTAGAGTAGAGCAGCTAAAAAAGAATAATTGGGGTGAGTTTTGTTAGGGTATGAAAAACAGTATGATTTAATGACAAGAACACTGAGCCATTATTAACGGGGATCAGGGTGTTAATGCCAACGAAGTAGATGTGTCAGGCCTCTTGACCTCTCTGGACCCAATTCTGTTCATCTTTGTACCAAAGAAAACATTCATTCATTCAAGACAGATTTATTAAATGCTTATTATAAACCAAGTCCTGTGCTAGATGTTGGGATATCCAAACCCTTCCCATCTAGAAGTTTATAGTCAGGGGGAAAAAAGACACATTAGTAATTCTGGGTGGTGAGTGCAATGATGGAAGTATATAGAACATTCTGTGGTAACACCTGTTAAAGGAACCCAGCTGAGGCATGGGTGGGAGTGTTCAGGCAAAGCTTCCTGGAGGGGATAAGTAAGAATCAACACAAGCCCTTGAAGGATGAAAACAAGTGATCTAGATACAGAAAGGCAGGAAAAAGTGGGCGACAAGGCAGGGGCAAGGTGCATTTCAGGAGGAAGGAACCACGGCCAGAGCCCACGGGTGACAAGGAGCCTGTAGTGTACCTGCAGAACTGAAGGAGATCAGAATGACTGAAACTTTGTGTGTGGGCAGGTTGTGGAGATGTGTGCCTCTGTGTGGACATGGGCAGGTGTGGGAGGAGTGGAGTGATCAGGGGAAGTGGGGAGAGATGGAGCTGCAGAGCTAACCCGGAACCAGTGTGTAAAGAACTTTGAATACCATGAATAATCTGTCCAATAGCAATGCGGAACTGGGAAAGAGTTTTTTTTTTTTTCTTTTGGGAAAGAGTTTTAAAGAAGGGGATGGCAGGATTGATGAGTAGTTTTGAGGGGCATCCTGGCAACAGCATGGAGAATAATTTTGGGGAAGGAAGTCTGGAGGTAAGTAGGTTGAATAGGAAGCTGCTACATTTGTCTAAGGCAGTGGTTCCCAACCCTGAGTGGGCAACAGAATCACTTGAAGGGCATGTTAGAATACAGACGGCAGGGCTCCAGCCCCAGAGTTTCTGAATAGGCAGGTCACTGGTGTGTCCTGAAAAAGTGCATTTCTTACACTTTCCCAAGTGATGCTGGTGCTTCCCATCCAGGGACCGCACTTTGAGAACCATTGTTTGAGGCAATGTTGATTGCTAGTTGTAAAACTCTGGGGTTCCTTCTTACTAAAAGCACTTTTTTCCCTCACGAATATATATTTTGTAAAACACACTCATTCTATCCAAAAACATTTTTTCATAGATGTTGGTCAAAATATGAGGTCAAAAGACCTCATAAAGCGAATTCATTATCATTGTCCTAGATATGTCCTTACTTGTTTCCATTTCATCTCTTCTATTTTCTCAAGTTGAATTTTATTTGATACACCAGAGAAAAATCTCATGGTACATCCAGTAATTTGCAACAGGATTAAAAAGCTGAAATGCCACTGCAGTTGACTAAATCCTTTGTCTGTCTAAAATACAATAGACCAATTGAAGGCTGTAATATTTGGGCTCAGATTTTAGAAATGAAACCTTGTAGAGGAAAAAAAAAAAAGTTTTATCTGCTGTACTTGGATTAAAAAACCCACTCCTCTTATTTTGAGTATGAAAAAAAAAAAAAGAGAGAGAGAGAGATTTTAACTGCAAACAGGCCCATAACCACAAATTCTTTTTCTTATTGAGTATCTAGTAAAGAACATTATATCAAGGAGAAACAATGCCTCTTCAGAAAGGGAAAAAAAAAAAAAAAAGGAACTCTGTTACTTTAGAACAAGGCCTGCATGTCCTTAAGAATCAGTATAATTGAAACAAAAAAGTTCTGTGTTAAAAGTTTTTCATTTTAATTACAGAGAATTTGAAAAACCATCTGGCAGCTCTGACTTAATGGTGGACTATTATTCATGCTGCAGAATTATTTTAGCAACATACTGGAGTCTATTAGTGTTAAAACATATACCCATTTCATAAGAAAGATCAAAACAGTCAACACATAATGATTTACTGACACCATCTCTTAGGCGTTTACTTCCAGTGATTCTACATGGATTCTCTTTCCTTCATTAATTTAATATCTGAGGTGCAAATTTACCAATTCTTTTCTCAGTATCAGGCTATTTTCTTTAGAAAACACTGCTTCATTATGCTTGCCCAGAGTGTCCCAGTTATAGTTTGTTAACATCAAAGTTCCCTTGAAAAATGTAAAGATTCCTTCATGTTACTAAAAAATATTAATCATCTGAATCTTAATGAAGGCTAAAAACAGCCAGAGTAACTGATAAAAAGGACTAATGAAGCTGATTCCATCAATTCAGGCATTCTCTCTTTGCTAAGTAACTTCTGTTTGTGAACTCACAATTGGTTTCACTAGAAAGGATTACAGCATCTCAAGCAGTGGGCCATAATTATTATTACAGGTGTGGCCGCAGACTGCAGCAGCAGATGAGCTCATAAGAAACAAAGATTTGCTCTGCTAGATGATCTATCTTCACTCAAGAACAAAGAGCAGCAGCATAAATGAGTTACCGTGTAAACAAATCGAGCAATCACTAACATATACATCAGAGTGTGCTTTGTCAGACAGTATACACACCTCTCTCCAGCACGTCTGTCCTTTACCCTCATGGAGGTGAGTTTCGCTTCTCTGTCCTCTCCAGGCCTCCTATTGGTGGGCAGGGACTGACTGGGTAACAGTAAGGAAGCTTTGTTCCCTTCATCTTTCACCACCTGCCCCAACCTCAGTCTATTTTGCAACCTCCACAACAGGACAACACAGCCAGTGACCCTGAATGAGAATATTAAGGCTTTATTTCCCTCTCAGCTAGGAGGACAGTAAACCAAACTTATCTTTAGGGGTTGAATACTAAAGTGATCAGCACTGATTTTATCTGTCTTTAGAAAGTCCTGTTTGGGTCCAACAGTGAACTGGCTTGGATTTTGGCTAATTGGAACAACGTGTTTTACTTCTTGATTTTTAGATTTATATGAAAGCAATTTACAGGGCTGGCAGCCAAGTCTCCACTGGCAAGGTGACTCAGAAAAGAACTGCAATTATGCAAATGATCAAGAAAAAAAATAAGAGCTACAAGATCTAGTTTGCCTAATTGAGGTGGGGCACTTGTATCCCTTTTCCCTGCTTTGTTTGCTTGTGCTCTCAAAGACTGATCTACTCTGCGTGGGTTGGATGGTCAAGGGCATAGCATTGGGCCCACAGCGGTTAGGGTTTCAGCATGGCCTTTCAGAAGATCATCAAGAGGATTAAAAGCTTTTTCATGCAAGCAAGGATTTTAACTTGGTGTTTATAAACCAACACTGGGCAAGATTGAGGTGGGAAGGATACTATTAAGGAAAATTCCAGAATGACATTTTTAAAGGGTCTTTCATCTTTTCTCAACAATTTTTATTATATGTGAATCAAAGTCTTTAAACAGCTTTCTTCATATCAGAAGTCTGGCTTTGGATACAGAATTGCTAACTTGAGGGTGACAGCTGATTAAAGGGTGTGGGGCAGTGTCATTTGTTTAAGTAATGAATTTTTACTACATGGGCAGGATTTTCTGAGGACTATATAGGGTGGGGAGCATCCTGAAAAATATGCATAGGAGACTATCATATGTCTGTGTCTAAGTAGAATGTGCTGCTGCTGCTAAGTCGCTTCAGTCGTGTCCGACTCTGTGCGACCCCATAGACGGCAGCCCACCAGGCTCCCCCATCCCTGTAGAACGTGTGAAATAGAATGCAGAACGTGAGATAGTCCATTCCTATGGCTCTAGTGGCTAAAATTGCATGCCCTGTACTACTAAGTACAGACAATGGCTTGGCAACTTGGGACTTTGAGGGCAGAGGAGAAAGTTCAGTGTGTACTGAGTGTGGCTGATCAAAAGGGGAGGACAGCAAGCAGGGCCTTGACATTGTAAGGAAAACAATCACAGCATTTTCCCCTCAAGTCAGGGAGACAGAGATGAACGAGAGGGCCAAGCCCCTTAAAAGCTATTAAGGATTAGAGTCACTGACAGGCAAGATCTTTTCAATAGTGACCTCTGCTGTCTGCCAGGACTAGGCCTCCTGGCTTTGGGGTCACAGTGTGCCAGGGGCCTGCAGAAAAGGGGTTGAGGCCCCAGGGGCTTGGCCTGGAACCCCCTTCACACACACACGAAGCCAGTGAGTTGGGCAACAGTGCACTATAAGGCTTGTGCCCCCCAGGAATGTCAAGGCACTGGATTTGGTTTCAGCTTCCCTGTGGGAGGCAAGGACAGAGACAGGCCTCCGCACTTCGAAACCCGTATCTTCCCTAGTTGTTTGCTTTACTCTGAGCTGCTCTGCAAAGGAGGCGCCCTGTGGATTCGCTGCCTGTCGTCAATTTTAAGGGGGCATAGCAAGCACACACAGGAGAGGGAAGGTGTGAGCCTGTGTGGGGCAGAGATGAGGATCCCCACCCCTGCACCCACCCCCAACTCAGGACACCGACCAGCCTGGTCCGTGCTAGTCCGTGTGTCTCATTGGTGATGCCACACAGGGCCAGTGGAGACAGTGTTCTGATCTGGGGAGGAAATCAAGTAAGGCACTCAGACATGGCAGCAAATGGTTCACCCAAATGTCAACAAGTCAAGTCAATGCCTGCGTGGAATTTTTGCCTGAAAAAGTGAAAGTGAAAGTCGCTCAGTTGTGTCCAATTCTGTGACCCCATGGCCTGTAGCCCATCAGGCTCCTCTGTCCATGGGATTCTCCAGGCAAGAATACTGGAGTGGGTTGCCATGCCCTCCTCCAGGGGATCTTGCCGACTCAGGGTTCAAACCCATGACTGATGTCTCCTGCACTGGCAGGCAGGTTCTTTACCACTAGTGCCACCTGGGAAGCCAAGCACTGGGTCTTTCATAAAGACCTATTTCTTTCCTTTAAAAAAAATTGTTTAACAGTTTTTAAATTTATTTTATGTTTGGCCTCACTGAAGGGCATACAGGATCTTAATTCCCCAATCAGGGCTCAAACCCACGTTGCATTGGAAACACAGAATCTTACCACTGGACCACCAGGGAATTCCCAAGGACCTATTTCTTGTCATTTTCAGTGTTTCTGTCATTTCCTTTTGCATCTTTATACTTCATTTTTGGTCTTCCCTGGTGGCCAGTGGGAAAGAATCACCTTCCAATGCAGGAGATGTGGGTTCAGTCCCTGATTCAGGAAAATTCCCTGGAGAAGGAAATGACTACCCACGCCAGCATTCTTGCCTGGAGAATCCCATGGACAGAAGAGCCTGGTGGGCTACAGTCCACGGGGTCACAAAGAGTTGGACACGATTGAGTGACTAAACAATGAAAACAATCAAAGCCTTTCACTAAGTGATAACTTTATTAGTTTTCCTCTCAAACTCATCCCTTCTCCCTTCTATCATTTTCTTCTATTGAAAAATCTGGATTTACCAGGAAATGATATTTTAAACTAGTGTTAGTTTTACTTTCTAATTGTAGCTAATAATGCCATAGCTTTGCAATAAACAACGTGAATAGCTCTGCAGTGTCTGTTGTGTGACATAAAGAATGCTGCAATTATACTATTTATACACTCGTGTTGTTGAAGATACTGGATTTGCTCCCTAAGGGAGCAATCTGCAGGTGATACTAAACTTCCAGAGCCGGCAACCGCACTTGGAGAATGAGTCACAACTTAATGGGAAGGGCAGGAATGAGGTGTTTTTCTATTGCCTTGATTATTCAACTAATGCCTTTCTTCTGATGTTTTTAAGGAAGCTGGGCCCGCCCAAAAGGAGGAAGAGGTAAATAAAGAGGTATGATCTTTTAGAAATGAGCCATAGGCTTTCTGTCTCTAAAAGATATATCATGACACCTTTTCAACTGGTTATCAATTGATTCTAAGTGTTTAGCAGAGGGAGAAGATATAAATATCACTATTTAGGGATGAGATAATTAAGGATTAATAGAATTAAATAAAATTTCTTACTTTCTATGACAAGGAATGAACAAGGTCATTATCTATCCCTCTATAGTTTCTAAGGCAGGAAAATAAAAATATCTTCCTGTTTTTAAACCCACTAGTTCAGTTCAGTTCAGTTTAGTCGCTCAGTCGTGTCCAACTCTTTGTGACCCCATGAATCGCAGCATGCCAGGCCTCCCTGTCCATCACCAACTGCTGGAGTCTACCCAAATGCATGTCCATTGAGTCGGTGATGCCATCCAACTATCTAATCCTCTGTTGTCCCCTTCTCCTCCTGCCCTCAATCTTTCCCAACATCAGGGTCTTTTCCAATGAGTCAGCTCTTCGCATCAGGTGGCCAAAGTATTGGAGTTTCAGCTTCAACATCACTCCTTCCAATGAACACCCAGGACTGATCTCCTTTAGGATAGACTGGTTGGATCTCCTTGCAGTCCAAGGGACTCTCAAGAGTCTTCTCCAACACCACAGTTCAAAAGCATCAATTCTTTGGTGCTCAGCTTTCTTTATAGTCCAACTCTCACAACCATACATAACTACTGGAAAAACCATAGCCTTGACTAGATGGACCTTTGTGGACAAAGTAATGTCTCTGCTTTTTAATATACTGTCTAGGTTGGTCGTGACAACCTAGGACCAACTCCTTGGAACTTTCCTTCCAAGGAGTAAGCGTCTTTTAATTCCATGGCTGCAATCACCAATCACCATCTGCACTGATTTTGGAGCCCAGAAAAATAAAGTCAGCCACTGTGTCCACTGTTTCCCCATCTATTTCCCATGAAGTGATGGGACCAGATGCCATGATCTTCATTTTCTGAATGTTGAGCTTTAAGCCAACACTTTCACTCTCCTCTTTAACTTTCATCAAGAGGCTCTTCAGTAGTTCTTCACTTTCTGCCGTAAGGGTGGTATATCTGCATATCTGAAGTTATTGATATTTCTCCCAGCAATCTTGATTCCATCTTGTGCTTCATCCAGCCCAACGTTTCTTATGATGTACTCTGCATATAAGTTAAATAAACAAGGTGACAATATACAGTCTTGACGTACTCCTTTTCCTATTTGGAACCAGTCTGTTGTTCCATGTCCAGTTCTAACTGTTGCTTCCTGACCTGCATACAGGTTTCTCAAGAGGCAGGTCAGGTGGTCTGGTATTCCCATCTCTTTCAGAATTTTCCAGTTTATTGTGATCCACACAGTCAAAGGCTTTTTTTTTTAACCCCTCTAGAGACAGTGAAATTTTGTGCTCAAAATCAAAATCCTAAGATTGTTGTAGGCATCCTATTTCTCTAAGGCATCAATAGGCCTTCTTATATTAAAAACGGCTTTATACAAATATTAAATAGAATGTTCAGGGAAGCCATTGAACGTTTTGGGTTTTACTTTTATAGCTCCTTCTACTTTTCAGTATGGAAGAATATAGTGTATTTTTCAAATAATAAAGAAGTTAAAAAAAAACAACTCTTCAATGTTGTGAGTATCTGAGGTGATCTTTAATAATAGGCATAGGTGGTTGATGGTAAGAGATCTTTAAGCACACACCTACAAGTCCCTCAGGCTTTCACTGTTACCCAGTCTCTTATGCTATGCTAAGTCACTTCAGTTGTGTCCGACTCTGTGTGACCCCATAGACGGTAGGCTACCAGGATCCCCCGTCCCTGGGATTCTCCAGGCAAGAACACTGGAGTGGGTTGCCATTTCCTTCTCCAATGCATGAAAGTGAAAAGTGAAAGTGAAGGCGCTCAGTCGTGTCCGACTCTAGCGACCCCATGGACTGCAGCCCACCAGGCTCCTCCGTCCATGGGATTTTCCAGGCAAGAGTACTGGAGTGGGGTGCCATTGCCTTCTCTGACCCAGTCTCATAGGATCTGTCATATTTTATTGGCTTCTCATTGGTTAGTCATTGTATGGTTTGGCAACTTACTGAAATTTTACATTTTTGAAAACAATAGTGTGAACAAAGACCAGACTTTCCCTTCAGTTAGGTGTCATTTAATTTGCTCTGAGTGCTTAAAAAACCCCTACATATTCAGCCAATTATATATTTTCTCCCATACTACTTCAGTCTCTTGGTCAGGGAAATTATAATCATGAGTTTGATTTGAGGACTTGGAAGTGGGAGGAGAGGTGTCACTGTAGCCATGGAGGAATAAGGACGGGCTAGTAGCTTGGAGGAGAGAAGGGACAAGGGTTTTCATTACAGTGGGAGCAAATAAATATTAGAATGATTTGGCAGGACTATTACATGCTGCAATGAGGTGTGTGTGTGTGTGTGTATGCGCATGTGTGTGGCGTGGTCTATTAATTCCTTAACATGTAAGCTATCAGCACTGGTGCATTGGTATAGGCAATGCATTTAGCACAATATATAGACCCTTAATAAAAGTTAGGAATATCAACTTAGATTTTTTTTTCCTAATATAGCATTTTCTCTTTTTTCCCCCAGGTAGTCAGTTGAAGATGTATTCTTTCCTTCACTTCAAAGAAGGGACGATCATAAGAATGTTCCACACTTCTCACCTTCCCAAAGAAAACTTCCATGAATAATGGTCTGTTATTTTCTAGTGCTCTCTGACTTTAGGCAAGGACACTATTTTAATTCTGTAATTTTAAAATGTTTTAATTTAGCATCTAGGCAATGGCACCCCACTCCAGTACTCTTGCCTGGAAAATCCCATGGACAGAGGAGCCTGGAAGGCTGCAGTCCATGGGGTCTCTGAGGGTCAGATACAACTGAGCACCTTCACTTTCACTTTTCACTTTCATGCGTTGGAGAAGGAAAGAGCAACCCACTCCAGGGTTCTTGCCTGGAGAATCCCAGGGACAGGGGAGCCTGGTGGGCTGCTGTCTATGGGGTCGCACAGAGTCGGACACGACTGAAGTGACTTAGCAGCAGCATGTACCAACAGAGAAAAATGTCCCCAGATTTCCAAAACTTGTCATCTCAGTACTGGAAAAGATAGGTTTTTTTTGTTTTTGTTTTTTTTTAATATTACAAGTCATATATAAAGTTTAAGCTTAAGTGCTATAAATTTTAGACTTAATTCTTTTGTTATCTTGGACATATTTTACAGTTTTCTAGAAAAGAGATAAATGAGGTCTGAGGAATCCAGCACTCCTATTTTTTACTGTGTTAATAAGCAATACAGTTTTTATATGTAATTACTTTTTCTTCAGTTCAGTCGCTCAGTCATGTCCGACTCTTTGCGACCCCATGAATCGCAGCATGCCAGGCCTCCCTGTCCATCACAAACTCCCAGAGTTCACTCAGACTCATGTCCATCGAGTCGGTGATGCCATCCAGCCACCTCATCCTCTGTCGTCCCCTTTTCCTCCTGCCCCCAATCCCTCCCAGCATCAGAGTCTTTTCCAATGAGTCAACTCTTCGCATGAGGTGGCCAAAGTACTGGAGTTTCAGCTTTAGTATCAGTCCTTCCAATGAACACCCAGGGCTGATCTCCTTTAGAATGGACTGGTTGGACCTCCTTGCAGTCCAAGGGACTCTCAAGAGTCTTCTCCAACACCACAGTTCAAAAGCATCAATTCTTTGGCACTCAGCTTTCTTCACAGTCCAACTCTCACATCCATACATGACTACTGGAAAAACCATAGCCTTGACTAGACGGACCTTTGTTGGCAAAGTAATGTCTCTGCTTTTTAATATGCTGTCTAGGTTGGTCATAACTTTTCTTCCAAGGAGTAAGAGTCTTTTATCAATTAGGTTTTTTTTTTTTTTTTTTTTGAGCTATAAACCAAGATGACTGTGACCTGTGAAACTCAGTGTTTTAGTTCCTTTGACTTTTAACAAAGTAGGTCTAACGCTAAACATTAGAAGCTGCAGCATCCTCCTAGAACTTAGAAACAGCAAACATTAAATTCCCAGGGCTGAGCTTTTGAAACCTTTAACAATTGTCCAATGTTTCATTGAGCTATTCAGGATCTCAGCTACCACTGTCACCTGTGAAACAAGTGGTTCAGGATGCCAGGAGAGATGGAGTATCCACCTTAACTTAGACCAGAGTCTAGGAAAAAACTTTCTCAGCTGGTTCAGCTGGAGGCTTTTCTTAGTTGCCTTAATGGTTTTGAGTCAAGAGAAGTTGCTGATTTATATGTAAATCATGATTTCCTAGAAATCATGAGTAATTTTAGGCTATATTAGGGTGTCTAAGCAATAGTTGAGCAGACTTTTGTGGGGAGGCATTAGGCTGGCACACCTGGTTAAATATTGATAAACTTGGGTAGAAGTTTAATAGGTAAGGAAACTATTAAGGTTCATTATTGATGCTCATGCTGCTGCTGCTGTTGCTAAGTCGCTTCAGCCATGGCTGACTCTGTGCGACCCCATAGATGGCAAGGAATATGTTTTGGTATAGGTCTCCTCATTTTCACCACTTTCAATCTTTTGAACTATCTTTCAAAATCAAAGAAGAGATCTAAGTACTGACACTCCCTTCTGGAAACCACCAGGAAAACATAACTTTCTAGCCTTATGTTGTATATTCGCCTCAGTTTGTTAATTGTATTTTGATTTGTCATTGAATTTGCCACTTATTGACTTCTGTGTCCACAACTGAGCATTCTTGTTGTTTTTTTTAAGTTTATGGATATTCTACCTTTCCCCCCAAAAGAATTTAAGTCAGCTTGTAAAAAATAAATCCAATAAAACTTTTTTTCACTTCAAGGCTGAGTCAGAAATATAAGAAGTCCTTAGGGTTCATTTTCCAGTTATTATGCAAAACGTGAAATAACCCATAAGCAGCAAAAGTGAATTTTACTTTCTGCATTGCTTTTGCCCTGGTACTACCATCACAATAATAATCAGAAAGTCTGCCACCTGAAACTAGGCAGAGCTCCCGGGCTTGCCAAAGTCAGTACAACACACCCAGGAGTGTTCTCAGAACACCTTTGATTTCACCACTCCTGGGTGTTCACAGAGAAGGGATGATACTGAAAGGTATGCAGTCAAACAGTAATGGTTAGATGTCATCTTCTGCTGGGAAGTAAGATAATTAAGTAATTGCTTTGCTTTCATGCCACCACTTACAGACACCATAGTCTCTCTCGGGAAAATAATAACCTTTTTAAGTGGACCAAGCCCATACTTTATAGCATATGACTTTTGGGGGGTTCTGCAGTGTTTAGCATTTGAGATTGTATTTTGGATACATTTCAGAGGAGTCAAGCCAACTTGGCATTACTCAGTGTCTGACCAGCCAACCTGGACCCCTTCAGAAGGTGATTTTCCAGGCTGAATTTTTCAGGGCCTTGTTTCCCGCCTCCTATTTCCTTCTCCATTATGTTACTTGCATTCATGGCTTATTAGCAATGCCAGCAGAAATGTTGGCTGCAAAAGTCAGGAAAAGTACAATCAGTCCAAGTTGAGGGTTGCTAGGCATATAGATGAAAGATTTAGTGGGGAAGAAATAACAGTTTTAAATGAATTTTTGAATTCTTTCAGTTTTTATTAACCTATGATCTCTTTGATGTTATTTCCTGGAGAAGGGAATGGCAACCCACTCTAGTCATCTTGCCTGGAGAATCCCATGGACAGAGGAGCCTGGTGGGCTACAGTTCCTGGGGTTGCAAAGAGTTGGACATAACTGAGCAACTAACACTTGTGTTATTTATCAAAGAAAATGGATCTTTCTGTGTTCCTCTCAATCTATGAACGTGATTAAGTAAATCCTTGTTTTTTTTCTAACAAACAGTAGTCAAATATGCACTGTTCTATCAGTTTTCCTACAGTGCCATGATAGATTTATATTCCTGTGAAGAAGTTTCTCCACTTGGTTCCTTCCCATTGATTTCTCAGCCTCTCCATTCTGCCATGCTCTTCCATCACTCTGATACTCTCCTCTCCTCAGTGTCCCTGACATCTTACTGATTACTAAATCCAGTGGATGCTGTCAGTCCTTATCTTGCTGAGCCCCTGCTACGTTTGGTGCTGTTATTCTTTACTTGTTGAAGCTCTCTTCTATAAGATCCACGAAGCTGTATCATTCTAGCTATCCCTGTATCTTTTTGACCATCCTCTTTCTGGCACATCTTCCTCCACCCACGCAATAAATGTTGCCATAGCCCTGGGTTATGTCTTTTGCAAGCTGCTTTTCTCATAAGAGTCACCTGAGTAAAATTCCCCATTCTGATTGAACATGTTCAGTTCAGTTCAGTCACTCAGTCATGTCCAAATCTTTGCGACCCCAAGAATCGCAGCACGCCAGGCCTCCCTGTCCATCACAAACTCCCGGAGTTCACTCAAACTCACGTCCATCGAGTCGGTGATGCCATCCAGCCATCTCATCCTCTGTCGTCCCCTTCTCCTCCTGCCCCCAATCCCTCCCAGCATCAGAGTCTTTTCCAGTGAGTCAACTCTTCGCATGAGGTGGCCAAAGGACTAGAGTTTCAGCTTTAGCATCATTCCTTCCAAAGAAATCCCAGGGCTGATCTCCTTTAGAATGGACTGGTTGGATCTCCTTGCAGTCCAAGGGACTCTCAAGAGTCTTCTCCAACATCACAGTTCAAAAGCATCAATTCTTCAGCGCTCAGCTTTCTTCACAGCCCAACATGTACCTATCTGCTAATGACTCCTGTATCTATCTCCAGTCTTAACTCTCATTCAAGTTTTGAATTTGCAGTTTCCTATTTGTTCTTGCCACCTACATAGCTCATTGGCCCCTCAAACAGAATTGACTGTGTTGAATTTTTGTTTTTTCTTTTTCATTGGCTCCTCTTTGCATATTCTCTTTCCTTTAGTATCTTCACCATTTATCCAAATTAGAAATCTAAAGTTTCACTTTACATTCCTTACCCTCTCAGATGTCTAGACTGGCTAGACTTGCATGCAAATATTTCTTGAATAAATCCCTTTTCTCCATTCCTATCTTGACCTTAGTTGTGGTCTTTACCATCTCTTGCTTGGATTAAGGCAACAGCTTTTTATTTGTTCTTTCTTCCACTAATTGTTACTCCTTCTCAAATCTATCCTCCACAATACTATTTGAAGCACAGTAAATCTTATCTGAAGTAAAAGGCAAATTTGATCTACGTTATTCCCTTGCTTAAATCTCTCAACTCTTCATCATCTACACTATTCTATAGGCCTCATAGGTTAACATTTAAGATTCTTAATGTGAAAACACTTCCAATACTCTGGGAGATGGATCCAAAAAGATATTGCTGTGATTAATGTCAAAGACTGTTGTGCCTATGTTTTCCTCTAGGAGAGGAAATAAAAACAAAAATAAACAAATAGTCAATTCATCTGTGACAAAGGAAGCAAGAATATACAATGGAGAAGAGTTGTCTCTCAATAAGTGGTGCTGGGAAGACTGGAAAACTACATATAAAAGAATGAAATTAGAACATTCTCCTACACCATATACAAAAATAAACTCAAAATGGACGAAAGACCTAAATGTAAGGTTGGACACTATAAAACTCCTAGAAGAAAACATAGGCAGAACACTCTGACATAACTTCCATCAATATTTTTTTTGGATCTATCCACTAGAGTAATGGAAACAAAAGCAAAAATACATGCATGGGACCTAATTAAACTTAAAAGTTTTTGCACAACAAAGGAAACCATAAATAAAACAAAAAGACAGCCTATGAAATGGGAGAAAATATTTGCAAATGATGCAGCCATCAAGGCTTAATTTGCAAAATATACAAATAGCTTATACAGCTCAATATTAAAACAAAACAACCCAATCAAAAAATAGGCAGAAGATCTAAACAGAAAATTTCTCCAAAAAAGACATACAGATGTCCAACAAGAACATGAAAAGATGCTCAACATTGCTAATTATTAGAGACATGCAAATCAAAACTACAATGAGGTATCACTTCACACCAGTCAGAATGGCCATGATCAAAAGTCTACAAATACTATTACCTGCTGGAGAGTGTGTGGAGAAAAGGGAACCTTCCTACACTGTTGGTAGGAATGTAAATCAGTACAGTCACTATGGAAAACAGTTTGAAGTTTCCTTAAAAAACTAAAAATAGAGTTACCATATGATCCAGCAATCCCACTCCTGGGCACATATCCAGAGAAAACCATAGTTCAATAAGATACATGCACCCCAGTGTTCACTGCACCACTATTCACGATAGCCAAGACATGGAATCAATCTAGGTGTCCATCAGCAGACGAATGGGTAAAGAAGACGTGGTGTATATATACATACACAATGGAACATTAGCCATAAATATAAGAAGGAAATAATGCCATTTGCAGCAACATGGATGGACCTAGAGATTATTAAACTAAGTGAAGTTAGTCAACAGAGAAAGACATATCATATGATATCACTTATATGTGGAATCTAAAAAAAATGATAAAAATGGACATATATACAACATAGAGATAGATTCACAGACATAGAAAACAAACTTTTGATTACCAAAGGGGAAAGGGGCAGGGAGGGATAAATTAGGAGTTTGGTATTAGCATACACACACTACTATATAAAAAATAGATAACCAACAAGGACCTACTGTATAGCAAAGAGAACTATACTCAATATTTATAATAAACTATAAGGGAAAAGAATCTATCTGCAATGCAGAAGACACAGGAGACACGGTTTGACCCTAGGTCAGGAAGATCCCCTGGAGGAGGAAATGACAACCTACTCTAATACTCTTATCTGAAACATCCCATGGGCAGAGAAACATGGCAGGTTATAGTCCAATGGATCGCAAGAGCTGGACACGACTGAGAGACTAAGCATAGCACATATTTACAAAACAGAATCACTTTGCCATGCACATAAAACTAACACGACATTGTAAATCAACTACACATCAATTTCGAAAAAAGATTCTTAATATGAAAATAATATCCTCCTCAAGCTGCATCCTGCTCACCACCCCCTGCCATACTCTTTAAGTTTCCGAATCTACTAGTTTTTGTTCCCTGCACGGGCACTGAACCTCTAAGACTTTTTCGTATGGGCTTTCATTCTCAGAATGACCTTTCCTGCCCTTGTTACCAGTGGCTAACTCTTTTAAGACTCAGATTCAGTGCTACAACTACCAGGAATTCTCTAATACCTCCCAAGTAACATTCTGCTCCCCTCCCTTGGTGATCCTGTAACACTAGGTCCACAAATGTGACTGTGTTTTACTGTATTACAAAATCATGAATCTTTACTGAGTCTGTATCCACCACCATAGACTCTAAAGACAGTTCCATACCAGCGTATTCCATGTGGCTTCTGTAGTACCTTGCCCATAATAGCTACTAAGCAAAACCGACTAAAGGTCAAGTATTGACAGGATATTGAAGTTTGCCTTGTCTAAGGTTCTTAGGTACCAGTATCTCTTGATTTACCATTGTTAGAGCTTTCAGTGCTTTGTGATTTCTTCCCACATGCTATCTACTTAAGATACTTTAACAATTACAGCTCCTTTAATGAAACTTTATAATAATAATTCTTCTAAGTTTTGACTTGGAGAAGGCAATGGCACCCCACTCCAGTACTCTTGCCTGGAAAATCCCATGGATGGAGGAGCCTAGTAGGCTGCAGTCCATGGGGTCGCTAAGAGTCGGACACGACTGAGCGACTTCACTTTCACTTTTCACTTTCATGCATTGGAGAAGGAAATGGCAACCCACTCCAGTGTTCTTGCCTGGAGAATCCCAGGGACGGGGGAGCCTGGTGGGCTGCCATCCATGGGGTCGCACAGAGTTGGACACAACTGAAATGACTTAACAGCAAGTTTTGACTCTACCTTCTTATGAAGACTTTAAGCTATACTTTGGGAGAAAGTTGTATGTTCTCTGTCAGCACCCTGGAAACCCCTGGCAGGGAGGAGGATCACAAGCAGAACAAGTGTGACACACATCTCTGGGATGCCAAGTTCCTTCTGGGATGATAAGTTGCCAGGCACCAAAGTACTGTAACTCGTCATCCTCCGTGAATGAGAGGAAGAGGTGGTGTGGAAAGAACATCCTGTTTTGAAGAACCTCAGTGACTAAAATGTTGTCATCTCATGTTATTTTTTTCTTTCTCATTAGTGCATCTGTTTAATCTTGTGCTGCCCCCAATACTAATACGGTTGATTTAGGTCATTAAAGTCTTGTTTATACAAAGAAGACAGAGAAGAGGCAGAAGAGAATATACAAAGAAGATAGAGAAAGGCAGGACAGTGAATTCCTGGTTTTATAGCCCTAATAGGAAATAGTAGCATAAAAGATTTCACAAGCACCATCTTGTTTCTGGAGATCTTTGAATGATGTAATGCCAATCACAATGACTTTTCATTAGCCCTCCTATCCGAATCACTGTATTACCAGAGGCAATTTACTTCTATTTCATAAGGATACTTAGTTTGAAAATGTTCACCATGACAGTGAAGTTCTCATTAACAACAATATAGGGGTTATGTAAAAAGAGAGTTCTACTAGCAACTTGAATGCCTGCTATATGTCAAGAATGTAGTAAATGCTTTATATATGCTCTCTTACTTAGCATGCACAATAACACCCTGAAGTAAGATCCACTATCCAATTTTTAATATGTGAAAACCAAGCTCAGAGGGCATAAGTAACCATTTTGAGGTTTTACAATTGGTAAGTACCTGCACTTTGATGAACCATCCGTCTGTTTTTGTCTCAGCTTAAGTTCCCTAAAACTCCTTGTTCTGTTTGCTCAGATATAGTTTTTTAATTTGACTCATAGCTATTTTGCATGTTTTTAGCTTTAATAAGCTATGTATTGAAATTGGTGGATGTGTCATTTCAAATTCTTGAGTGATGAGTACATTTATTACTATCAGAGTCTCAAATGCCAGAACTTGACAAATGTCAACAGTAATTAAGTATTAGTATTTGCTGGAGAAGGCAACAGCACCCCACTCCAATACTCTTGCCTGGAAAATCCCATGGACGGAGGAGGCTGGTAAGCTGCAGTCCATGGGGTCGCTAGGAGTCTGACACGACTAAGGGACTTCCCTTTCACTTTTTACTTTCATGCATTGGAGAAGGAAATGGCAACCCACTCCAGTGTTCTTGCCTGGAGAATCACAGGGACGGAGGAGCCTGGTGGGCTGCCATCTATGGGGTCGCACAGAGTCGGACACGGCTGAAGCGACTTAGCAGCAGTAGCAGCAGTATTTACTACTTGTTATTTAAGATACAAGCTACTCAGTATCTTTATTCAGAAGGATCAGGAATACTCTTTCTTTCATGGGTCACATAGCCTATTTTGATTAGTTAGTCCTTATGTTTGTGATGACAGCTTAACAAGCTGATAGTGCTTATCTTTTGGCTCTTCAGTTGAACTTGATTTTGATCTTCAAAATGAAAGGATTGGAGGGGTACTAACTTCACATTGCTTGCTTACTCACGAAATATGATTTTATCAAACATGAGGAAAACCACTTAAAACTGACATTTCTCTTCAAACCATTGGAAAATTCTGTAAGATTCTGAAGCCTGCAGGATCCTTACCTCTTCAGAATGTAACTCAGAGGAAGTAAGCCTTGATTCAGAGACAAATATTGCTAATTAGGAATTCCAACCTGTAGGTTCCAAATCCTTAAATCTTTCTAATAAAAGGAGACACACAGTTTCAATATGAAATTCTATTTTTTTTCTTTTATAAGGGCAGAGATGTATTTCCCATGTTTGAGAAAGTGTTTGGGATTTCCTTACTTCAGTTAAGACATAAGGCTGAATCCCTTCTTTGCTATTTTTTTTTTCCTTCTTTGCTATTTTTGCAAGTTCATCTTTGAGTATGTAAGATTATCTTCTAAAATATTAGATTAAAGTGTGATTAACTGCACTCTCCTAAATATTATATATAATCTTTAAAAAAAATCAGAGAACATGAGAACTGAGCTTTGTTGTTTCCTTTAAAAAATAAAACAGATGTTCTTTATTAAGGGGACATACCATAATATGTCACAACTTTTCAGAATTGTGTCAAGATTACATTTCAGATTGCCAAGAAGATATCATATCAGCAAAATACTTAGATCCAACCAAGCAGGCAGATAAAATTTTACAGGATATAATACTAACAAGTTGTATAGTTCAAGAACAACTTTTGAATTCACTTAAACCTAGCTGTGCTATGTAAGAAGACAAAGGAGCAGTGAGAACTTAGCTGGGTTTCAGACCCATAAAGCTGGCTCTCAGTAGCATGAGTCACTCGGAGATAAAGGCATCCAGTGATTTACTTGAATTATTCACTGCCAGCCTGGAAAAGATTTGGGAAATTAGTAGTGTACTCACTTTTTGATGGCATGGCAAAAGAAAGGCTAATTCATAAAAAGGAGAAACCCCTTTCATTTGACATTGGATTTCCTCCTAGCTCAAACACAAATGGCATTACTAATAATAAAGCAACGTGCTGGGAGGCTAGATGGAGATTGTGTGCCTGAAAGAACAGGCTACCATCTTTTGAGCACAATGAGGGCAAGCTGGACAATTTTCAGTCTTTAAACAGTCTCATTTGACAGATTTATCTCTTCTTCTCCTTTTTTTTTTTTAAAGAACATTAATAAGAGTTCATTAATTTCCCAAGCAGTTGTGCTTTGTAATAAACTTGACAGCTTCCATTTTTACCCTGTGAAAGATTTTTTGGCCTGGTTAGATGTACGATTCAGCTATATGCAGATTCTTTATGGAACTTTAGAATGATGAAGTATGCTTACAGTGAGAAAGTACATTATCTACCATCCCTTTTCTTGGAAGATACTGACAGTCTGGTTATATAATCTGGCCCATGTGAGAAACCGGGCCATGCTAAATTAACCACAAACTCATCATCATGACACTAGATGGTATCTGAGTCTCCTCTCCAGTGCTGGCACTGCCTTTTCTAAATTCAGGAAAGGGGTCAGGGCTCATGAGAACAGCAATCCATGATTTAGCCCATTTAGGGTGTCCCCGCCAGTAGAGGAATGAACTCCTCAGAGATGGACTAAAACAAACAGGAAACGATTTCTTAATACCAAGAAATTGTGAATCCCAGGCTTCAGGAAAGTCCAGAGGGTGTCAGTCGTTTTCTCTAACCTGAATGTATGTATTTGTCAGGTTACATCTGTAATAGCTGCAGCCGTGTCTTTTGGCTTCTTTGTTTGATTCCTTATTTAGAAAGCACAAACTTCCTGATAGCCACTTTTGCCCGCCATGGTTGCTTCGTGGCTGAAACTTAAAAGCAGTGTTCTGCTTCTGTTTGCTGGCTGCCCACTTTCACAGCCCACTTTCTCCTCCTCCAAGTTCTTGCCCAGGAGACACTAATTTGCCTGGAGGATGATTTCAATTCTGTCCTTGGTTTCCCTCCCACTTGAAGTGTCTCTCTTGAATTGGCGAAGTCTCCTGATACTTGGATTGGAGGAAACTCATTTTACAACCTTGATTCTGCAGCGTGCTCATATCATTCTTAGTTTAATAAGAAACCTTTTTGTTGTTGTTGTTCTTAGCATAATTTGTAAATTACTTCCCAGAGCCACCCTTACTAAATGTCTGTGACCTTATTGTCCACAAAGGCTTGACAAGCAGAAGCTGCTGCCTGGGGGCTGGAATGTACCACTTCCTGTTCTTTCTCTCCAAGCCGAAGCATTCTGTCCAAACAAAAACTCAATTCCATGCACATGTGACCCAGAGTTAGTCTGAAACAAAACTCTCTTAAGATGAAAAACTTTACACATTAACTCCTGGTTTCACTCCATCTACTTACAGTGCCCAAGACCACAAAGAGGGCCTTTTTAAAAGAACCAAAATAAACAAAAGGATGGCCTAAACTGTGGATTAAGGCAAACTAGCAGCCAGCAGCCACAGATAGCATCAGACTAATTGCTAAATCCTGACAAAGTATAAGACTCCAGGACAGTGGTGTCACAGCCCTTTCTAGGACACTACTGAATCCTCTTAGCGTATTTCACTGTAAAGAAAATTAGTACTTGGATCTCAACCCAGGGTGTTCATGATCAGAAAGAACAAAAGAATCCCATGTTTTGACTACAAAAAACAAACAAAAACATGACAACAATACGTCAGTCCTTCTGTTACAAAAACCTGGGATTCATTCTGATGTTTTCGTTATAGCCATGCTTCCAGTTTTTCTATCAATAATTTACTTAAGATATAATGTGAGCCCTACCCAAAGGGGCACTTAGCCAGAGAGTGCACTGAAGGCTGCTTTCTTTTCTTTAGGAGATGAAGCGGTCATAATATGAATGGAGACAGGAAATCACAAGCCAATCACTGACATGGATGGCTTCTCTTAAAAGGGCAAATGTAAAGGGAGAAAAGAGTGAAAAAGTGAAAGTGTTGGTCACTCAGTCATGTCCAACTCTTTGTGACCCCATAGACTGTAGTCCACCAGACTCCTGTGTCCATGGGATTCTCCAGGCAAGAATACTGGGGTCCCTTCTCCAGGGGATCTTCCTGACCCAGGGATCAAACCTGGGTTTCCTGCATTGCAGGCAGATTCTTTACCATCTGAGCCAGCAGGGAAGCCTATAAGGGGAGAAAACATTTTATTAAAGAGGAGATGCCACCCAGGAGAGGGAAGCCATTGGGAAAGGGCGGGAGCTGGAAAGATGGTGATTCTGGGTTTCAAAAGTGATAGTATGTACCTAGTAGATGGCTGTGAAGAGAACTGAGAAGACTGAGCACTAGAGTTATAAATGTCTTGCTTTCTGGACAGGCAGGGCATGAAGACTCATGCATGAGTGTGACACTGGTTGGAGACTGTCTTTCCCCTAAGGACCTCCATGGCAGGCTTCTGCTCCAGCTCTCTTAATGGCCACTGGGACAGTGAACCTTTGCCTTTTGCCCTCTTCTGGGGCCGAACTTTAGGACGGTGATTTTGTGACATGAGCAGTCCTTCCCCTTTCTTAAGCCCATTTCTCTCTCCCCCGGTGAGATCCCCAGCACCCAGCATTCATGAGATATCTCATGGTTAGTGGGTAGCAGAGTAGTACCCAGCAGAACAAGTACAGCATAGCCTTAATTTGCACTGCTTAACATCTCTGGGGTACCCAAGACTTGAAAGAGTTATAGCTGACAAGCCTGGCCTGCTCAGTTGCAAGAATCCCTGGGAGAATTCCCATGTATCCCTAGGAGTGGGGAAGTCCCCATTCCTCACCCTGAGTATTTGCTTCCACAGAATAGGATGCCATCTTGGCCCCTGTGGTTGCTACAGAACCCAGGGTTTGCTATCAGATCACATCATTTGCTCACAACTCTCCAAGGTTAGACTCTTAAGCCGCAAGCATCACTCGCATTGTCAGGGCTTTGAAAGAGACCAAATCAGGCAGTATTACCCCTCCACTGACTCTACCATTTTCACGTGTGTTAGGCAATCCCGAATATACAATCAGGAAGGAATGGGAGTCTTGGCTGAGGCACAGAAAGGGTTTTCTTGCAGGTAGAAGGAACATCAAGAACATTAGTGGTACACTGGGGTGATTAACTGGGCTTCCCTGGTGGCTCAGACAGTAAAGCGTCTGTCTGCAATGCGGGAGACCTGGGTGGGAGTCCTTGGAATGTGAAACTTTTGGTGCTGAGACTCCAAAATTTCAGGCCAACCAAGATAAAATAAATTGGTCACCCTATTGCACAAAAAACTGTATAGGAAATCACTTCATTTTCCCTTATATGACATAAAACTTTAATTTGGGTTCTGCTACTTTGGAACTTGTCCCCAAAAAGGCTTGAAAAACGCATGCTTGACGAATTATTATAATAGGCACATATGTAGAACACAATCAATTTTAATTTTTTTAAAGAAGTCTTCTGCAAGCACTTACATAGTGATCCAACTCTGTCAAGTTAACATTGTCCTTAACTTGTACTTTAAAGTGAGATTCAAGGTCTTCAACTGGATAGTGCTATTAGAATAATGGTACTAATTATAACTAGGATTTATATAGTACTATGTAACTTGGAAAAATTTAATTCATTTTCATATTTGAACCCTACACCAACTTTGAGAATGTTACTTTTTTTTTTTAATTTAAATGTATTTTATTTTTTTTAATTTTATTTTATTTTTAAACTTTACATAATTGTATTAGTTTTGCCAAATATCAAAATGAATCCATCACAGGTATACATGTGCTCCCCATCCTGAACGTTCCTCCCTCCTCCCTCCCCATACCATCCCTCTGGGTCGTCCCAGTGCACTAGCCCCAAGCATCCAGTATCGTGCATTGAACCTGGACTGGCATCTCGTTTCATACATGATATTTTACATGTTTCAATACCATTCTCCCAAATCTTCCCACCCTCTCCCTCTCCCACAGAGTCCATAAGACTGTTCCATACACATTTTTTTTTTAATGCAGAAAGTAAGGCTTACAGAAGTTCAAAGATTGACAAAAGGTCATAGAGCTCATAAATAGAATAGGATCTCTAATGCAGTACAAGGCCCGTGCTTTTAAATTCTTAAGAAATATACCAAGCAAAGGGAACAGCATGTGTGAAGGCCCTGAGGTGGGTTAGAGAGAGACTGGCTCCATGAAGGAACACGGTTCTGTAGAACATGTGTACTAAGAGATGAAGCTACAGAGTCGTAGGGTCCAGAAGCAGTGTGCCACGAGGGCGTTGGTAAAGAGCTCAGCCTCTAAAATAAAGGAATGGGATGGTACAGAAGCAGTGTGCCACGAGGGCGTTGGTAAAGAGCTCAGCCTCTAAAATAAAGGAATGGGATGGTACAGAAGCAGTGTGCCACGAGGGCTTTGGTAAAGAGCTCAGCCTCTAAAATAAAGGAATGGGATGGTACTGAAACGTGAGTGGAATGACCAAGCTCGCATTTAGAAAAGTTTCTGCTGTTTCTTTGTGAAAGATGTATCAGGAGTGATCCGTTAGGAAGCTATTGAGGTGGTTCAAGCAGACAAAAATGGTGGCTCGGACTCGGGTTGCAGCAGTAAAAGTGGAGAGGAGTAGGTGGATTGGAGAGATATTTAGAAGGTAGAAACATGGACTCGACTGGATGTAGAGAATGAGGGGAAGGCAATGTCAAAAGGATAACTTCAGACAGACAAGGTTCCTGGAAGGAACAGCAGGGCAGGTGTCAGAATGCTGGTCTTTCAAAGGCTTTACAGCTCCACTGGGTAACTTAGCAAAGTGCAAACACAGCCCACTATACAGTGCTGAAGTATCCAGTGCCCATGAGCGGAGACTGAAAAATAAAAATCCTGCATTAGCACAGGCTTCTCCTACTTAGTGACTGAACAACACTCGGAACCTGTTTCAGAGCAGTCAGCTGAAAATTAACCCTTTGATCCAGTTAAAATCTTAAAACCAACTAGGCCTAACGCTATTTAATGGAATACATTGGTTTTTCTGTTTATTATAAGAATTTAAGTATTTTCTCATTTACCAAAATGAAAAATGATTAAGTTTTTGGAGCACAGGAAAACAAAATGGCTGAGGAGAACAAAAACTGTTGAAAAGTGAAGGGATTTTGTTATTTTCCCCTAAAACATTTTCTTGCTTTGGCCAGTGGAAGTGAATTAGTAAGTGAATATGTTCCTATCTACATCTTTAGAGTTATGAAATTTGTCCCTCTCCACTTCTCTGGTAGTAAGTTTAATAGTGTCCCCAGAAATTCACGTCCAGTCCAAACTTCAGAATGTGACTTTCTTCGGAAACAGGGCTTTTGCAGATGTAATTATTGAATGATCTGGAGGTAAATCATCCTGGGTTTAGAGTGGGCCCTAAATCCAACGACTGGTGTCCTTATAAGAGACAAAGGGGAGGACCATGTGAAGACAGAAGTAGGACTAGTTACACAGCCACCAGCCAAGGAACGCCTGGGGCCACCAGGAGCTGGAAGAGGCAGAAGAGGCAACTCAATCCCTAACCACCTGAAGCTTTCAAAGGGAGCGTGGCCTTGCTGACACCTTGATTTCAGACATCTTACTTCCAGATCTATGAGAATATACATTTCTGTCGTTTTAAGCCACCGAGTTTGTGGTAATTTGTTATGGTGGCCCTAGGAGACTAATACACCCACTAAATAAATGTTGAACAATTGGTTTGCTGTTGTCTGTGTTTTGGTTCAACCTTGTTCCCTGATTTCTGGCACAAGCAACAAGGAGTATGTGATGCACTTTTCAAAAGGAAACACTGGCAGAAAGAAGGGTTGGGTGGGAAAATGAGTTCAGACTTAGACATGTTGAGTTTCAGTTGTCTGTGCCATATCTAAGTAGAGACGGTGAAGTGTCAATTGGATATAAGGTTCTGGATTTCAGAATGTTGGTTTGGGCTGGTATATATGCTGGGAGTTGTCTGTGCACAAGGGGTATGTGACTCATAGAAGAGCTTGAGATTGCCAAGGATGTGAGAGCTATGAAAGAAAAAAGATGAACGCTTCATGCAGTTTGCCGCGAAGTTCCCCTGCTTAAACATGAGTAGAAAACAATGAATGCTGGAGAGGGTGTGGAGAAGAGGGAACCCTCTTACACTGTTGGTGGGAATGTAAATTGGTATAGCCACTATGGAGAACAGTATGGAGGTTCCTTAAAAAAACTAATGTAGAGTTACTACAGGATTCTGCAATCCCATTTCTGGGCATACAGCCAGAGAAAACTAAAATTTGAAACGATACATGCATCCCAGTGTTCACTGCAGCACTGTTCACAAGAGCCAAGACACAGAAATAACCTAAGTGTCCATCGGCAGAAGAACGGATGAAGGAGATGTGGCATCTATACAATGGGATATTTACTCAGCCATAAGAAAGAATGAAACGATGCCATTTGCAACAACATGGACCGGATCCCTCATGCTGAAATTAGGAGTTCATTTTGCATGCTACACTAAAAAAAATTTAAAAAAGACTCCACATGCTACAACTAAAAAAAAAAAAAACCCAGTGCACCTAAATTATTAAATATATATATATATATATATATGTGTGTGTGTGTGTGTGTGTGTGATAAACAGCAAAGACCTACTGTATAGCACAGAGAGAACTATATTCAGTATTTTGTAAACTATAATGGAAAAGAATCTAAGAAGGAATAGATAAGTGTAACTGAGTCACTTTGCTGTACATCTGAAAATACAGTTGATGGTAAATCAACTCTATTTCAATAAAAATTTAAAAAATAATTATACATGTGTAGAGGAGGATAACAGATGCTAAAGGAGAGGAAGAAGGAAAGGTGGAGAAGATGAAAAGCAACAGGAGAAGAGGGTGACATTCATCTGGGGAGGAGGCTACCAGTTAGTTGTGCTGAATTGCGTGCAGCTTAGTCGCTCAGTCCTGTCCAATTCTTTGGGAACACTGAGATGGCAAATAGGATACAGGTTGAACACAGCCATTGGTATTAGCAACACGAAGGTCATTGGTTGCCCCAGCAAGAGTAATTTAGGCAGAGTGGGATTCAGACTGGAACAGTTTGGGAAACATGGACAGATTTGAAATATTTTAATATATTTCCTAAAAGGAAGCAAGTGAACAGGGAATGAGAAAAACTGAGAAAACAGGGTTCACAAAGTTTGGCTGTGAAAGAGATTAAGACAAGAGAATGCTGTGTGTGTGTGACTGTGTGTGTGTGGGGGGTCCTGTGCGTGTGTGTGTGGCTGTGTGCTTGAAAATAAACATGACTTAGGCATGTTTCAATGTGTCAAAAGGAAAGCTGATGGGAAGAATTGTTTGAAGGGAATGAGTGTGAGAATTTGGAGTGGAGAGAGGAGATGATCACTACTGCCAAGTTCCACAGGAGGAGACTGGGAACAGGATTCACTTGGGCACATGGATGAAGTTGGTTGGAGGTAGGAAGGGTGATCTTTCTCCCACTGTGACAGCAGCGAAGCTGAAGGCAGACGCGAGGACCTGTGGGCAGGTATAGACTTTGTGGTGGGAAATTCAGGTTGGGAGTTAACAACCTAATAACAACTTTTCTCAGCAAGTTAAAAGGCTTCTGGCTTAAGTTTTTTTCTAATTTCAACTCTCCACTACTTTACACTGAGATCCTCTTCAATGCCTACAATTAAGCCAAATAAGTGGTATTTTAGGACTGTGATTTCTCTAAAACTTCAGACCACATATCTCTATACTGTTTCTGACTAAAGTGTCAGGACACTGTATTGTTCTTATACTGTCTTGCAATTATTTTGGGATATTAACATCTCCAGAACATGGCACACATATCCACAGAAATATAGTGTTGTGTTATTTTCCTGACAGACACAAATTGCAAAAATTTCTAAACAGAAAAATATGGCAACTTCATGAAAAATTGCTTTGGCTATTACCCAATTGGTTCAACCAAAATTTTAAAGATGTACGCATAACTGATGTTTTGTCATTATCCTCAAGGTTAAAACTGACTAAATACTGAATGTCACACATTTGTCATACAAAAGCGTGCACAATTACAGTATACAGCAAGTGGACAGACAGACATGTAGAGAAGTGGTCTGGTCGATGGGTTGGTAGTGAAACCACTTAATTATTCTACTGCTCCTGCTATCAGGCATATAATAACCTGAAGTTAGCAGCTGGCTCTTAATGTTACCTTTGAGTTTTCTGGCTCTTGGCATGAAAGAATTCTGATATCATGCCTGAGCAACATTGACTAATAAACCAGATGCTACTTTGAAAACGTGTGTGGTCTTTCTCATATCCTTTTTTTTTTTTTTTGATGAACTGTTTTCTTCTGAACTTAACCCTTTTGCCCCTTATTGAATTCCGTATGGCATATTCACCCTTGAGAATGGAAAGAAGTATGGATCATCCCCGTTGCTTTCTCTGACACAGCAATTATTGCCTAATAATGGTGTGGTAGAAGTGCAGCATACTTGGAAATCAAGGCTGAACTACTGATGGATATTAATTCACTATTTAATCTAGTGCATTGTTCAGTCACTGTATGTTAGTCTTCCACTCTGTGGTCAATAAGCCATTCTATTCAAGTGTATTACTGTTGGAAGTAGGGAAACTGGCATTCCTTCAATGAGGTTAAGTAAATTTTGCCACACTTTATGCCTTGCTTTATAGATCATGTACATGCTTAGTTGCTCAGTCTTGTCTGACTTTTGCAACCCCATGGACTGTAGCCTGCTGGGCTCCTCTGTCCACAGGATTTTTCAGGCAAGAATACTGGAGTGGGTTGCCATTTCCCACTCCAGGAGGTCTTCCTGACCTAGGGTCTCTTATGTCTCCTGTATTGGCCGGTGGGTTCTTCACCATTAGCACCACCTGGGAAGCACGAATGTATTCACAGCACAATTCTATGGCTACAAATATAATAGTAATAAAGAGTTTCTTTTAAAGCCTAAAAACTGTTCATTTAAAAATATTCTTGATTTCATCAATCTTCTGATAATAGCAAAATTACTTCTCGTTTACCTATGAAAAGTGGTATTCCATTTGCATATAGAATTTTTCAGTATCTGAATGTTTAGTTGAGAACTTATAATTCAGTGTTTAGAGAATGTTGGGTTTCACTGTTGGAACAGGAAGGTTAAAAATGATAATACAGAGAAAATTACAAATTAAAATCTTCAGAACTGGCAAATTGAATTCATATTATAAACTCCTAAAAATGCTTGTGAAAACAAATGAGCAAACAAAAACCAGAATAAGAATTTGGAAAACAAGTGCTTAGGGTTCTGTCCAACTCACTGCAAGGCATTCAGCAAGTCACTTAATGCCTCTGAACTTCTATTTCCTGACCATAAAAAGAGTGTATCAGACTAGGTGTTAATGCCTTTTTCAGCTCCAACAGTCCCAGAACAACCACATGTTACAATAACTATCAATAATGATTTATATCTTCTGGGAAAAAAGCAGCCACACTAAATTACTGTATTTCAAAATACGAGAAATAATACAGGCATAATGAAATGGACATGGAGTGAATCAGACTGAGGTTCAGATCCTAGCTTCACCATCAGCGGCCTTAAACAGTTTACATAATGCTCTCTGCCTGTACCTTCATTTCTAAAATGGGAGTGATTGCTTTTCCTTGATGGGGCCCATGACAACAAGCAACCAAACAGATGTACAGAGCTTAGCGCAGTGCCATACACAGTAAGTACTCAATAGAGGTTAGCCATTACTTTTGCTGTTTTTATCACAGAGAATTGCTGAAGGAAAAAGGTGTCCAGTACAATTAGGTGCTCAATAGGCAGTACCCATTCTTGACTCCTTTTAAAAAGTATCAGAATTTATGTAATAGGAGTGATCCAGCGGTATAAGACTAGTCATACAGTATGAGAAAAGCAGCATTCAAAAGGGTCAGAAAACGTCTCATCATGAGAAGGAAACAAAGAGTTTCTTGGTAAAGTCAATAAGCCTGTACTGGGGAAGTGGGCTAATGATGTTGACTCAAAGTATAAATCCATTGTGGTTAGTATTAAAAAATGCACCAGGTTAGAAAATTAGATATGGGGAATCAAAAGGACATAAAAACACTGCCAACAACCAGGAATCCAATTCACTCAATAGCAAAAATCACTGATGCAGGAAGACCTACTGGAGAAAATCAATGCAGTGAGAATTTTCCCTTGCATCCAGGTATCAACAAGAAGTTGTGCCAAGCTCTCGTCAACACATTTGCTGTAAATCTCCTTTACCTCTTCAGGCTGATTCTCTTCATCTTGTTACAGATGATGTTGGACTTGTGAACTGAATGATTATTCGGCAGTGCAGTACAAATGTGACTGTGGAAGCCTTTAAAAGCCCCTTAGAATTTCTTTTCTCCTAATTTGGGGATGTACTGAGATGAAGGAATTATGTGACGTAATCTGTTCCAATGTCAGTCAGTTCAATCAGCTCAGTTGCTCAGTCATGTCCAACTCTTTGCGACCCCATGGACTGTAGCACACCAGGCTTCCCCTGTCCATCACCAACTTCCAGAGCTTGCTCAAACCCATGTCCATTGAGTTGGTGATGCCATCCAACCATCTCATACTCTGTTGTCCCCTTCTCCTCCTGTTCTCAGTCTTCCCCAGCATCAGGGGCTTTTCCAATGGGTCACTTCTTCCCATCAGGTGGCCAAAGTATTGGGGCTTCAGTTTCAGCATCAGTCCTTCCAATGAATATTCAGAACTGATTTCCTTTAGGATTGACTGGTTTGATCTCCTTGCAGTCCAAGGGATTCTCAAGAGTCTTCTCCAACACTAGAGTTCAAAAGCATCCATTCTTCGACACTCAGCTTTCTTTATGGTTCAACTTTCACATCCATACTTGACTACTGGAAAAACTATAGCTTTGACTATGTTGACTTTTGTCAGCAAAGTAATCTCTGCTTTATAATATGTTGTCTATGTTGGTCATAGCTTTTCCTCCAAGGAGCAAGGGTTTAATTTCATAGCTGCAGTCACCATCTGCAGAGATTTTGGAGCCCAAGAAAATAAAGACTCTCACTGTTTCCATCGTTTCCCCATCTATCTGCCATGAAGTGATGGAACCAGATGCCGTGATCTTAGTTTTTTGAACGTTGAGTTTTAAGCCAGCTTTTTCACTTCTTCTTTCACTTTCACCAAGAGACTCTTTAGTTCCTCTTCACTTTCTGCCATAAGGGTAGTGTCATCTTCATATCTGAGGTTATTGAGATTTCTCCCAGCAATCTTGATTCCAGCTTGTGCTTCCTCCAGCCCAGCATTTTGCATGATGTACTCTGCATGTAAGTTAAATAAACAGGATGACAATATACAGCCTTGATGTACTCCTTTCCCAATTTGGAACCAGTCTGTTGTTTCATGTCCAGTTCTAACTGTTGCTTCTTAATCTGCATATAGGTTTCTCAGGAAGCAGATCTGCTATTCTGATCTCTTTAAGAACTTTCCACAGTTTGTCATAATCCACACAGTCAAAGGCTTTACTGTAGTCAATAAGGCAGATGTTTTTCTGGAACTGTTTTGTTTTTTCTATGATCCAATGGATGTTGGAAATTTGATCTCTGGTTCCTCTGCCTTTTCTAAGTCCAGCTTGTACATCTGGAAGCTCTTAGTTCACATGCTATTGAAGTCTGGCTTGGAGAATTTTGAGCATTACTTTGCTAGCATGTGAGATGAGTGAATTATGCGGTAGTTTGAACATTCTTTGCCATTGCCTTTCTTTGGGATTGGAATGAAAGCTGACCTTTTCCAGTCCCATGGCCACTGCTCAGTTTTCCAAATTTGCTGGCATATTGAGTGCAGCACTTTCAGAGCATCATCTTTTAGGATTTGAAATAGCTCAACTGGAATTCCATCACCTCCACTAGCTTTGTTTATAGTGATGCTTCCTAAGGCCCACTTGACTTCACATTCCAGGATGTCTGGCTCTAGGTGAGTGATCACACCATCATAATTATCTGGGTTGTGAAGATCTTTTTTGTACAGTTCTGTGTATTCTTGCCACCTTTTCTTAATGTCTTCTGCTTCTGTTAGGTGTATACCATTTCTGTTCCTTATTGTGCCTATTTTTGCAAGAAATATTCTGTTGCTATCTCTAATTTTCTTGATGAGATCTCTAGTGTTTCCCATTCTATTGTTTTTCTCTATTTCTTTGCATTGATCACTTAAGAAGGCTTTTTTATCTCTCCTTGCTATTCTTTGGAACTCTCCATTCAGATGGGTATATCCTTCCTCTTCTTTGCATTTCACTTCTCTCCTTTTCAGCTATCTGTAAGGCCTCCTCAGACAACCATTTTACATTTCTTTTTCTTGGGGATGGCCTCCTGTACAATGTCATGTGAAGTCGCTCAGTCATGTCCGACTCTTTGTGACCCCGTGGACTGTAGCCTACAATGCTCCTCCGTCCATGGGATTATCCAGGCAAGAGTACTGGTGTGGGTTGCCATTTCCTTCTCCAGAGGATCTTCCCAACCCAGGGACTGAACCTGGGTCTCCTGCATTGTAGGCAGATGCTTTACCATCTGAGCCACCAGGGAAGTCCACAATGTCATGAACCTCCATCAATCATTGTTCAGGCACTCTGTTGATCAAATCGAATCCTTCGAGTCTGATGTAATCTATTTCAACTGATATACTCCTTTATTTCCAAATTATAATTCCACAGTTGAAGCTTTCTGTGGTGGATTTGCTTACAGTGAGCCCCTCTCAGTATCACTCCACTCCACCTATTACTGAGAGTTACTCAGGGGTCTCGTGATCTCTAGCAGGATCCTTTTAGCTTTCTTCTGTTCTGCTCTCCCTCTCCATTCCTCCTCCTCTCTCTTGCTCTCTGTCCATCCCACTGTTGATTTTGCTGCTGCTTACACATACAATGTAGCCATTTTGGAAAACTGTCCTTTACTGGCATCCTGCTCTTAGAACTGGGCAGGGTGCCTGTTCTGACCTTCCTCCAGACACATCCTACCCCGTGTTCTGCCACTGGGCCTACCTGCCCTTTTCTGGACTATACTCTGGGTCCCAGAGACGCCAGAATATCCTGCCCAGAACAACTTCAGGCTTCCATCCTGGGCCCTTTGTCCTGAAGCATGAACATAGGATGGCATACCCTACAGGCTCAAGGAACATTTGAGGGTGGCTGTTCGGAGATTGGCCTGGGATATCCACATATGGGTGAGTAAGACCCCACCTCATATGGGACAGAGCCATCATGGGAAGAGAAGGGAATGGGTTGTGGGCAGCAGCCAGAGGACAGGGAAGAGAAGTCTAAATTTGAACTGGTCTTCCAGGTTGTTATGAAGAGAACAATAGATTTGGCAAGGTAGGAGGACAGGTCATATTCTAGACAATTAGGCAGCTTGATTCACAATGATTAACTATTCAGGTGTGGGTATGCGACTCTCCTTTTTCATCCTGCCAGCTCCTAAGATACTGGGTCTGAGAGAGGTGATCCCACTGATACCTCCTTCTCCTGCTCCAGGGAAGGCTCGGCCCTCACTAATTCTTCTCAGCACAACTGCCACCAGTCAGTGACTTCAGGATGGTCTCTGAAGACCTGCAGTCTCATGCAGAGTAACCAACAGCTGTGATCAGTGCTGGTTACTTTTAGGACCCACAAACCCAGCTGGACTGCAGAGGCCCTGTCCAGCTCCCCCAGCTTCTGGCTTCATAGAGACCAGTTCAACCCTACAACTAAGAATCCTCAAGCACTTCCAAACTCCAGCCTAAGTCCAACTATTGGGAGTCTTCCTTGTTTCTGTTTTAGGTGAAGTCAGACTTGTTTTACTGAAGCCAAGATGATAGTCAGTAATACTAAATGTTTCCTTGAGATTAGACCCCACCTATCCATCCAGCCCCCACTTGTGTGTAATTTGACCACAAAAGCCTAGAAGAGATCATCACAATTTTTCCCTCTATTTCTCAATATCCGGATTTTTCTGTCTTAGCTAGCACATATTCGGGTTACCAACCTATCAGTCCAGGCAGCAGAGCATAAACCCCAGGTCAGTTTCTGGTCACAGCTTAATTCACACTGGGGGAAGAGGGGAGAGGAAGTATGAGACATGTAACTCCTGCTGTCGTAGCCTTGCCTCAGCTCCCAGAATCCTGTGAATAACTAGCTAGACAAAAAAGACACAAACCTTCCAAGAATACGGTATTCTTGATTTTAAGGAGGTCTAAATAAAGACTGGGAGTGTGTGTGTGGTGGGGGGTAGAGTTTTGCTAAAAATCCCAATGATAGAATTGGGTTTATAGCATTATGGAATCCCCAAATATAAAATTATAAAATTAAATAGAGCTCAACATATCCATTGGAAATAGCAGCATTTGGGTTAGATTTTTATAGCCCAGAGCTTTCTGAAAATCTATCTGCATCTATATCTGCATCTGCAAGATAAAAGGCTCACTGAAGTTAATTCTCCCAGAACAAAGTACAGTGCAAACTAGTTGATACCCCTCTTACTTGGCAATTTTCAAAACTATTAGAATCAAATTTCTAAACTACTAAACGGATTAGTGTTTGTTCCTAAACTGAATAATAATACCTGTCTAATCTATAGGATGGACTATAGTGAAGACTGGAGAAGTAAAAGGATGGTGAGCTATTTGGTAACACAGTAGCACCTCTAAAACCATGGGGTATGAGTGGCTTGGTGGCATTACCGTTAGCTATTCCACAAGCAATATTTATTGGGGTTCCAAAAGTAGATGCAAACCATAAAATGATAATACTAAGGTTAGGTAATTCTGTTACATTTCCCTTCAAACCAAGGCTAGCTGTCCTGGTGAACACATTTGGATTTAGGTCAATGTCTTACCGAGTGTCTTCTTAATATAAGCCAGTATGATAGGTGCTGAAACTCAAACCACATTCTCTTGGCTAAAAGCAGTACTTTCAACTGCTCAGCTGTGTTTACATCCACCCTGGAAAACCTATAAGAGCTCTCCTAGGGCTGAAGACCAACGATTTCTTTTGCTTTTCTCCATTTTCCTCCTTAATCATTTTACATGACCATGAGAGAGAATGTTAAGATTTACCTTCATCTAACAAGTGAATCATCATGTTTTGTTTTGTTAGCATGAACACTATGTATAAGACACGATGATCACGGTGAAGACCAGATTCCAGAATCAGCAGACCTGCTTTTAAACTCTAAATGGTTGAATTATTTAATATGATCAAATCAGACTTTGATCATATGTCAAATTGTATTAAGAACAGTACCTACCTCACAGGAGTGCTGTGAGGATTAAGAGGATAAAGGATATAAAGCATTTAGACTAGTAGACTCAAATGTTAATAATTTAAAAATAATAATTACATTATTTCTGAACTAGGTGCTAAAGAGGATACACAGATTATAAATTGAAAGCCCTATTGTCAAGCACAGAATCCTTCCAAAGACAGTAAACTACTACACATCAATAGTGTGGTTTACAGTAAGAGACTGGGCGAAACTGTTATCCAGAATCCTGTCTATGCAAAATGCATCTGAGAAATGGGAAGTGAAAAATGAACCAGTTAGATATCATAACTAAATCAGGTATCAAAGTACATATATACCCTGTACAATAATGAGCACAAAATAAACCATGAGTAGCTGGCAACAGATTACAATTGTAATATTCTGCAGTGGCAATCTTGATTTTTCTCACAGAGCTCTATTAATCTATTATTGACCTTTCATAGAGGGGGTATATTTTTTTTTCCATGTTTGTGGGCAGTGGGCAAAGCTATTCCAATTTTATCCTATTCTAGAAGTTACCTTTTAGAAGTTCATTTCTGAGGTCAGCATGCAGTATATAATCAAAGAAATACACAGATTTCAAAGCCACACAAGCAGAGTAGCCATTCCTGGACAATCGCTAACTCACAACCCACTTCAGTAAGGAAGACTGTGGGAAAGCAAACTCCTTCTTGATAAGACAGCCTCTACAGTCTGACACCAATCAGTTATAGACTAACTCAGAAAATGTCCTGGAAAATAGAGGCCCTGAGAGAAGAAAGAAACCTGAGTTAGTACACATAAAGAATTTAGAACAGTCCCGCAAATATGGCAGGTCCTTAAAGAAAGTTATATTATTTTTTCCAGGAAAAGAACAACTTAAACGCACAAAAGAGAATCAGTAGAATCTAGATAGTTTTAAAATGTATAAAACAACTTAGAAATTTAGACCCAAAAAGTATATAAGGATGTTTTATTTGTTAAAAAAATTAATTCCTTACTAAATAAGGGAACTCATAATCCTATTCAAGACCTTTTGCAGTTACTCTCATGTAAGTTAACTCTGTAGTAATCTACATACATAGTTATTTCTTAGTTTTAAATTTGTCATATTCATAAAGTTCCAATCTAAAACCGTTCCAGGTATCATGACATCTGACAGTATCTGGATCTGCTACAACTGTTGGAGTTTTAGCGCCCACCCAGAGTAGGCAGACGAGACAGCATGCCGCCTCGTACAGCCACCTTGAGATGTTTGCTGGGACATGCTTGTGGCATCAGTCATGCACTTCACTTGAGGATAAGATCTCCTAAGCCTTTATGCAAAACCCATGGATGCTTCTTTTTCCTAATTCAATGATAAACATGCATCGAATTTCATATCTCCACAAGGCCATGAATATAAGTCTGGCCATCCAGAGGGAGGTCAATTTTCTACTGATAAATGACAAATGTGTTAGGGGAAGCAATGAACACCTTCAAGCCCCTGGATTGAGACCTGTGCTTTAAGATCAGTGTAAGAGTGAAAAACAAATACAGTTGCTCATTAGGGAAAGTTTTATTTCTCTGATTTGGAATATATTATTCTTGGAGGAAAAAATGCTGCTTTCCTATTACCTATCACTTGAGTTACTTGAACTTTCAAAAGCTCTCAGATACATCCTCTGCTAGTAAACTGTGCAGACTATGAGTGCAAGCCTCTGCTGGTACCTCGATCTGATGACTCACAGGCCAATCTGTGTGGCTTAAACATAATGGCAACCCATGCAGGTGGTTGCTGTGTGGCATATACTGTGCCTAATGTGTATATTCTTTCTAATTCATCCCATATCCTGAAGCAGTTAAGGATGTCTGTGGGTAGAAATATGAATTATACTAGTGCTGTTCTTAACCTGACCTATGGTGAACTTGAATGGGTAAAATACTCCCTGAAGAGAAATTTGCTCCCTATAGAGGTAGGTGTATTATTTCTTTCAAGGCAACAGGATACATTTAGCAACAAGGAAGAGAATTTATCAAATATATCCTGAGTAAGACCTTTTGGAGATTTGTTATATTTCAGGCTTAATATTTTGACTTCTAAAATCGGTCCCTTATAAAGAGAGTAAAAAAGCTAAAAGCTAAAATTAATCAAGAACATAAATTCCGTTAACAAAGTCTTCCCAGTGAAGAAATAAAAAGGGATTTAATTTAGATTTTAGTAAGCAGTCTAGGATGACTTTTACATAAGCTATAAGGCCATAAGCTTGTCCTTAATTTGCCTTGATAAAATTTAATTACTCTCAAACAAAGAGAGTTCTTCCTAACTAGATATGAAAAAATTAAAACACAGCAAATTAACAAAGTAATCTCCAGATAATAAAGGCCAACAAAATTACATGTTGTACTTAAAGGAGTGGTCTGAAAAAGGTACTAACAACTAAACAAAGGAGCTTTAATGTGGCAATATTAGGAGGAAGGCAGCCAAAGAAAAGAATACTGTGTTAATGAGACTCTGCTCAGTGCCTGAGACTTTAGAGGAAAATACAGGACAAAACTAGACCATTAGCAGAAACCCTTGATCATCTACAATCACCCCATTATTCACAGGTGAGAATGCGGAGGCCTCACACAGCACAGTGACTTGTCCAAGGACACAGACACGACAATGTGGCTACTGAGGGCATATGCTGGCCTCTCCTTCACGTTAGGTAATATATGCTATTGGGCTCTTTCTTCTTGCATGTGGAAAGAGGAAGTTTTTAACTGCACAAACATTGAAGATTATTATATAGACTGCAGATAAAATAACTTACTAAACAAAATAGACCCCTTCTACAAATAATGTCACAATTGGTAATGTATGGGGGATATTCTCTGTGTAATTCAACACCAGAAATTTTAGGAAACTTTCTTGGGTGAGAATATCTAATATGTAAATAGAAAAACTATATAATATTTTGATCCAACTTCAACAATAAAATTAAGTATTTAAAAATATGTTGGGGGACCCAAGAAAACATATAATGGCACACAAGCATATGAAAGGATACTCAACATCATTTTTCACTAGGTAATTAAAAATGAAACAGTAACAAGATTCTACTACCAATGTACTAGAATGATTAAAGATCCAAAAAAACTAACAATACTAATTGAGACTGAAATCAATGAAAAAGGAGTTCTCATTGATCGTTGGTAGAAATACAAAATGGCTCAGTCATTTTGGAAGGCAAATTTTTACAAAGTTAAACAGTTTTACCATAAGTTCCAGCAATTATGCTCCAAGATATTTATTCAGCTGATCTGAAAATGTACATCCACCTAAAAATCCACATGCAACTATTTGGAGAAGCTTTACTCATAATTGCCCCAAACTGGAACCAACCAAATATTCCTCAAAAGTTGAAGTAATATCAAAAAATAGAATATTTCCAAAGAGTACATGACAGAAAGCAGGGAGAGACACCTGACGAACCATCTCAGCCAGTGACCCAGGCCAACATCAAGAGTGATTTCAGCGGACTACGATGTTGATAGTATACATTCTTGATGTGATATGATGAAAATGGCACTTTATCTTGGTGGTCTTCCTCCCCACAATTATAAGCCCAGTCTACCTGGAAAATCCCATGGATGGAGGAGCCTGGTAGGCTGAAGTCCATGGGGTCGCTAGGAGTCGGACACGACTGAGCGCCTTCACTTTCACTTTTCACTTTCATGCATTGGAGAAGGAAATGGCAACCCACTCCAGTGTTCTTGCCTGGAGAATCCCAGGGACGGAGGAGCCTGGTGGGCTGCCGTCTATGGGATTGCACAGAGTCGGACACGACTGAAGTCACTTAGCAGCTTAGCAGCAACAGCACTCATGAGACAAACACCAGTCAAACCCTAGTTGAGGACATTCTACACAATATCTGACCAGTATTCCTCAAAACTGTCAAGGTCATCAAAACAAGGAAAGTCTGAGAAACTGTCACAGACAAGAGGAGCCTAAAGAAATAGAATGACTAATTAAAACATGGTATTTCAGATGGGACCTTAAAACAGAAAAAAGACATCAGGTAAAAACTAAAGAAATCTGAATAACGTATGGACTTTACTAGGTAATAATAATGTGTCCATATTGGCTCATTAATTGTAACAAATTACCATATTAATGTTAGATGTTAATAATAGGGGAAACTGAATGATGGAGTATATGGGAACATTCTGTACCATTTTTGCAATTTTTCTTTAAAACCATTTTAAAACAAAGTATTTTAAAAATGTGTTGAACAGAGTTTCAGAATGGTAGTGAATTTCTAATGTTTTTAGGAGAAATAATGAGATAAGTGTTCCACAATGTTCACAATGACATTGATCATTGATCAATATCAATGATCATCTAGATCTTACCAAAAGTTTTTAAATAATTATTTTTAGATGTGAAAGTATAGGAATTGTTTCAATAGGAACACACCACTGTTTTTCTTTTTAAATGGAATGAATTGGGAAACACTATTACTTTAATTTTAGAAGATATTTATATCATAAAAACAACACTTTTATCACACACTTGAAATTTTTTCAGGTTTCCTTCACATTATTAACTAACTAGCTGGCAACCAGGGAGCAGATTCAGTTCAGTTCAGTTCAGTCACTCAGTCAGGTCCGACTCTTTGTGACCCCATGAATCGCAGCACGCCAGGCCTCCCTGTCCATCACAAACTACCGGAGTTCACTCAGACTCACGTCCATCGAGTCAGTGATGCCATCCAGCCATCTCATCCTCTGTTGTCCCCTTCTCCTCCTGCCCCCAATCCCTCCCAGCATCAGGGTCTTTTCCAATGAGTCAGCTCTTCACATGAGGTGGCCAAAGTACTGAAGTTTCAGCTTTAGCATCATTCCCTCCAAAGAAATCCCAGGGCTGATCTCCTTCAGAATGGACTGGTTGGATCTCCTTGAAGTCCAAGGGACTCGCAAGAGTCTTCTCCAACACCACACTTCAAAAGCATCAGTTCTTCTGTGCTCAGCCTTCTTCACAGTCCAACTCTCACATCCATACATGACCACAGGAAAAACCATAGCCTTGACTAGACGGACCTTTGTTGGCAAAGTAATATCTCAGCTTTTGAATATGCTATCTAAGTTTGACATATCTTTCCTTCCAAGGAGTAAGTGTCTTTTAATTTCATGGCTGCAGTCACCATCTGCAGTGATTCTGGAGCCCAGAAAAGTAAAGTCTGACACTGTTTCCACTGTTTCTCCATCTATTTCCCATGAAGTGATGGGACTGGATGCCATGATCTTTGTTTTCTGAATGTTGAGCTTTAATCCAACTTTTTCACTCTTCACTTTCACTTTCATCAAGAGGTTTTTTAGTTCCTCTTCACTTTCTGCCATAAGCTAAGCTAAGCTAAGCTAAGTCGCTTCAGTCATGTCCAATTCTGTGCGACCCCATAGATGGCAGCCCACCAGGCTCTGCCGTCCCTGGGATTCTCCAGGCAAGAACACCGGAGTGGGTTGCCTTCATGCATTTCCTTCTCCAATGCATGAAAGAGAAAAGTGAAGTCGCTCAGTCGTGTCCGACTCTTAGCGACCCCATGGACTGCAGCCTACTAGGCTCCTCCATCCATGGGATTTTCCAGGCAAGAATACTGGAGTGGGGTGCCATTGCCTTCTGCGTTCTGCCATAAGGGTGGTGTCATCTGCATATCTGAGGTTATTGATATTTCTCCCAGCAATCTTGATTCCAGCTTGTGCTTCCTCCAGCCCAGCATTTCTCATGATGTACTCTGCATATAAGTTAGATAAGCAGGGTGACAACATACAATAGATTAGAGCTTTTAAAAAACTTTTTTAAAATTTATTTTTTATGGAATTATAGTTGAATTATAATGCTGTGTTAATTACCACTTAAAGCAGAAGATGCTAAAGTAGCATTTCTAAAATGCTAAATACTAAAGATAAGATTTCTATCTTTAGGGTTTTTCCACAGTAAAACTCTTCCTGAAATGTATATATTTTCAATGCATTTAATTGTTCAACATCAACTCAGCCAGTTTGCAAATTCTTCATTTCTTTTGCTTCTCTCCCCTTCACTCCTCTCTGCCAATCTCTCATTGGATGAAAAAAAAAAAAAAAAAACTTTTTTACAGGATATAAAGTAATAGTAGAGAATATCAAAAGTATTGTCCAAAATGTACCCTTTTGATTATCTGTAGATTTGACTTTTATATGATTTTTTGTCTCCTACTTAATGCAGTATCACTCAACCACATTACACATTTCCAGATGCCCAGAACTGAGAAGAACTGATCATCAGCAGAAAGCAGTCTTGGCAAGCATGCTGTGCATGGTCAGATGTCTCCTGTCCTGGGTTTCTTTTTGACTGAGTCACAGGCTTGCTCTTGGCCTTGGGTTTGTCAACATCCCCAAAGATCCATGTTAGCTGTGTGCTTAGAGCCGAGGCTGATTTCCAGTGTGACCCGGTCATCGGGTTGCTGTGTCCAATAAGGGATTTTATCACTTTAGAGGAGGATTAATCATCAGTACCATTTGCTCCCACACCTGAGTCCTACTTAGAAGCCTTGGCCCCAAACACTCCCTTTATAAGCTCTTACAAAAGTGTGAGAATCAGCAGCAAAGCCTTGGGCCATTTAATGAATTTACAATGTGTTTGAGAGCAAGAGAAACAAAGAGGTTTTTACAAAAGCTGGCCCAATCTGTAACTGCAGTTCTGGTCAAATTCCAGCACATCTAAACTAGACAGCACACATACTAATTATGCTGTAGTTTCAATACTCTCACTCAACAAGGAACGGAGTTCCTGCTGAGTGCACAAAAAACCAAGTTATCTTTTACTTTCTGTTCTTCTCTCTGTATTTACTATGCATATGCTATATGTCAGTCTTTTCAAATACATTATTCTTCAAAAATTTGTGCTAGCCCATTCACATACCACTTTTTCAACATCTTCTAGACCACCAATCAGACTCCAAAGCACTAGAAAGTTTGCTATAGTGTTTGTGTGGGAGTATATATATGTATTGAGAGAGTGCAGTTTATTTCATAAGTCAACATAAAGAAAGTCTTTTATTTTTGTTGAGAGAATGTCAGCCTTTTTGCTTAAAAGGTAGGGGCAGTCACTAGGGTAAGGGACCCAGTCCCATCTAAAAGGAGAAACATAACCTTCCAACTAAGACAGGAAAAGTTATGATGAGGGCCTGACTTATTAGAGGCAGGTAGCCAATGAGGCTTGCCTGGAAGGCTGGCTGTGCTTTCCCTCTTTTGAGAGCCTGAGCTAAGACAGGCAGAAAGTAGTATTCTTGTGGAAGTCACCACCGTGCCACAATGGCATGGAGTGTGGGTACATTAGAGGATTAGAGGTAAGATAGTGGAGTGAATGAGAAGTGTATCTGCTCATGGTCATGGTACTTCTGCTTCATGATTCTTTCCTTACCCTGTTGGACATTTTTGTGTTGTTTGAGAAGGGAAGCAAAATTTAGAAGAGTTAAAAAAAAATTGATACTTAGGGCTGCTGTAACAAAGCATCACAAATGAGGCGGCTTAGAACAAGGGAAGTTTACTGCTTCACAGTTCTGGAGACCAGATGTCTGAAATCGAAGTGTCAGCAGGACCATGCTCCCACTATGGGGCTAGGGAATAATCTGTTGCAGCCCTTTCTCCTACCTTCAAGCAGTTCCTTAGCTTATGGCTGTATACCTCCAGTCTTCACAGGCTATTCCGCTGCATGCCTGTCTCTGAGGCCAACTTTCCTCTTTTTATAAGGGCACCAGTCATACTGAATTTTTGTAAAGATGCCAGTCATTTTAGGGCCCCAACCTATTCCAGCATGACTTCATCTTAACTAATTACACCTGCAACATCTCTATCTCCAGATAAGGTCACGTCCTTAAATACTAGTGATCAGGACTCCAATGTATGAATTTGGGGAAAGAATACAATTTGACTCATAACAACAAGGAACTTGGGTATACAAGGATTTGGCAATTGTTATGAAGAGCTATTCTTGATGGGTCCTGTGCTGGAAGCCTCCCTTCTTTGATTTGTGAAATAATTAAACTGGTCTTCCAGCCTAGAACATGTTGAAATCATTAACAATGGCAAGGACTTGGACTGCACTCATTATAAATATTTTCAAAGGCAAACTGTCTTTTCAGAAATAACTCATCTGTTGATCAAATGCTCATCTTATTTCAGTGTGTCTGCTGTTTCCTTTAGCATATTTCCAGAATGCTTTCCCTATAATTCTCCATCCTAATTTCCCCTCTAACTTAGTGAAATCCTTGAGGGATGGTCAATGGAAGAGACTAGGTATATGGTAATTTTATAATCAGTAAAGGTATTTATAATTAAATTAATCCTTTATTGATGCTTTTACCTCTGCTGAATCCGTGTATTTTTAAAAACTAGAATAAAAATAATAATTTTAGTTGTATGATATAATACAGAGTGTTTTAGAATTAATCTTGGATTGAATTAGAAGCTCAAGAGCTGCTACTACATCTAATAAACTCCAAATCTCTGATTCTGTACAAGTTCTAATAGTACCAAGTTATTTTTATTGAAAAATTAATCCATCAAAGATTTCCCCTAGTGATCATTCTTATTGTTAATAAACAACAGAATGTAGCACACAAAAAGGAAAAGTAAGGGCTGGGGAAAGCATTCAGATGTTATTTTTTTAATAGCACCTGAACAGGAAGTGAATAATGCTTTTTAATTTTTAAACCTCACAAGAAACCGAGGATTCTATACTTTACCTCACTGACAGAAGGGGTCTGAAAACCTTGATATTCTGCAGATCACATAACAGATGAAGTGATAATTCTAAGCCTTAGACAACTGGCATAGTTGAGGTTTTATGACAAGGTATTCTGGCAGAAGAGAGAAGACCCTAATTAGCAAAGTATCCTTGTTAACCTTGCAAGTATTGTCCTTTTGGATCCCATGAAGTTTTTTAAACAGATGCATCAGTTGTTTAGATCATTTCAGCTCTATGACTTGATCTATTTCCAAAACTGCCTTCAAGGCCCTATTGATATTGCAAATAAGCTTAGCAGAGAAGAAATATAACTGCGTTATGGAAAGTCTGTTGTTTGCAAACCTCTTCTGTACCCCTTTTCTGTAACAAACTATGATTTTCCCTCTGATGGCTAAGGATAAGAAGCTTATGGAAGCTTCCTGATGGGAGAGACTGACTGAGGGGGAAACAGGGTCTTGTTCTGTTGGGCAGAGCCATGCTCAGTAAATCTTTAATCCAATTTCCTGTTGATGGGCAGGGCTGCATTCCCTCCCTGTTGTTTGACCTGAGGCTAAACTATGGTGGAGGTAATGAAGATAATGACAACCTCCCTCAAAAGGTCCTGTGCACACTGCTGCACTCAGTGTCCCCAACCCTGCAGCAGGCCACCACTGATCCATGCCTCTGCTCAAGATTCCTGGACACTCATGGGAAAGTCTGAGTCAGTCTCTTGTGGGATTACTGTTCCTTTCTCCCAGGTCCTGGTGCACACAAGGTTTTGTTTGTGCCTTCCAAGAGTTTGTTTCCCCAGTTCTGTATAAGTTCTGGTTGCTGTATGGTGGAGTTAATGGTGACCTCCTCCAAGAGGGTTTATGCAGACCCAGGTCTGCTGCACCCAGAAATGGTATTGACCTAACAGAAGCAGAAGATATTAAGAAGAGATGGCAAGAATACACAGAAGAACTGTACAAAAAAGATCTTCATGACCCAGATAATCACGATGGTGTGATCACTGACCTAGAGCCAGACATCCTGGAATGTGAAGTCAAGTGGGCCTTAGAAAGCATCACTACGAACAAAGCTAGTGGAGGTGATGGAATTTCAGTTGAGCTATTCCAAATCCTGAAAGATGATGCTGTGAAAATGCTGCTCTCAATATGCCAGCAAATTTGGAAAACTCAGCAGTGGCCACAGGACTGGAAAAGGTCAGCTTTCATTTCAATCCCAAAGAAAGGCAATGCCAAAGAATGCTCCAACTAGCGCACAATTGCACTCATCTCACACGCTAGTAAAGTAATGCTCAAAATTCTCCAAGCCAGGCTTCAACAGTATGTGAACCATGAACTTCCAGATGTTCAAGCTGGTTTTAGAAAAGGCAGAGGAACCAGACATAAAATTGCCAACATCCGCTGGATTACCAAAAAAGCAAGAGAATTCCAGAAAAATATCTACTTCTGCTCTATTGACTACTCAAAGCCTTTGACTGTGTGGATCACAACAAACTATGGAAAATTATTAAAGAGATTGGAATACCGGACCACCTGACCTGCCTCCTGAGAAATCTGCATGCATGTCAAGAAGCAACAGTTAGAACTGGTCATGGAACAACAGACTGCTTCCAAATTGGGAAAGGAGTACGTCAAGGCTGTATATTGTCACCCTGCTTATTTAACTTACATGAAGAGTACATCATGTGAAATGCTGGGCTGAATGAAGCACAAGCTGGAATCAAGATTGCTGGGAGAAATATCAATAATCTCAGATATGCAGATGACACGACCCTTATGGCAGAAAGTGAAGAAGAACTAAAGAGCCCTTGATGAAAGTGAAAGAGCAGAGGGGGAAAGTTGGCTTAAAGCTCAACATTCAGAAAACTAAGATCATAGCATCTGGTCCCATCCTTTCCTGGCAAATAAATGGGAAAACAACGGAAACAGTGAGAGACTTCTTTTTTTTTTTTTTTTTGGTCTCCAAAATCTCTGCAGATGGTGACTGCAGACATGAAATTAAAAGACCCTTGCTCCTTGGAAGAAAAGCTATGACCAATCTAGACAGCATATGATGGACTATAAAGAAAGCTGAGCAATGAAGAATTGATGTTTTTGAAATGTGGTGTTGGAGAAGACTCTTTTAGAGTCCCTTGGACTGCAAGGAGATCCAACCAGCCAATCCTAAAGGAAATCATTTCTGAATTGTCATTGGAAGGACTGATGCTAAAGCTGAAACTCCAATTCTTTGGCCACCTGATGTGAAGAACTGACTTATTGGAAAAGACCCTGATGCTGGGAAAGATTGAAGGCAGGAAGAGAAGGGGATGACAGAAGATGAGATGGCTGGATGGGTCACCGACTCTATGGACATGAGTTTGTATAAGCTCCAGGATTTGGAGATGGACAGAGAAGCCTGGTGTGCTGCAGTCCATGGGGTTGCAAAGAGTTGGACACGACTGAGAGACTGAAATGAACTGATGATCGCCCCTCTATATCCAGGGCAGTTTGATTCCAGGGTCCCCTAGGGACACAAACATCCAAGGATTTTCAAGTTTCTTATATAAAATGATGCAGTACAGTCGGCCCTCCAAATCTGCAAATTCCATATCCAAGGATTCAACTAAGGGTTTGACTTTACTTAGTATCTACGTTTTTTTTTTTTTTTTTTTCTTTCAATGATACATACTGAAGCACTGTCCTTCAATGCCATACTTCCTTTCAGAGGTTCTGGATATGGAGTGACTATGTGGAGTAAGATGGTATCTAACCATGTGGCCTGGGCTTTTGCTTTCCTAGTTTTTGCACAGTTGAGAAGCTGAGAGTTAAAAAAAGGAAGGATGGTGATAAAATACAGTCAGGCCTGGAGAGGGGTGGTTAAGTTTGGCCTGATCCTGGCTGCCCAAAGTTTGCAGTGTCCTTGTGGAACCTAGTCAGTTCCCAGTCCAAGGGGAGTCTGGCATCTAGCTGCCTCTGATATAGACTTGAGGCATGGAGAGAGGAGGGCTTGAATTTGGCCAGGGCATTTGCCCAGAATGTTTCCCTTACATTCTGAGATGAGATAAATGGAGCTTCGAGTCAACTTGAATCACAGTGGGTGTCAGAGGGAAAGCAAGGATTTGGTGGCTCTTAGGAGTTTCATTGTTACTATAAGGGAACTATTAAGTTCAGTGCCTTACTATTGACAATCAGAACTAAGCCCTCTTGTCTCCTGTGGCCAACTTGCCCAAGGAGCTTCAGACCACTAAGTAACAGTTTGCCAAATACATCAATTACCTTTCAGCTATTTATTCTCTGCCTTTTTATTCTGTTCACAGGGTTTAGGTCAGGAGGAGAAGGGGGCAATAGCAGATAAGGTGGTTGGATGGCATCACTGATTCAGTGGTTGAGTTTGAGCAAACTCCAGGAGATAGTGAAGGACAGGGAAGTCTGGCATGCTACAGTCCATGTGATTGCAAAGAATTGGACATGGACTTACTGACTGAACAATTTGTTCTCTAGGAGCCTGGCATTTCTGAAAACACTAAAACTTCACAATCTAGAAACTATTACATGCTCTTTTATTTTGCTTGTTCCTTCTTACAACCATAAGAAAGCAAGTATAGTTGCAGGGTTTTACCTCAATGGCATTTGCAGCTTAGAGTCCATTGTGTAGTAAAAACAGCGACTATAGACAAATGAAGGAAGTATCAAGAAAGAGAACAACAATATTATTAGGTATTGGCCTTTCCTGAAGGTTTCCTCTGTATCAGACATTGAGTTAAGCATTGTACAGCTATTATTTTAGTTACCCTTTACAATAGCCTGAGGAGGTAGATTTGAGGGTTATGTGTCTGTAAGGTCATATGTGTCTGTAGTGGTAAATGGGATTCAGACCTATGACTGTTTAATTACAAGTCAAGTTCATGAGAACTGTGCTAAATAAACTGCCTGTCATACTTCACCTGGAAAAAGCAATGGCAACCCACTCCAGTACTCTTGCCTGGAAAATCCCATGGATGGAGGAGCCTGGTAGGCTACAGTCCATGGGGTTGTTAAGAGTCAGACAACACTGAGGCAACTTAACAGCAGCAGCAGCAGCATACTTTACCTCCTTTCTTCAGTTTACGATGGAAATAGAAATACAGGAAGAAAATGAATGATTACAAACCATCAAGGCAATTAAAAAGTGGTTAGAATGTATGTATCTTCTGCTTATTAGCTGTAATTTGCTGTCTACTACACTTCTGGTTTATGACTGCTCACCATCATGGTTCATGAGTGTATAACTCTTAACACTAGTAAATTTAGTCTAGAGAATGCAGTTTTTGATGAATGAAAATATGTGAGAGAGACTTTAGACTGGTTTCCCGACTTAAGACTCTTCCTGAGATATGGACCCTCAAATACTTGGTCAGCTTCCCTCCTGTGCATTTCCAGACTAAAGCCAAAAGGACACCTGTGCAGGATGGACTGGTTCATATTAGCATCTGTTCACTGGATGTAGGTTTGAGTGCTTATGATCTGCCCTATAGTATCCACAATTGATTTTCTACCTTGAAGCCTAGAGTCCTGAAAATTTGAACTGTGACCCAATCTGGTTATAAGGACAAAAAGAAATTTACAATAGGGGAACTGAATGTTATGCAATATAGGATTTATTAGCCACTACATTACAAGTGGAAAATGAAACGTGGACTCCCTGAGATTATCTGGAACTCTGCATTGCCTCAAAAGAGAAGGGCTTTGTGTATGTGCTTTTTTGTTATTGTTGTTTAGTTGTTAGGTCGTGTCCAACTCTTTTGAGACCCCATGGACTGTAGCCCGCCTGGTTCCTCTGTCCATGGGATTTCCCAGGCAAAGAAAACAGGAGTGGGTTGCCATTTTCTTTTCCAAGGAATCTTTCCAACCAAGGGATCGAACCCAGGTCTCCTTCATTGCAGGTGGATTCTTTACCATCTAAAGCCACCAGGGAAGCCCATGTCCTTTTTGGAAGTACAATTTGTACCACTGTATCAGAAAAAATAAAACACCCAGGAATAAACCTACATAAGGAGTGAAGTCAAGTGGGCCTTAGGAAGTACTACTATGACCAAAGCTAGTGGAGGTGATGGAATTCTGGCTATTTCTAATACTAAAATAGGATGCTGTTAAAGTGCTAAACTCAATATGCAAGCCAATTTGGAAAACTCAGCAGTGACCACAGGACTGGAAAAAGTCAGTTTTCATTCTAAACCCAAAGAAGAGTAATGCCAAAGAATGTTCAAACTACCACACAATTGCACTCATTTCACATGCTAGCAAGGCAATGTTCAAAAGCTTTCAATTTAGGCTTCAACAATATGTGAACTGAGAACTTCCAGATGTACAAGCTAGATTTAGAAAAGGCAGAGGAAACAGAGATTAAATTGCCAACATCTGGTTGATCATAGAAAAAGCAAGGGAATTCCCCCCCGAAAAAAAAAATCTGCTTCATTGACTACGCTAAAGCCTTTGGCTGTGTGGATCACAACAAACTGGAAAATTCTGAAAGAGGTGGAAATACCAGACCACCTTATCTGCCTCCTGAGAAACCTGTATGCAGGTCAAGAAGCAATAGTTAGAACCAGACATGGAACAATGGACTGGTTCAAAATTGGGAAATGAGTACTTAAAGGCTGTATTTTGTCACCCTACTTATATAAGTTTCAGAATACATCACGCAAAATGCTGGGATGGATGAGGCTCAAGCTAGAATCAAGATTGCCAGGAGAAATATCAAAAACCTCAGATATGCAGATGACACCAACCTAATTGCAGAAAGAGAAGAGGAACTAAAGAGGCTCTTGATGAAGGTGAAAGAGGAGAGTGAAAAAAAAAGCTGGCTTAAAACTCAACATTCAAAAAACTAAGATCATGGCATCTGGTCCCATCATTTCATGGCAAATAGATGGGGCAAATGTGGAAACAGTGACAGATTTCATTTTCTTGGGCTCCAAAATCACTGCATCCAGAAAATTAAAAGACACTTGCTCCTTGGAAGAAAAGCTATGATGAACCTAGACAGTGTATAAAAAGCAGAGACATCACTTTCTTGACAAAGGTCTGAATAGTCAAGGATATGGTTTTTCCAATAGTCATGTATGGATGCAAGCATCGGACCATAAAGAAGGCTGAGCACCAAAGAACTGATGCTTTTGAACCACAGTGCTAGAAAGGACTCTTCAGAGTCCCTTGAACTGCAAGGAAATCAAACCAGTCAATCCTAAAGGTAATCAATCCTGATTTTGGAAGGACTGATGCTGAAACTGAAGCTCCAATAATTTGGCCACCTGATGCAAAGAGCTGACTCATTGGAAAAGACCCTGATGGTGGGAAAGATTGAGGGCAAGAGGAGAAGGGGGTAATAGAGAATGAGATGGTTGGATGGCATCACTGACTCAATGGACATGAGTTTAAGCAAACTCATGGAGATAGTGAAGGACAGGGAAGCCAAGGACTGTGGTGCAGTCCATGGGCTCGCAAATAGTTGGACATGACTTAGCAACTGAACAAAAGCAAGGAGGCAAAAGACCTGTACTCTGAAAGCTATAACATGCTGATGAAAGAAACTGAAGACTACATAAACAGATAGAAAGATACACCATGTTCTTGGATTGGAAGAATCAAGATTGTTAAAATGACCATGCTACCCAAGGCAATGTACAGATTTAATGCAATCACTATCAAATTACCAGTGGCATTTTTCAGAGAAATAGAACAATTTTTAAAATTTGCATGTAAACACAAAAGATGCCAAATAGCCAGAACGATCTTGAGAAAGAAGGACAGAGAGAAAAGACTCGTGCTCCCTGATTTCAGGCTATACCACAAAGCTACAGTAATCAAAACAGCATGGCACAAAAGCAGACATATAGATCAATGGAATGGGATAAAAAGCCCAGAAATAAACCCATGTACTTAAGGTTAAATTAATCTATGACAAAGGAGGAAAGAATATACAATGGAGAAAAGACAGTGTCTTCACTAAGTGGTGCTGGGAAGACTGGACAGCTATATGTTAAAGAATAATATTAGAACATTCTCTAACACCATATATAAAAATAAATTGAAAATGGATTAAATATCTAAATTTAATGTCAGATACTATAAAACTCCTAGAGGAAAATACAGGCAGGCAGAACACTCTTTGACATAAATACAGCAATACTTTTTTGGATCTGTCTCCTAGAATAATGAAAACAAAAATAAACAAATGGGACCTGATAAAACTTAAAAGCTGTCACACAACAAAGGAAACCATAAACCAAACAAAAAGACAACCTGTGGAATGGGAGAAAATATTTTCGAAAGATACAATTGAAAATGGCTTAATTTCCAAAATATATGAACAGCTTATACAGCTCAATATCAAAACAACAAACAACTCAATAAAAAAAAAATGGGAAGATCAAAATGGAACATTTTTCCCAAGAATATATACAGATGGCCATCAGGCACATGAAAAGATACTCAATATTGCTAATTATTATGTTTGCTGTTGTTCAGTCACTAAGTTGTGTCAGACTCTTTGTGATCCCATGGACTACAGCATGCCAGGCTCCTCTGTCCTCTACTATCTCCTGGAGTTTGCTAAAAAAATTCATGTCCGTTGAGACATTGATGCTCTCTAACCATCTATCCTCTGCCGCTTCCTTCTCCTTTTGCCTTCAATCTTTCCTAGCACCAGAATCTTTTCCAATGAGTTGGCTCTTTGCATCAGGTGGCCAAAGTATTGGAGCTTCAGGAATAGTCTTTCCAATGAATATTCAGGGTTGAAACTAATTATTACAGAAATGCATATCAAAACTTCAATGAGGTACCACCTCACACTCATCAGAATGGCCATCAGTAAAAAGTCTACAAATAGTAAATGCTGGAGAGGGTGTGGAGGAAACGGAACTCTCCTACACTACTTTTAGGAATGTAAATTGGTACAGCTACTATGGAGCACAGTTTGGATGTGCCTTAAAAAATTAAAAATAGTGTTACCATATGATCCTGCAATCCCAATTCTGGGCATATATCCAGAGAAAACTCTAACTTGAAAAGATACATGCACATCAATGTTCACTGAAGCACTATTTACAATAGCCAAGACATGGAAGCAGCCTAAATGTCCATTGATAGATGAATGGAAACAGAAGATGTGCTATACACACAGACACACACAATGGCATATTACTCAGCCACAAGAAAATATGAAATAATGCCATTTGCAGCAACATGAACACACCTAGAGATTGTCATACTGAGTGAAGTAAGTCAGAGAAAGACAAATATCATATGATATTTGTGGAATCTGCATATACTTCCACTTATATGTGGAATCTAAAAAAATTATACAAATGAGTTTATTTACAAAACAGAAAGAGACCCACAGACATAGCAAACAAATTTATGGTTACCAAAGGGGAAATGGGAAAGGGATAAATTGGGGATTAGGGATTAACAGATACACACTAACATATATGAAATAGATAAACAAGGACCTACTGTATAGCAAGGACTATATTCAGTACATTGTGATAATCTATAATGGAAAAGTATTTGAAAAAGAAAAAAATATATATCCATATATATATCTATATATATATATATATATATATATACATCTGAATATATATATATATATATCTAGATCACTTTGCTAAAACATTGTAAATAAACTATACTTCAGCTTAAAAAATAACAAAAGAAGTACAATTTTATTAGATAATAACATAAATATATGCTTTTAAAATACAGAATGAAAAACACAAACCATAGTTCCCTTATCCAAAGGATAAATACTGTAACAAGTCTATTACTATCCAATATTTTTTCTAGTTTTACTAGAGAATGGTAGGTGTTTTCATGTGTTTTACATAAAAAATTAATATTTGCACCAAAAATAAATAATATTAATAAATACTTGTTGAGTACATTTAAAAATAACATTGTTTCTGAGAGCTATTTTTCAGAGGACTTTCTAAATGATCAATTATAGTGTTATCCTCCTAATGGGGCTTCCCTTGTGGCTCAGTTGGTAAAGAATCCACCTGCAATGTGGGAGACCTGGGTTCAATCCCTGGGTTGGGAAGATCCCCTGGAGAAGGGAAAGGCTACCCAGTATTCTGGCCTGGAGAATTCCATGGACTGTATAGTCCATGGGGTTGCAAAGAGTTGGACACAACTGAGTGACTTTCACTAAACTTCACTTCATCCTCCTAATGAGATATAAATTTATAATAAAATTATGGACAAAGAAGCCTGGCAGGCTACAGTCTGTGAGGTGGCAAAAAGTTGGACATGACTGATCAACTAACACACTTATGCTCCTGAACCAGTTGTAATCAAGAAGCAGTCTTCCAGAGAACAAACTTATGGTTCCCAGGGGAAGGGTGGGGAGAAGCGATAGTTAGGGAGTTTGGGATGGATATGTGTACCTTGCTACATTTAAACTGGATAACCAACAAGGGCCAACTGTATAGCACATGAGGCAGGCTGGATGGGAGGGGAGTTTGGGGGAGAATGGATACATGTATATGTATGGCTGAGTCCTTTTGCTGTTCACCTGAAACTACCAGAACATTGTTAATTGGCTATACTTCAATATAAAAAAAAAAAAAAATTTTTTAAAAAGAAGAAGCATACCTCTAAGATTAATCAAGGATTACCCTGAAACTGCTGGAACTGTAGTCTCTAGATGCAGGAAGAGAATTTTACTTTGGTGTCTGCATTCCCAGCAAGGTGAAGAAAGGTTTAAATCTATTTTCTTTCTACTCTGATTTTGAATTGAGTTCTCTTTGAAAGAATAACATAATAAAATACAGGATCTTTGTATCAAAAAAAAAGGAGGAAGAGGATTTTGTATTTTACCTTCCTTCCCATCATTTTGGTTCAAAGCACAAAAAACAGACATCAAAAAGCCTTCTTTCAAGAGAAATCTTCAGAATTTATCTTTGGAAAATTGTAGACTATACAATTTTACCTTCCCAACTCAATCTTATAGCTAATACTTTAAGTTTACATATTAATAACAATTTAACAATATTCACAAAGAAAATAAGTGTACATATTTTTAAACACTGCCTTTAACACATAATACTGGACAAGGTTTTTCTCCTAAATAAAAACCTCATTGTAATTATAAACATGATGGAATTAATTTATAAAATGCCTGAGATATGGCAAAAGCTTTCACATGCCTTATCTATTTGGCAACCCTAATAATTAGGTAATATTATTATGTATGCTTTGCAGATAAAAACAGCATCTATACTACAGCTGTAAATAACATATGTTGCTTAATCCAGTTCAAATGAGTATAATAATATATTTTTGATCTCTATAATATATACTCCTGTATAATATATGCTACTTATCTGTCCCAGAAATTATTTCTACAAGGTATTTATCAAAAGTGATAACTAATTGTTAAGGAAGCCATGGTAATGTATGTGGTTATTTTCATGTTTTACTTAATTTAAGGATAAATTAAATGTTTATTTTTATAACATATCATGCAAAAAATAGATATATACATATAAATATATATAAATTTATATATATCTAGATATCTGTGTCTATCTGCATACATAACAGAGACAGAGAAACAAAGATAATGCCCATAAAGTTCTGAATATAATGTTTGGTTCACAGTAAGAACTCTATCATGATCTTACTTTTTATTAGTACTTTTAGCTAAACTTAATATAACAGATCTTTATTGAGGAACTATTAGTTGTGAAACATTGTTCAAAGAAATGAGTAGATATTCACACATATAGTATAAACACCAACCTCTTTAACATACGCTGCTCTTAATATACTTATTACAGAGGTAATTTCAAGCAAATTAGTCAAGTAATTCATTTCTTGATAATAGCACAGGGAGTTAAGACTGCCAAAATCAACACTGTGTTTCAGAGGCTTTCAGGTTCTCTGTAACAAAGGCTGAGTAAGTCATGACTCATAATCGGGAAACTTCTATTTGAGGGCTTTATTATCTTTCTGCTTATCTAGGGTGTGGGAAAGACTGGTAGCAGTGGGCAATAGGCAGGGGAGGAGTTCCGTTCTGTTTCAGCGCCATGTGAGAAGCCCAAAGTCAAAGTTTGCCTGGAGTAGTATTTTCTTAATCAATAGTGCCTCCAAAGTGTATGTACAGGGATCTGAAAATGTATCTGGGACAATGGAACTGTGTTAGAATTTATGATCTAGGCCAGTGTCTGTGGTTGAGTTGGTCACACTTCATCACCCACCCAGGAGCAAACTAAACTCTATCTTGATTTTGCCACTCTGAACTGCTTGCTGCTTCAGTCTGTATGTTTTATCTATTTATTGTGGGTGGAGGGGTGTATGTTTTTAAGGCTCAATTCTGAAGCTGCATATAATGTAATTTAAAGAGAAGGGTTTTTTAATAGCCTGGAAGAAGTTTAAATTGTAGCTGTCATGTATTAGCTGTGTGGCCATAGTGTTAAGTGAACGTGTTAGTCACTCAGTCATGTGTGACTCTTCGATCCAGGGACTATATCCCATCAGGCATCTCTGTTCATGTGATTCTCCAGGCAAGAAAACTGGAATGGGATGCCATTCCCTTTTTCAGGGGATCTTCCCAACCTAGGGATCAAACCTGGGTCTCCCGCACTGCAGGCGATTGTTTACTGTCTGAGCCACCTGAGAAGCCATTAGCAATGCCTTAATATTTCTACACTATAATTTCCTATCTTTTAAAAGAGCAACATTATCTATCTGTAAATTTGTTGTGAAAAATAGGTTGCAAATGAAAAAAAGCCATCACCTGGCACATAGTAGGCTTTCAAAAAGAAACAAAGAATAAAAAAAAAAAAAAAAACTTAGAAAGTTGGTGTTTTGCTAAATGCCCATAATTTTTAGGAAAACCACATAACAATTTATATTGCGAAGACATTTTTTTGAGAGTGAAAGTATCATTAATAATTAGCCCAGGACAGCAAGCCAAATAAGGACTGTCCTAAGCAAATCTGAAAGTATACTCATTCGAGTTATAATCATGTTACTTTGTTGATGGAGTTCAAGGAAGGAGTCATAATTCCTTATGTATTGGTATTGATATCAATTTTGCAATCATTTAAATTTTTTATTATTGTGGCATGAAAGACCAAGGTTCCTCTCAGCCACTTCATGGTTATTTATCACTGAAGCAAGCACATAAAACATAGTCTGTGGTCAGTGGTAGAGAAAAGAAACTGTATGACCCAGTTTTCTTCCCCTGTTCTACCTACATTTTCCAATGTGCAGAAGGAAATCAAAGACTATTTCTTTCCCTAGCAACCCACTGCAATGCTTAGAACCCACAAGAATAGCACCCAGCCTACGCATCACAGAGGTGTCCCTGGGGTAAATGGGTTAAGAATAGGGAGGAGACTTTTCATAAGTTTTGTTTTGGAGTTCTATAAATTTGCTGTGATTTTGGAAGAATATCCTTTTTTTTTCTATTGCTCTTTAACCCAAAATATGCTTTGATGATATACACTTGATGGCATTCAAGACACTGACTATACTTGGAGGTTGTGGAATGTAGTTATACACCCTGCTATAAATTCCTAGTTGATAAGGAACAAATAATAGTCCTGCTATTCACCTAAGGAGAGATACTTTTTAAACTGAGGATAAAAAGGAAAGATAAGACAATTTTAATTGCTCTTACATTTAAATGCTTTATAAAATCCCAATTTTCAAATGTGAAAGACATGTAATATATAATATACACACGAAAAGTCTGACATTGCCTATTTTTTTTATTCTGAAGACTAATTCTGAACTGTCTTAATGTTTGCTGTTAAATCTGGACTTTTCTAAGAAATCAAAGCAGGCACTTTGAACCCTGATCCAAGAAATTGTCTCGGCTCTACCATGTGTATATTGGGAAAGAGATACAGGAATTAACCCCAGACCTTCAATGACAAAGGGCTGAATGCTGCTTCACTGATAACTGGCAAGTTTCCTGCTCAAAGAGAAGCATCTGGGCAGATTCTTTGTTTATTTATTCATAAGGATTTATTATGTTCTTAATAAGTGCCATGTTCAAGGCCAGATGTTGGGGGTTCAAGCATTGTCACTGTCAGCTCAGGCTTAAAGTCCAGTGAGACAGAATTACTGCTATACATAATTATTATAAATTGAAACAAGTATTAACGATAGAGGGCTTCCCCAAATGGCTCAGCGTAAAGAATCCACCTGCAATGCAGGAGACATGGGTTCGATCCCTGGGTCGGGAAGATCCCCTGGAAGAGGAAATGGAAACCCATTCCAGTATTCTTGCCTTAAAAATCCCACAGACAGAGGAGCCTAAGTCAGACACGACTAAGCACGCAATAATGATACAGGAAACTCAAGGCCCTGTGGGAACCTATAGTGATCTAGGGGACAGAGAAGACTCTCCAGTATACAGTTTAAGCTGAGTAGGGTTCGTAGGAAAGGCAACGGAAATGATGTCCAAGGTAAGAGGAACAATCTGTGAAGGACAGGAAGACAGAGCCTGGAGTCTGTGGAGTCATGGTCTGAAAATAGACTACTAATGCTAAATAAAGATAATTAGTCAATATTATGGAGGCTTTGTAAATCATATTAGGAGTTCAGACTTTTTCCAGTAGGTAGCTAGGAAGCCCCTGAGAGGTTTTATGCAGAAGGTTTGCATGATCTGGTATGCATTTTATAGAGATAATTCTGGCTACAGGAGACCAGTTAAGGAATGATATAATGGTCAAGATTAAAATTAATAGTAATTTTTTAAAATTTTATTTTATTTTTAAACTTTACAATATTGTATTAGTTTTGCCAAATATCAAAATGAATCTGCCACAGGTATACATGTGTTCCCCATCCTGAACCCTCCTCCCTCTTCCCTCCCCATACCATCACTCTGGGTCGTTCCAGTGCACCAGCCCCAAGCATCCAGTATCGTGCATCGAACCTGGAATGGCAACTCATTTCATACATGATATTATACATGTTTCTACAAAGATATTGTTGGTGGACATGTAGAACTTTAGGAATGAGTATAAATTGTTGTTTAGTCACTAAGTCATGTCTGACTCTGCAACCCCATGGACTGGAGCCCGCCAAGTTCCTCTGTGGATGGGATTTCCCAGGCAGGAAACCTGGAGTGGGTCGCCATTTCCTTCTCTGAGTATTAATAGGACATGGTAATTAATTGGATATCAAGAGTAAAGTAAAAGATGCCTAGGTTTTTGGCTTAGGAAACTGAGTGGATGCTGCTAAGTCGCTTCAGTCATGTCCGACTCTGTGTGACCTCATAGACAGCAGCCCACCAGGCTCCCCCGTCCCTGGGATTCTCCAGGCAAGAACACTAGAGTGGGTTGCCATTTCCTTCTCCAATGCATGAAAGTGAAAAGTGAAAGTGAAGTCGCTCAGTTGTGTCTGACTCTTAGCGACCCCATGGACTGCAGCCTACTAGGCTCCTCCATCCATGGGATTTTCCAGGCAAGAGTACTGGAGTGGGGTGCCATTGCCTTCTCTGAACTGAGTGGATGATGATGCCCTAAAGTAGTATGGGGACTATTTAAGTAGAAAAAGGAGATTTGCAGTGTTCCATTTTGGATAAGCAGAGCTTGAAATACCCTTGATATACTCAAGTAGAGATGTCAAATAAAAAGTTGATTGCATGAATCAGGAGCTCAGGAGAGAGCATGGTGAACCATATTTAGAGATATTTGGTTCATTAGCATATAAATGGTCCTTGAAGCCCAGGGATGAGGCACACTAAAGAAATTTGCTAGAATGACAGAAGATAGGGGTCAAGGATAGAGTCCTAAGAAACATCACCTTGTGAAGGTTGCCAGAGGGATTTCTCTGGCAAGAAAATGAGGTTTCAACAGACTTCAGGAAATGGGCAGCATGTGACCACAATCTAGCTCATGATGATAAGATAAAGTGTCTGATATGATGCTCTGTCAGTTGATATCTAAATATAGTTTTCAAGCCAGATTCCAACTCAAGAAAAACATCTCATGAGCTTCTCTGGATGTGAAGAGTGCTCTCAGCCTGACTATCTCACTGATGTTATTACAGTTTCTTTCCTTTTCCTTCCCTTCTTTGGTAATGCACTATCCAGGACATGCTTCCCTGGTAACATGCCAGGCATGAGCAACTTGAAGACCGCCCTCACTTTATTCTTAGATAATATTCTCACTCATATTATAGAAAAAGGAAGTTTTATGATGGGGTAGTTGGAAAATAAAGTATCTGCTTACTCCAGCCATAAGCTATAATTAGAAAGGCCAGAAATACCCTAAGTAGTAATTGAACACTCATTTTTCTAACGAATCTCATAAAACTTAATTAAGGAATGCAAAGATCCTGATAAAGGTACACCAACAATGAAATAGATGCTCTTGTTTTCTTTTCTGTGTTTCCAGTCTGCATCACATCCACTTACACATGCTGTCTTTTCGTTTTAAGAGAGAAACATTAGAATCATGACATAGTAAATCTAAGTCTCTCAAAGAGAGCCTCTAACCCAAGGCCTCTCTCCATCGCCCACTTTATAGATGAGTGAAGTGAGGTGCAGGACGAGGGCACTAAGAACTTACACTTGCATGTTGCTATTTTAAAGAAGTGTTTACATTCAAGAGAATATCAATTGATTATACTGGTGAAGATCCCAGGCTCTTGGAATTGACTGGGTTTGAATCCAGTTCTGCACAAGTCTTGGGGAAATTTACTTAGCCTCTCACTTCCTTAGCTTCTTAATTATAGTATCTACCGTATATCTATAGTATATTATGAGTGTTGGTAAATTCTCCATAGGTTTCTCATGTTTCTGCCTATTGTTTCAGGCAGAAATGCTAACTACTTTTGCTCTGAATACTTTTTCCAAGCTGTTTATGTGGATCACAGCCTTGCAAGACAGAGATAGCATCTGCCTCCAGAGCAAAGGACAGGTTTGCTTACTGTTCAGCAAATAACGCTAATGTCTCCCTGTGGAGCAATGGTGAGTTATGCTTACTCTTCAGGATAAAGATTTAGGCTTCCTAATCTCAGGATTCCTCTCCTTTAACATAACCTATGGCATGTGTTGGCATTACCTGGCCCTCAAAGAACTCCAAAGAAGGACCTTGGTCTCTGACCAAGGAGTCTCATCTTTCGCAAACAATGATGCAATTGTGGCAGGCACAGTCATTACCTTCTAAGCAGGGTAAAACCTCAGACCCTTCTTAACAACAGTAAGAAGTTGTAAAGAAGTTGTATAAGTGAATAAAGCAAAGAGCGTAATAGAGTATCTGGCACATAAAGACTAAAAACTGAGTAAATGTTAGTTGTTAATGTTATTTTATAAATATATTTGCCAAATGTATGTGTTGGTTTTTCTTCCCCTCTTTTTTAGCCAATAGGATCTGTTTTATAGGATCTGTTTTCCAACCAGCGATGGAACTCATGCTTCCTGCATTGGGAGCATGCACTCTTAACCACTGGACCACCAGGGAAGTCCCAAACGCATGTGGTTTATTAGTGGCAAACTCAGGACTAGAATCTAGAGCTATAAAAACTCAGTCTAATGTTCTTTTCACCTCTCCGTTCTACCAGTATTATATTTTTTTGCATATTTAACTTACAAATAATGTTAAAAAATAATATAATCTAAGAGAAATAACTGGAATTTTATACCAACTTGTTTGGTGAATACATTGAAAGTATTGTGAGAAAGGCAAAAAAGCCAGTGGTTCCAGATCCATATATACAGCATTAAAGTGTTATTTTAGAAGAGTGGCCTAAATCATGGCAAGCTCTAACACACAGAAAAAAATAATTTGCTCAGAAATACATTATGAGCAAAACATTATAAAGTTTGAAAACTACCCAGTAATGATCAACATTGTAGTATGTCTACCTTAATTCCTGGAAATCCACTACTGTTTTTTCAAAAAAGCTCAAAGTAAATTTCTATAATGTGTATGCCACAGAATCTTTGAAACAATGGTTCTCTAGTGCTGATTGTCAGATTTTGAAACATTTCCGTAAGACATTTTCTAAAAGCATAGTTTAAGATTTGGTACCTGTACTACCACAGGAATAAAAGCAACTAATATTAATCTAATACCTGCTTTTTAGCTGACTCACACTTAGTGTTTTGCATGTTTTCATTTACTTAATCTTTACAACAATCCTGTGTGGTACAAATTATTAGCAACTCAGTTTACTGATGAGAAAATGATGTATTGAGAAGTTATCCAAGTTTACACACACTAAACTAACAGATTCAAGATCTAATAGACTCAAGTGAACTAGAGTCTGATGACCAGCAAACCCTGCTTCATTAAATTCTAGTTCTACTGCCATAAATCTATAGTTGGATTTACCAAGTATATGAATAGGGTAAGATGAAACACTAAAATAAAGAAACTAGACGTTTTACTCCAACAATAAAACAGTTCAATAGTGTTCATGATAGACTAATAATTGCAAATCACAAATCAGTCCTACTCCTTTAAAAAGCTATTTGTGGACAGCCTGGTCCTAACTATGCTCTTGGACGCAATGTGAAGCTTTTGAATAAATACAATTCTCTAATTCAATATTAAACACAATTTTATAAATCAGTCTTCTTCCAGAGATCTTTGAAGATTATAATTTTACTATAAATCAAATACTACATAAAAAAATCATCTTTTACAAATTTATTTCCCTCACTCTCTCCCTGCTTCACTACTCACAAATCTGAACATCATTTCCAGTTGCTGCTAAGTCGCTTCAGTCGTGTCCTGACTCTGTGCGACCCCAGAGACGGCAGCCCACTAGGCTCCCCCGTCCCTGGGATTCTCCAGGCAAGAACACTGGAGTGGGTTGCCATTTCCTTGTCCAATGCATGAAAGTGAAAAGTGAAAGTGAAGTTGCTCAGTCATGTCCAACTCCTAGCGATCCCATGGACTGCAGCCTACCAGGCTCCTCCGTCCATGGGATTTTCCAGGCAAGAGTACTGGAGTGGGGTGCCATTGCCTTCTCCGATGAACATCATTTCCAGTTGTGAAAAGCTTAAGATAAATATGTAGTTCTACTAATGTTTGAGTTACAGTGCTTCCCAAAAAGTTCAACGTTTTCTCCAGCATTGTCAATTCACTTTTAGTTACTTCTCTTTCTGATTCACTCAATTCATGAGTTCTTTAAAACACTTTTTTCTCCTATGTGTCTTCTGCATTATTTCCAGAGTTCTGTTCTTTATCCTTAAGTCAGTCAAACATTTAAAAAAAATAATAAGATTTCACCTGTTCTCTTTTCTACAGAGCACTTTATACTTCTGAAAAGCAGCATGATCTTCTATATTCTGATCAACACTTGCTATAACAGCTACCCCTGAAGCAAAAGGAACTGGTATAGACAACATGCTGAATGCTCAAAGTGGGGACTAATTCTAGCTAGATGCCTAGCTGGAATATTCGGCTACCTACTTTATGTAATTTTAGTTAACTTTTATGTAATTTTAGGGATTTCAAAACCTCTGTATGTCTCCGGATCTTTTGAACACTGATTTGCCATGATCCTTGTTCAGCACAGTTTAGAGAAGCAGGGCCGTCCAGAGGAGGTCCAGAGCGCTGCAGGGTATGGGAACTTGGGAGATGTGTTTGTTTCCCTATGTGTCCATCACTGGGACAAGCACTGAGGGGATAATAAAAATGATAAGATGTAGACTCTGCCTTAAAACACTTCATCTAAAGGGGAGATTAAGTCCACACAAGTGAGGTGGAACATGGTGTACAATTACTATATTACGTTGTATAGACACGACTGTTAGTGCTCAAAGATGGGACACATTAAATACTTTAAGATTATTAACTGCATTCTCTAGAGATGATAAGGATGAATTAAAGAGACGAAAGAGAGTAAAGAGTAAGGAGAGTGGTCACAGAAGGAAATAGCAAGGTACTGACAGCATGCTCCACTGGTAGAGGCGTTGTGCGGAAGCAGTTCTGAAAAGACCAGGCAAAAATATTTCCCACACAAAGTGGCTCTGAGTTGGGGACATCTTAGAAGGGAGACTTGGAATCCATGTGTAATCATGACTCATACATACTCTGTAATTCAATTTCTACATTGGGAAAAGCAAATTAAATGGAATTTGCTTATTTCTCTCTTAATTTACATTGTGTTTGACTCCATTCAATTATAGTGGGTATTATCTAAAAGTATATATTAAGTGCCATTGTTGGCATAGCATTAAGGACTGAATTAATAGAAACCCATCAACACTGTTCTTGCCCTGTGGATCATCACACTATTAAATTGTAATCAAAGGAAACACTGATAATGGGAATAACATCAGCACATTTTTGTTATAACTGAAAAGGAGTGGCTGAAACATTTGTTTTCAGTGACTTTTTCTTTGTCTTTTGCCCTTCTCAAAGTTTTTATCTCTTTGCAAACTTCCTGAGCAAATCTTGGCAGAAAGTTTAGCAAGCTATATCTAAGAGGTGGTAACAGAGTGGCATTTAGGGATGTGGGAAATCTTGAGTTTGGCCTACTGGAATCCTGAAGAGATACTACTTTAAGGAGGAAAGGCCAACTCTATTCTTGGAAACATTTCACAGATAAATGCCAATGGCATGTATGTTACAAAAGAACCAGATTATTCAATATGGACTAACAATTGGTTAGAGGGAATATTTCAAAAGAATAAAAACTAAAGGACTCAGCGAATTTTGACCTTTTTCTCTCTCTGAGAAGTTATTGCCAACAATGCCATGTAGATGAATCTACTCTTAATTAAAAAAAAAAAAAAATTAGCCTCGTAGCAGAAACTGAAAAAGTTTAAGAACCAAAGCCGCTCCTCTCAACTGTGACTTTTTGTTTTGCTGTTTAATGTAGAATTTTGGATTTCTTCTGGATTCACTGTAATGAAGAATCATCTGCTGTAGTGACATCTACAAGGACACACTTGATTTGGAAATAACTTACTGGCTTATAGGGAGTCATCTTCAACTATAACTTTGGAGGTAAATAAGGCGTGATATTATTGCTTGTTTTGTTATCCTTTTTTTTTTTTTAATGAAAACTTACGTTGACTAAGAACTCCTTTATTATGAAAGCTTTGGTATTAATATAATTGACTGGGACTTGGGATTTTATGAAAACACTCTTTTACCTACTCTTGCTTTGAATATGTGTATTCATTTAATGCTTAGTTGAGAATTTAGGATCTTGTTCACTATTGTTCTTTAGGGTGCTTTGAAGAAAATTTCACTGTATGAATCCATGAAAGGTATTAACATCTAATATCTTGGCTGTTTTATGAATACTTATGTTTTATGAATATGCAAGGTTGTTTGAAGTTTATTTTTTCCATTTTATTATCTTAAGTAGAGATTTCTCTATTGAAAAGTATAAAGCTACACAGATTGGAGAAACATATCAAGGCAGAAGGATGTCCCAGTGATTCAGTAGGTATTTTCTCTAGACATTAAAGAGATGATGTATTAGACAGTTCCTGGAACAGGGCTAGAGCTTGACATATTATTTTTGGTTGATGACATGGTTGCCCTTCACAGTCAGAGGTGAACACAGGATGTGAAAAGTAAACAAAGTCTGAAAGAGCGCTTGTGCTGTAGCATTTAATATTCTTTCTCTGTCAGCACTGACCCAGCTTGTTTTTCTAAGGGCCTACAGTGTGGTGAGGCATCAGGAGGCAATAATGGACTGTCTGAGCATGGGAAAACAGCAAAGAAAGATGAGATCTGAAGTGGAAGTGAGGCTCAGAATTGGAAGCCAAAGTGTACTTTGTCAGTTAACTACTTGGGGAAAGTCACATAATCTGTGAGACCAAAAAAAAAAAAAAAAAAGATATAAAGAAAGAAGAACTGGAACCTAGATAAAAGGATCCAGATTGTATACACCATTGGCTTTTCCAGTATCAGTTCTGTGTTCCTAGCTCATGGCTGGGAACAGGGTCCTGAGGGCATCCAACCATTACTTCCTCACCCTGAATAACTGGGTCACCTGGTGTGACCATATCCTGATACCTTGTATCCCTAAACTTTTTGGTCTCTGGTACGGTGGAGGGGCCATCTCTGTGGTAAGGTTAGCTTTCCTAGGATTACTACAAATTGCTAATTATCATTGTAAACTACATCAAAACCTAATAAAGAATTCCTTTGGGCAGAGCTTCCAGAAACCATATTCTAATGTAAGCCTCAAAAGTAATGGCATATGTGAAATACTAGATAAGAGTCTCTGTGCGTCTCAATTGCCTCTTTTAGTAAATACATCAATCTCTACTGATGCCCTGCTGTTAATACTAAATGAGATCAAGCATGCATGACACTTTGAGAGGAATAAGGCATATATCTGTATTTGAGCTGGATAACTTATTTTATGATAAGCAGAGAAAGAGCCTCAGACAAGGCACCTATGTGAAGCATATTCCACGAGAAAAGTAAATCTTGAGGCTTGGTGCCTACATTTATTCGTGGGAGATGCAGGAGAGGGGGGAGGAGGAGTGCAGGAAATGGGAACAGGACTAAATGAAATAAAGTAGTAGCAAAAAATATCAAGGATTCTTATTTTGTGAGCCTCTTAAACATTACCTTGGATTGTACTTCTGTTTTCTACGTTAAAATGGATCTTTAAGGGGACATTTCTTCCTTAACGACTAAGATATTTATATTAATGTCTCTTCTCCCTTATTTGCTTACAAACTCCTTGAGGATAGATGGCATGTCTATATTTTCTATCTGTGTAATACACAGCATACAGCTTTGCATACACAGACCAAAAAACTCTAGTGAGTGAATATTATCTGTTGATTTTCCAACTGTTTTATGGAGATGAAGCTCTGTTCACACGTTATCAATGACAGCCGTGGCAGCAGATAGTAAGAAACTAGACAAGCAGTACAGAGGGGTATGGCTTCCATTTCCAAAGAATTGCTTTGAAAAAAAATTAGTAACTGCCTAAAAATTCATTATTTATATCTGGCCAACCAAGTTTCTTTGAATTAAAAAAAAAATCATTGACAAAGTATATACACTTCAACAAGGGAGCCTAAGTTTCATCATCTGCAGGACACAGATGCAAGTTTTTAAATATTTTTTTAAATGCAGCCTGTGATGTAATTATGGATATAAAATTATATCTCCTAGCTCAAAGAGAACTGTTGAAAGAACAGCAGCTGCTTTGTTTGTTGAGAATGTCAGTATCATTATTTTTATGGGATGCTTCAGAGAAACACTAATTTGTGAAAGAAAAGCATCCCAGAAGGCAAATTTGACAGTTTAAATTCTCACGCTTAACGTGTTTAGAGGATCATAATTAATTGAAAGATAATGAAAAGCTGAACACAGCTTTGTTTAACTTCTTCATGGAGCCAGTAAAGTGATTCAGAATTAAATTTTCAAAATCTGAAAGAAGAAAGAGTGCTATGCTTTAGACAGAAAAACATGAGGTGGCTGAGAGATTATGAAATGCTGATCGGCATCCCAACAGCATTCTAATACAGTTTCAACTGGATTGAGACTGTAAGAATAAGCAAAATCCCTTCCCACACTGATAAACACATACTTGTATATGGCATTCCATTTTTGAGGCAGACTTAAATAGTATGCTAGTTTATTATTGTCTGGAAAGCAAAGCCAATGAAAAACTGCCAATTTGGCCCTTTTAAGGAAATCAGAACCTAATCAAAACCTAATCTTGTCTCAAAGTCAATCGTTTTTGCTAGGTTTAATAACTAAACCAATTTGTGGGCAAACCTTAAGAAATGGAATCTTAAGAAATGGAAAACTCTGGAGGAGTTTCAAGAACAAAGTGTAGCTCCAATTAAAATCTAAGAAGAACCATGAACTTCAGAACCTAGATTCCATAGTGCATACATGCTAAGTTGCTTTAGTCATGTTCGACTCTTTGTGGCCTATGGACTGAAGTCTGCCAGGCCCCTCTGTCCATGGGATTCTCCACTGGAGTGGATTGCCATTTCCACCTCCAGAGGATCTTCCTTATCCAGGAATCCAACCTGCATCTTTTATGTCTGCCTGCTTTGGCAGGTGGGTTCTTTACTACCAGCACCATCTGGAAGCCCCCTATACACACCTGCTGCTGCTACTGCTAAGTCGCGTCAGTCGTGTCCGACTCTGTGCGACCCCATAGACGGCAGCCCACCAGGCTCCCCCGTCCCTGGGATTCTCCAGGCAAGAACACTGGAGTGGGTTGCCTTTTCCTTCTCCAATGCATGAAAGTGAAAAGTGAAAGTGAAGTGAAGTCACTCAGTCGTGTCCGACTCTTAGCGACCCCATGGACTGCAGCTCCCCAGGGTCCTCCGTCCATGGGATTTTCCAGGCAAGAGTACTGGAGTGGGTGCCATTGCCTTCTCTGCTATACACACCTAGTACTTGCCAAAAAGAAGATGATGGAAAATTGTGAATGAGTAAGTTCAGTGAATGAGTAAGTAAATGAAGAAAGATACTTCCCCAACCTCCATAGAGATCAATTATTTTTTATGAAAACAATTTTATACAGTCAATCTAGGTATATAATGTAATTTATATTAACTTTCTGTTTTCTAATATAGTCTGGGAATTAATTCATCCAGTATGGATAACATTTTGAAATGAAATGCCATTTTGAGTTTTAAATAATCAATTTTAAATGGGATTTTATAAATATTAGTCATTGTAATAACTGTCACTTTAGTACTCTGCCATGCCTTGTACATGTACCATCTCTTTTGTGCTTACAAAGAACCAACAAGGTTAGTTTTAGCAACCCATTTTCTAAAGGGAACAAAGGCTCAGAATGTTAAATCACATGCTCAAAACTATACAGCTAGTAAAAGGCAGAACCAGGAATCACAATCAGTCTGATTCTAAGGCATACCATCTTAATCTCTAAATTTTCTTATGAACAGCTAATGAACATTGTAAACTTTGAGACACAAACTCCTTTCAGAATATAGATCCCTTCCTGAGACTAAATATGCAAGTGTACATTGACAGGTAACTTCTAGAACATGGAGACATACATGGGGCAACCCCCATCCCCATATAAATGCTAGACTTAGGTCAGAAAATTTATGAAATACTATAGAAAATTAGGGAGAAATATGCAAATTGCAATAGAAACTTCTATCACATATATGCTGCTGCTGCTAAGTCGCTTCAGTCGTGTCCGACTCTGTGCGACCCCATAGATGGCAGCCCACCAGGCTCCCCCGTCCCTGGGATTCTCCAGGCAAGAACACTGGAGTGGGTTGCCATTTCTTTCTCCAATGCATGAAAGTGAAAAGTGAAAGTGAAGTCACTCAGTCATGTCTGACTCTTGGCGACCCCATGGACTGCAGCCTACCAGGCTCCTCCATCCATGGGATTTTCCAGGCAGGAGTACTGGAGTGGGGTGCCATTTGAAAGTAATCATATATTCTATAATAAGAAGTCTGGTGTCCACTGCAACAAAACTTCAAATATAGTATCTATCATTAAATATTAGCAAAATTATATTGCAAAAATTTCTCTTCCCTTTGATCTTCTCCCCTCCTCTTCCCACCTCACTATATTCATCCCTCCCCCTCATCTCCTTTCCTCAATACCGTGAGTACGTATTTAGTGACTGGCACATTATGCCCTGTTTTGGCTGTTTGTGATATACCAGGAAAAACAAAACACAGAACACCAGGATGAAACAAAACTCACTGTCTTCCAAGAGCCTTTATTCTAGTGGGAGGACACAAATGATAAAAATGATCTAATAGAAAGTGATAAATGCTATATAAAAAAATACAGCAAGTTTGGAGGTATGGGAATGACAGAGGCAAGTAGTTATTATTGGTCAGGGGATGGTCAGGATAGCCCTCATTGAGAAAAGCATATCTAAGCAAAGCTTTAAAGGAGGCGAAGGAGTTAACCAGGTGACTTTCAGAGGAGAGACTGTTGTAGCCAGAGGGTCAGTCAGTGGATAGGCACAAGGCAGGAGTCTGTTTGATGAGCTGAAAGCAAGGAAGGAGGCTGTGTGGCTGAACGGAATGAGTGAGGGGCTAGAACCAAGAGCTGAGGTCAGAGAGGTAATGGAAGCCAAAAGACATAGAATGGACGCAAAACAAGAGCCTCATATATGCTGTCTATAAGACAGCCACCTCAGACCTTGGGACACCCACAGACTGAAAGTAAGGGGATGGCAAAAGGTATTCCTTGCAAATGGAAATCAAATGAAAGCTAGAGTAGCAACACTCATATCAGATAAAAATAGACCTTAGAATAAGGACTATTACAAGAGACAAGGAAGGACACTACATAATGATCAAGGGATCAATCCATGAAGAAGATATAACAATTTAAAATATTTATGTAACCAACATAGCAGCACCTCAATACATAAAGCAAGTGCTAACAGCCATGAAAGCAGAAATCAACAGTAACACAGTAATAGTGGGGGACTTTAATACCTTACTTATACCAATGGATAGATCATCTAGAGACAACATTAATAAAGAAACACAAGCTTTAACATGACACAATAAACCAGATAAACTTAACTGACATTTATAGGACGTTCCATCTGAAAACAGCAGAATACACTTTTCAAGTGCTCAAGAACATTCTCCAGGACAGATCACATCTTGAGTCACAAATCAAGCCTTGGCAAATTTAAGAAATTTGAAATTGAATCAAGCATCTTTTCCAACCACAACACTATAAGATTAGGAATCAATTACAAAAAAAAAAAAAAAAACCTGTAAAAATCATAAACAAAAACATACACTACTAAATAACCAAGAGATCACTGAAGAAATCAAAGAGGAAATTAAAAAAAAAATACACAGAAACAAATGACAATGGAAACACAGTGACCCAAAACCTATGGGATGCAACAAAAGCGGTTCTAAGAGGGAAGTTTATAGCAATACAAGCCTAACTCAAGAAACAAGGAGGGGATATATGTATCCATATATCTGATTCATGTTATTGAATAGTATAAACTGACACAGCATTGTAAAGCAACTATACCCTGTTAAAAAACAGACAGCTATCTCTTAGAGGAATTAAAATGAGAAAACTTCACACTACCCTGCCTTAGTCCATTTCCCATACTCTTCACTTCTTGATGTAGATACAGGCTTATGGTTGGTCTCATAATTCCTTTTTGCCTGAGGAACTTCCTGAATTTTGTATATATTTTGAAGGTAGAGTCACTGAGAGGAACTTCCTGAATTTTGTATATATTTTGAAGGTAGAGTCACTGAGACTTCTAGACATATTAGATGTACCCGTGAGAGAAAGCAAAGCCAGTATGACCCCAATGCTGATAAATCACAATAATAATAGCACCAAATGATTTTTTGCATACATTTAGGAAGAGATACTAGGGTGAAAAAAAAAAAATTCAACTCTAAAGACTACGACTTGATACACCTAGTGTATGATTTTATAATCTGATAGGTGGCATGGATTTTTCTGCCCCTCAAAGTTCCAGTTTCAAAGTGAAGTGAAGTCGCTCAGTCATGTCCAACTTTTGGTGACCTCATGGATTGTAGCCCACCAGGCTCCTCCATCCATGGAATTTTCTAGGCAAGAGTACTGGAGTGGGTGGCCATTTCCTTCTCCAGGGCATCTTCCTGGCCCAGGGGTCGAACCCAGGTCTCCCACATTGCAGGTAGACGCTTTACCCTCTGAGCCACCAGGGAATCCTTCCAGTTTCAAAGACCTGTAGAAATCCCAAGGAGGGACCAAAGATGCTACACTCTTCCCTCCTTGTCAACCTGGATGAAAAACTCAATCTTCCCTTCACAAAACAAAACATCCCTTTACCAGTTTCAACAAGAAATCTACTCCTTCCATGTTCACCAGGTCGCCTCACCTTTCATTCACTTTCTCAAGTGGTCTTTGTTCCCTCTCTATGAAACTGCTTTCTGTGAATTTTGAATTCTTATTTTGTGTAGAATGTAACGATCTCCTGCCCTCAGCACTCAATACATAAAAACCCCTTAGGGAGGTTATCAGAATAAAGGAGGTATCAGGATCTGCCTTTCTTAGAAGGTTAGGTTTGTAAATATACAGTACTCTCCTAGGTAAAATTCCCCCAGAATTTGCATGCAGGAGGTTTAGCAGAAGTGCTCATTGCAAGGGAAGTGAATTGTGCAGAGGTAGGATTTGAAATGGTTGAAACAGCAGCCTCAGCCCCTGCCACAGAGATCCCGCAAGATGATCCTACAATGGAATTAGAACATCCCACATTAAGGAATGTGCCCCCACAACAATCAGTCATGGTATATGGCTGCCCCCAGGAACTGGGGAGCAGAGACTTGAGCAAGGCAGTTTCCTTCAGCTGAGGGCAATTCCCAGAGCTGGGTGCACCTGTAAGTAATCAGCAGCCAATAGCACAGGGGACCAGGAAGCCTTAACCAGGAAGGGGAATCTAGGAGGTGTCCAAACGCATCCACTACAATCCTTCCCGCGTCATTTAGTACCACTTGCTTCATGTAGTATATTCCCTCAACAAGGGAACAACAACTTCTCCAGGAATGCAACTCACCTCCTTTCCAGGGAAAACTTTTAGAAGAAGTTTAGTGGGACAAGCTAAGTGTCAGCCTTCTTCTCCCTTTCTCCCTCCTCCCCTGCCCTCAGCCCTACAACTATATTCAAGACCATAAACTGATATTTATAGTCTCCCTCATCTCTTAACCTCATATACTAGAATCCACCCACCCTTGACTGCCACTGGGAGTCAGCTGGTCTCAAGCATTTACCTGGTGGGATGACCCAGTCCCCATTTCCTGAGGGGGATCTGGGCTCATAGTTGCTGTGCCCTTTTCAGGATATGGCTTCTGCACAAGTGCATTTACCATTAAAATTGGTTAGAGGAATACCAAAAGCCCACTTCCCTTCACCTCCTTTCCCAAGCAGATCACTTGGGTGCCAAACCCACTTTTCCCTGATCCTACTATGTAACTTAGGGCTTCCCTGGTGGATCAGATGGTAAAGAACCTGCCTGCAATGCAGGAGATGTGGGTTTGATCCCTGGGTTGGGAAGATCCCCTGGAGAAGGAAGTATTCTTGCCTGGGAAATCCCATGGACAGAGGCACATGGCAGGCTCCAGTCCATGGTGTTGCAAGAGTTGGACATGACTGAGTAACCAAACAACAACATTATATAATATGTAACAGCGGTCCTACCTTCTGATTATTGGTGTTGTTCAGGTGCTCGGTTGCGTGTGACTCTTGGTCAGAGTCAATTACCCCTGTCGGAACTGTCGATCCTTTTTTTGCTTACTGGCACAAAGAACCGAAAGTAACCACGTGACAGTCATAGCTGAAGTTTAATGGGACTCCTGTGGAGGAAGGCCCAGGAATCCCCTGGGAATCAAGTCCATTAACCCTTTACAGGACTGTGGGGATGGGAAGAACAATTTTCCCAAATGGGTCACTGGAAGTGATAATAAGCACAGACCCTTCTCCTTGTAACCCGTAGTTCCCAGACCCATGTATTTCCCTTGGGGAACACAGTATCACATAACAGTTGATGATATAGGGTGTGCTCTTTATTCTGGAGGATGAAAGTATATACCACATTCTCGCACAGTATAATTTCCAACTTCCCACCTTTGGTGTATACCTTCAAAAAGCCATTCTATCACTCTATCAGGCTGGCAGAATCAGAGTGGTAAAATTCGATAGACCAGTGAACCTCATGGTTAGGTGCCTACTGTCACACCTCATTTGCTTTAAAGTGCACGGCTTGGTCCAATGCAATTTATGTAGGATCACATATTGGTAGATCAAACATTTTGTTTGCTCTTGGATAATGGTGCAGCCAATGAGCCTAATGAGCAGGAAAGGCAATCACATAGAGAACATCACTCAAACTAAAATTTATTCCTCTTGAAATTTCACGGACACAGTGTAACCAACTTTGTCTAGTTGATCCCCTTAAGGCATGGGGCCATACCAGAGGGAAGGCTTAGTCTTGCTGCTGGCTGGTTAAATGATTGGTCGGCCCTGGTGAGTGGTGGTACACGTTGCTGGGCTCATGCAATGTAGCCTGTCTCTGTAGCTTCTCCTGTATAAACCCTCTGTGCAACACTGCAGTAACTTTCAACAAAGACTGGCTAAGTTCTCCTACATGGTTAGTGTCCCTTCTGCAGTGGTTTCTCTCTGTCGGCATTAAAAATATATATTAATTATTTGCTGTTCCAGCTCTCTTAGTTGCAGCTTGTGGGATATTTAATTGGTTGCATTGTTAGTTGTGACAGATGGGATCTAGTTCCCTGACCAGGGATTGAACCTGGACCCCTTGCATTGGGAACATGGGGTCTTAGCCACTGGATCCCATGGAAGTCCCCTCTGGTGGATACTTTGATGCGAAACAAAGATATTCATACTTCATGCCTATGTTTGTATATCAATTCACATGCCTCTTCAAACCTCTTTTTCTCACTTTTTATCCTTCCAAGCCCCTGAACAGCTAGCCAAACCATGTCACTGCTAATGAGCCCATGAGTAATCTTACAATCTACTTCTCTTCTGATACAAAACAGATAATCACCCACACATGCAAACCTCTGCTAATGGTGAGACTCTCTCTCACTGCTGTCTTTCAAGGTCACCCTGAGTGAAGCTTTTGGGCAAGAGTCCAAGTTATGTATCAGTTGTCTGCTGTTGTGTAACAATCCACCCCAAAACCAAGTAGTTTAAAACAACAGCAGCTTATTATTTCTTCAAACGAGATGACAAACATGGCCAAGGACGGAGACAAATTAAGTGGAATGAAGATGAGTCATAAAATGAAGATGTCTAGAATGCGATCACGATACTGTCAAACAAGGCAGGACATGAAATAGAGACTGAACTAGACAATACAGCTTAAAATAAGTAGAGGAGATAAACTAGAAACAGCCTTTATATTTCTTACTAAACAAAACCAGAATTCCTTACCTTTGTCTTCAGGCTTCTTCTCACTTTCGACTCTGATTTCTTGTTAAATACTCTCTCGTGCTGCTAATTTTAAAAGACCCTATTAGAAACAATTGTGAGGAACCGTCCTTCCACTCCCTGTCTTTATGCTGCTCCTTCAGCAACGAAGCCTCATGTAGTTTCTCTGCGAAGTTTCCTCATGGAGTCTCGATTTATGTACATCCTCACTGCAGAAAAAGAACTTGAGTTGGATCAGAAAAGGTAATTAATTATTTCACAAAGAGCTAGGGCATAAAGGGGCAGGAGGGAAGCACCAGCCTGGTGGTCCAGTGATTAAGAATTAGCCTTGTGATGCAGGGGACACCGTTTCATCCCTGGTTGGGCAAGATCCTACATGCCACTGGAACAGCTAAGCCAGTGCACCGCAAGTACGCCTGCGCTCTGGAGCCCATGAGCCGCAACTCCTGAGGACACGTGCAGCAGCTACTAAAGCCCGCATGCCCTAAAGTCCCCGCAACAGAGAAGCCAGTGCAACAAGAAGCCTGTACACCACAACTAGAGTGTGGCCCCTGCTCTCCACAACTAGAGAAAGTCCGCGCACAGCAATAAGGATCCAGTGCAGCCAATTAATAAATAAACTTTCTTCCCCTGAACCCACTGAAATCCTTAGCGGCAGGGCCCACTGCTTAATGACCTTCATGCGGCTGTACAAAGTACCTCAGTTCAGTTCAGTTGCTCAGTCCTGTCCGACTCTTTGTGACCCCATGAATCGCAGCACGCCAGGCCTCCCTGTCCATCACCAACTCCCGGAGTTCACTCAGACTCACGTCCGTCGAGTCAGTGATGCCATCCAGCCATCTCATCCTCTGTCGTCCCCTTCTCCTCCTGCCCCCAATCCCTCCCAGTATCAGAGTCTTTTCCAATGAGTCAACTCTTCACATGAGGTGGCCAAAGTACTGGAGTTTCAGCTTCAGCATCATTCCCTCCAAAGAAATACCAGGGCTGATCTTCAGAATGGACTGGTTGGATCTCCTTGCAGTCCAAGGGACTCTCAAGAGTCTTCTCCAACACCACAGTTCAAAAGCATCAATTCTTTGGCACTCAGCCTTCTTCACAGTCCAACTCTCACATCCATACATGACCACAGGAAAAACCATAGCCTTGACTAGACGGACCTTTGCTAGCAAAGTAACGTCTCTGCCTTTCAATATGCTCTCTAGGTTGGTCATAACTTTCCTTCCAAGAAGTAAGCATCTTTTAATTTCATGGCTGCAGTCGCCATCTGCAGTGATTTTGGAGCCCCCAAAAATAAAGTCTGACACTCTTTCCACTGTTTCCTCATCTATTTCCCATGAAGTGATGGGACCAGATGCCATGATCTTCGTTTTCTGAATATTGAGCTTTAAGCCAACTTTTTCACTCTCCTCTTTCACTTTGAGCAAGAGGCTTTTGAGTTCCTCTTCACTTTCTGCCATAAGGATGGTGTCATCTGCATATCTGAGGTTATTGAGATTTCTCCCAGCAATCTTGATTCCAGCTGGTGCTTCTTCCAGCCCAGCGTTTCTCATGATGTACTCTGCATATAAGTTAAATAAGCAGGGTGACAATATACAGCCTTGACGTACCCCTTTTCCTATTTGGAACCAGTCTGTTGTACCTACAGGTGTTTAAAGTTTGATGACTGAATGACTCAGCACCTTCACACTTAGGCCATACAACCTCGTAAAATACTTTGTAATCATTTATCATTTCTGTAAGTTACAATCTTTGAAGTCAGAGACCAGTTCATAATTTTGCTTTTTGCAGCATGTAGCAAAGTGTCTTTGCACTGAGTTTTAGCAGCAAAATATTTAATTGGTTATGAGGATTATCACTAACCAAGGACATGTGAAAAGGGAAGGTGATTTGTGAATTACAAGTACAGCCTCAGTGGATTCCACAAATCCACTTGGGAAGGTGGACTGGCCCTTTAGAGATGTCTTGAAATGAAGTAAGCAAGACAAGCCTTTGAACTCTGCATGACCCAGACACTGAATGTGTGCTGCAGCCCAGGAAGAGGCCAGCATTGTGGGTAAGGCAGCTTTCTAGAGCCAGGGGCAATGCCTAAAGGATGCAGCTGTGAACTATCAGCATCCAAATTCCAATCAGTGTAGAGAAGTTGGTTCTAGAAGCGAACATTGGTGGTGCACAGCAGCATCAAATACAGCATCCTGAGATATGGCTGAAAAGACAGGATTGAATTCATTTTTGGCTCCCAAGATTCAAACTCTTCTGTGAGCCCAAATAACTCCTTTTTTTCTCCTTTGAGGATTTGAGTTGGCACCTGAGCTATTTATTTTTGACTCTGCCCTGTCACTTGGATACTAGGAAGGTTTCTCACACTCACCTTACACAGTGCTAGTCACTCACGCCAACACCACCACTGCCCCAGCCCAACCAGGAAGTCTTCCTGCACCAGCAGACATTTCTGTGGCATGTGGCTTTCTGGGCGTCCCTGCAGCCTGAAGATCACAGCTTTAGAGAATATGGGTCTGGAAAAAAACAATTCCCACTAGCAGCCTCTGTCAGCTTTTCCACTATCAGAATCAAGGCTGACTTTCATTTAATGATTCCTACATACAAGGAAGGAACATCAGCTTCTGCTCTTTTCAGCCCTTACATACATAATCTCTGCCTCCTATAAAAAGGAGGAGCCAGAATATCTACTGGGCAATTTTGCTTGTAGGGATTAGTTTTCTCCTTGGTTCCTGCTGTTAGTTTCTGGATAGCTTAAGGAAAGTCTCCTATAGCAAGTGTTGTTTGCTTGGAAATACCCATCTTTCCTGTAAGCAAATTTTTTAAAGGACGAAGGAAGATACTTTCACCTGGCAACTCTAGACATTGAAAATACACCAGGTAAATGAGTAACTCCTGGGTTAAAAGTGGATGGTCCCGGCTGTTCTCTCTGAGCTCAGACTTCATACATTAAGTTAAATGACACAGTCTCTCATCAGGTTTTCTGAGTTTCACACCAAAACTGGAAGTTGGAGACCACTCCTTGGGACCTTACTTGTAGGGAAGTTGATTTTACTGGGAAGGCTGTTATACCAGCATCATCAACTGTAAGCCCCCATGTCTCCACTGAGGCCTCCAGTTCAAGTCTGCCATTTGGTTGGGTTTCATAAAAACAGCACCTATCACCTTTCCTCCAGAGTAAATCTTTGCTAACAGGGAGAATTTAGATCTTCCATTCGAATGCTTCTCCAATAACACCTTACTATATGTTGCTCTTGTAACAACATGCTTTGACTGAATCTGAGTTTTCAAACTCTTCAATAGCACTTTGTCATACAGCTGATTGCAAAAGACTCCAGTATTAACACATTTCCAGGGAACTTTTCTCTGTCTTGTTGGTGCATGGTAGGGGAGCAGATGTTCGAGTTTCTGCAGCTTCCAACATTTTCGAGTACACTTGTCAACAAGGTCAAGTATTTCGTCACAGGTGAAGCTCTGGCGGGACTGAGATCATGTGTACCTCCTAATGCCAAGCTTGTAAATTTTCTTTTAATCTCCTTCACATCTCTGCCTCTGATACCTGCCACTACCACAACACAATATGCTCTTTTCAAACTCACAGTCCCACTGTCTGTTCCCTAAAACTGGACTGCCTGAGAATGTAAGCTAGGTGTATGGTTAAGAGGTTAGCAGCTTCTGATGACATTCCAAAGCTTGCTGATAACAGATTCAATAGTAGATGTCCTGCCCCTGGGGCACTCTGTCAACAAATGCAGCTTGGTAGGGGCCTTTGGTCAGGCAAAGTCACAGGGGCCATGAACACACTTCCCCTTCCAGACAGAATGTTATATTTTAGAGTCTGTTGAGATAAACTCTTAAAAAAAAAAAAATCCTCATTTGAGACTTAGTTTGGTTTTGGCTTATATAATAGTATGATATCTTGCATTTTGCTTAAAATTCAGTCTTGAGCAGTGTGTCCCTGTACAAGAACTGAAAATTTGATCTCAGATTTCTACTTTGGGTTCCCTATGAGACTGCTTAAGGTTCTTAGAAGGGCTGTTGTTCAATTAGAAATAGAGGTTCTGTGAGGCACGTCCTAAAAATCCATCCAAGGCGTTTGAAAGATTCTCTGAGATATCACCTGAAATCTTTCTACGTCTGAAGAAAGGATTTTATAGTTATACAGCTTGCTTCATATTTACCGTAAAAGATCATGTTTCCAGACAGCACCCTGAATTTGCTCTTTGCCCTGAGGCTCTTTTTTTTTTTTTTTAACTTTTGAGAGTCTTCCTTTCCGAGAGGCTAGGGATGAGAATTGATTTTTTGTTGTTGTTGTTTTCTTTTTAAACCTAGCAAAGCAAGGACAATTTTTATTTGTTATACATACTGCTTGAAAATGGAATAATTTCTATTTTAATTCATATCTCTTTATTTTTATGATAGCAGCTAGAAGACCTTGGCTGTCACTTTTAACGTTTATCCTAGAAATATCCTTAGCAAATCAACCGTTCACTAGGTGCAGTTCCGTCTTCTGCAATGACCTTCCCAGCACTGCATATCCAAGGCCATCTATCTTCAGCCCCCAGTAACGTTTCACTCACTCTCCTTAAGGAAGGCCTTCACTGATGCCACTTTAGTGCTCACTGGTCCTGGCAGCACCCTACTTCCAGGTAACAAAATCTAACTTTTGCTACATAGCACATCTCCCTAAAACCTACTTATATAAAACAACATTCATTTGATTTTGCTCATGATTTTGTCTGACAGGAATCTGCGGAAGGGCTCAGCTGGGTAGATCCTGCTTGGAGTCTCTCATGCAGTTGCTGTCAAATGTTGGCCAGGGCTGCAGTTCTCTGAAGGCTCAGTTGGGCTGAATGTCCAAAAAGGCTACTCTCATGGTTGGCTGTTGATGCTCACTGTCCACTGAGAGCTCAGCCCACCTGTCTCCCCGTGCACACACATGTGGCCCCTACATCTGCTTAGTCTCCTCACATCTCCGAAGCTTTGGGTGGTTGGAATTTTAACACAGTAACTCAGGACCTCGAGTGTGAGTGTTTGGTTAGGTTGAATCAGTTTCAGTAAATGCACTTTTTACATATCATGCAAAGTTATAAACAGGACCATAAAAACAGGCCAAACAGGAGATTTAAAAGCCTCCATTACTGTTCCTTAACACCCCTACCTAACAAGTTACCATATTTACAAGTAGAAATATCTTCTGAGAAATGTCAGGCACACTGTTTGAATCCTCTGAAACAAAACAATTTCTGTGATGCATGTATAGTTATGCCAAGAAGTCCATCTGCCAGGCAGAATTTCATCCTTTAAATACCTTGTTATGGCAGCACAAAAGAACACAATGAGCTTTGTTTAGAGTGTCAGTCTTCCATCTCTGGGCTAAAAGGATTAGGTCTAAATTGCCCATCATTACGTAAGACGACATGAAAATGTTTGTTCCTTTTGTCCTTAAAAGTACTTCGTGGTGTTTTATGAAAAGCCAAAAAAAAAAAAAAAAGTTAATTGAAATAAGAAATCTATTCAGAAGGTCATAAGCAGTAGATTTGCCAGCATTCCAATTTATGCTATGATTTGTTTAACACACAAAAGTCATGGGAATTTTCAAATATAATCATTTGTTGGGTATGACAGGGGATTGAGGAAAGACATATAGCAGGATGATTAAAAGCAAGCATTTTGGAGTCAGTCAGATCTGGCTTTAGCCTCTGTGGTTAATAAGTAAGACTAGGAAATTTACTTAAACTCTCTGTGGCTCATTTTCCTCATTTGTAACACACAAATAAAAGTATTTGCCTTCGAAGGTTGTTTTAAGGGTTAAATGAAATAACACATGTAATTTACTGACCAGGGCTTGGCACAAAGTACATGTATAGTTAACAAGTCAGATAAGAGGGAGTGTACATACTTTTAATAGGTAGTGTGTGTGTGTGTCTCTGTATGTATGAAAAAGAGAGAGGGAGGGTGGAAGAGAGAGAGAGACTGAGGGATAGAAATTGAGGGAGAGGGACAGGGAAGATTTGGGGAAGGATATATAGATAACATTGGAGAAGGCAATGGCACCCGACTCCAGCACTCTTGCCTGGAAAATCCCATGAACAGAGGAGCCTGGTGGGCTGCAGTCCACGGGGTCGCTAAGAGTGGGACAAGACTCAGCGACTTCACTTTCACTTTTCACTTTCCTGCATTGGAGAAGGAAATGGCAACCCACTCCAGTGTTCTTGCCTGGAGAGTCCCAGGGATGGGGGAGCCTGGTGGGCTGCCGTCTATGGGGTCGCACAGAGTCGGACAAGACTGAAGCGACTTAGCAGCAGCAGTAGCAGCAGCATATAGATAACATAGTTAAAAATGTAGTATGAATGTGGTGGCACTTCCCTGATGGCTCACTGGTAAAGAATCCACCTGCCAATGTAGGATATGCAGGTTCGATCAATGGATTAGGAAGATTCCCTGGAGAAGAAAATGGCAACCACTCCAGTATTCTTGCAGGCAGAATCCTGCGGACAAAGGAGCTTGGTGGGATACAGTTCATGCAGATGTGAGAGTTGAACACGACTTAGTGACTCAACAACAAACACCAACAAACATGAATGTGATAGTTATTTGTCAATACTAATTTACTTGTTAAGCAAGTACATTCAGTTTTGAAGATATTAGAATAAAGAAGGAATGGAATGTCAGGAGGTGTTTGGAGATTTCTGTGACTTTGAGAGAGTCACTTGTCTCCTGTACACAGGACAAAGCAGGAAGTTGAAATCACTTCTCACCTCCTGCTCCCTCTTCTGTTCGCATGTCACTACTCAGCCCTTCCCCTGGCACTTCTACACATCCGAGGTCAGAGGTTGTAGTTTGAACGAGACTCAGCTATCTACTAGGTAAAATAGTTGAAAAGCCACCAGGCCATTACAATGTTACCGCAAATAATTTAGAAGTATATTCATATTATTATGGGAGGAAAGCCTAATTTTATATGAAAATAAAAGTTAATTTTCCTAAGGAAGAAGAGTTGGGGAAGGAGTGAAAGAAAGATTTTGAGGTGGGCAAGGCCTTTCCTTGCTTTTCAGATGAACTGGTGAGGCCACTCCTGTTTTAATCTGTAGAATTAGGCTATTTGGAAGAAATGTATTCAGCAATATGATGGAATAATCTTGCCATTATTAATTTAATAAGTTCCAATGCTTAAGGCTTATTTCCATAACGGGAAAAAATACTATTTGGCTTAGCTTTGTTGCTGTTTAGTCACTAAGTCGTATCCAACTCTTCTGTGACCCCACGGACTGGAGGCCACCAGACTCCTCTGTCCAGAGGATTTCCCAGGCAAGAATACTAGAGTGGGAGGCCATTTCCTTCTCCAGGGGATCTTCCCAACCCAGGGATCAAGCCCGTGTCTTCTGCACTGGCAGGCAGATTCTTTACCACTAAGCCACTAGGGAAGCTTTCAGCTTAGCTACATACGTAAAAAATAAATAGGGTATCAGTGGCCAATTTCTAGGTTTAAAAAAAATAGACTTTTAATTTTACCTTAATACAGGTCTGTTCAAAGGCAATTCTGTTAACACCCTTCAAATAACCTTTTAAAATATTACCTATGAATCTATGCACCTTGATAAAATGTTTCCTGTTTTTCTATTCCCCAAGGCTAAAGTGACACAATTATTAGCTTTTGATAGGGTTAAACAATAACTACCCATGCTTACCTTTGTGAAAGAATGGAAAATAAATATGCCTTGAAGCACTATAACAGTTGAAAAGATTCCCATACTTAGTTCCTTCTTACTTTTCTTTTTCCTAGAAGAGCCCAGGGAAATTTAAAATGAATCTTCTAAATAATTTTTTCTCTACTTCTCATGCTAAGTAAAATTCCTGTCTCTAAATGTTAACAACACAGTATTTTTTAATGGGGACCCTCTTTAATCCTGTGTAGTAGTAGATTTAATGTGCCTAGATGCTGGGGATATACCAGTAAACAAAACAGATAAAAATCCCTTCTATCACAGAGTCTATGATCTAGTGGAGGCAGACAGAAAATAAACTAAGTATCAAGATCAGATCAGATCAGTCGCTCAGTTGTGTCCGACTCTTTGCGACCCCATGAATCGCAGCACGCCAGGCCTCCCTGTCCATCACCAACTCCCGGAGTTCACTCAAACTCACGTCCATTGAGTCGGTGATGCCATCCAGCCAGCTCATCCTCTGTTGTCTTCTTCTCCTCTTGCCCCCAATCCCTCCCAGCATCAGAGTCTTTTCCAATGAATAAACTCTTCACATGAGGTGGCCAAAGTACTGGAGTTTCAGCTTCAGCATCATTCCTTCCAAAGAAATCCCAGGGCTGATCTCCTTCAGAATGGACTGGTTGGATCTCCCTGCAGTCCAAGGGACTCTCAAGAGTCTTCTCCAACACCACAGTTCAAAAGCCTCAATTCTTCAGTGCTCAGCCTTCTTCACATGTGGTAATAAATGAGAGACAGTGAAGGCAGAAGGGAATAGGAAGTGTCAGTGGGGTCGGGTGGGGGTTGTGCTTTCAGATAGAGTAATCAGAGAAAGGTTCTTGAGAAGATGACATTTAAGAAACAGTGTGAAGAAAGCAGAGGAGGATGCTGTGTTTTAAAGAACAGTTGGCAGCCAAGTCATCAGTAAGGGCAGAATAGTGAGAAATGAGAAGTGAGAGAGGTCAGGTCTGCTAGTCTATTGTAAGAACATTTGGCTTCTATTACATGTCATTACAAGTAGGAAATGGGAGCCCATTACAGGTAAGTCTACATCTTCTGCCTCTCAAGATTCACGCTTCACCCTTCTCTACCCTATTCTCTGGCTCAGGGAAGCTGAGTTGTATTTTCCTCTTTTTCCTCATGACCAATCACATTTTTCCCTTTTGGTTACTTTCCTCCTCTTTCAGTTATCCAAGTGTTCCCTCTGTCAGAGAAGCAGAGTCCCCAACTGCCTGTATTTCTCAACAGTAGCCCTAAGCTCACTGGTGCCAGTGCTGGGAACTAAAATACATATCTCCTGACCTCTTTCAAGACATTCAGTCAGTAACTCTTGGGGGCGGATGGCGGATGGAGTGGGTGGGGTAGGAGGGAAATCCCTCCCCACCCTGTCAGAAGATGAGGTCAGTTCTTTATTCAGTTTCAGTTCAATCACTCAGTCGTGTCAGACTCTTTGCAACCCCATGAATCTCAGCAAGCCAGGCCTCCCTGTCCATCACCGACTCCTGGAGTTTACTCAAACTCATGTCCATCGAGTCAATGATGCCAACCAGCCATCTCATCCTCTGTCGTCCCCTTCTCCTCCTGCCCCCAATCCCTCCCAGCATCAGAGTCTTTTCCAATGAGTCAACTCTTCGCATGAGGTGGCCAAAGTATTGGAGTTTCAGCTTCAGCATCAGGCCTTCCAATGAACACCCAGGACTGATCTCCTTTACGATGGACTGGTTGGATCTCCCTGCAGTCCAAGGGACCCTCAAGAGTCTTCTCCAACACCACAGTTCAAAAGCATCAATTCTTCGGCGCTCAGCTTTCTTTACAGTCCAACTCTCACCTCCATATGTGACCACAGGAAAAACCATAGCCTTGACTAGACAGACCTTTGTTGGCAAAGTAATGTCTCTGCTTTTTAATATGCTGTCTAGGTTGGTCATAATTTTCCTTCTAGGGGTAAGCGTCTTTTAATTTCATGGTTGCAATCACCATCTGCCGTGATTTTGGAGCCCCCAAAAATAAAGTCTGACACTGTTTCCACTGTTTCCCCATTTATTTCCCATGAAGTGATGGGACCAGATGCCATGATCTTCGTTTTCTGAATGTTGAGCTTTAAGCCAACTTTTTCACTCTCTTCTTTCACTTTCATCAAGAGGCTTTTTAGTTCCCTTTCACTTTCTGCCATAAGGGTGGTATCATCTGCATATCTGAGGTTATTGATATTTCTCCCAGCAATCTTGATTCCAGCTGGTGCTTCTTCCACCCCAGCATTTCTCATGATGTACTCTGCATATAAGTTAAATAAGCAGGGTGACAATATGCAGCCTTGATGTACTCCTTTTCCTATTTGGAACCAGTCTGTTGTTCCATTTCCAGTTCTAACTGTAACTTCCTGACCTGCATATAGGTTTCTCAAGAGGCAGGTCAGGTGCTCTGGTATTCCCATCTCTTTCAGAATTTTCCACAGTTTATTGTGATCCACAGAGTCAAAGGCTTGGCATAGTCAATAAAGCAGAAATAGATGTTTTTCTGGAACTCTCTTGCTTTTTCCATGGTCCAGCGGATGTTGGCAATTTGATCTCTGGTTCCTCTGCCTTTTCTAAAACCAGCTTGAACATCTGGAAGTTCATGGTTCACGTATTGCTGAAGCCTGGCTTGGAGAATTTTGAGCATTACTTTTCTAGCGTGTGAGATGAGTGCAATTGTACGGTAGTTTGAGCATTCTTTGGCATTGCCTTTCTTTGGGATTGGAATGAAAACTGACCTTTTCCAGTCCTGTAACCACTGCTGAGTTTTCCAAATTTGCTGGCATATTGAGTGCAGCACTTTCACAGCATCATCTTTCAGGATCTGAAATAGCTCAACTGGAATTCCATCACCTCCACTAGCTTTGTTCATAGTGATGCTTTCTATGGCCCACTTGACTCTACATTCCAGGATGTCTGATTCTAGGTCAGTGATCACACCATCGTGATTATCTGGGTCGTGAAGATCTTTTTTGTATAGTTCTTTTGTGTATTCTTGCCATCTCTTCTTAATATCTTCTGCTTCTGTTAGGTCCATACCATTTCTGTCCTTTATCGAGCCCATCTTTGCATGAAATGTTCCCTTGGTATCTCTGATTTTCTTGAAGAGACCTCTAGTCTTTCCCATTCTATTGTTTTCCTCTATTTCTTTGCACTGATCACTGAGGAAGGCTTTCTTATCTCTTCTTGCTATTCTTTGGAATTCTGCATTCAGATGCTTATATCTTTCCTTTCCTCCTATGCTTTTCGCTTCTCTTCTTTTTACAGCTATTTGTAAGGCCTCCTCAGTCAGCCGTTTTGCTTTTTTGCATTTCTTTTCCATGGGGATGGTCTTGATCCCTGTCTCCTATACGATTTAACGAACCTCATTCCATAGTTTATTAGGCATTCTGTCTATCAGATCTAGTCCTTTAAATCTATTTCTCACTTCCACTGTATCATCATAAGGGATTTGATTTAGGTCATACTGAATGGTCTAGTGGTTTTCCCTACTTTCTTCAATTTAAGTCTGAATTTGGCAATAAGGAGTTCATGATCTGAGCCACAGTTAGCTTCTGGTCTTGTTTTTGCTGACTGTATTGAGCTTCTCCATCTTTGGCTGCAAAGAATATAATCAATCTGATTTCAGTGTTGACCATCTGGTGATGTCCATGTGTAGAGTCTTCTCTTGTGTTGTTGGAAGAGGGTGTTTGCTATGACCAGTGCGTTCTCTTGGCAAAACTCTATTAGTCTTTGCCCTGTGTTTCTTGACTTCCTACTTTTGCATTCCAGTCCCCTATAATGAAAAGGACAACTTTTTTGGATATTAGTTCTAAAAGGTCTTTTAGGTCTTCATAGAACCGTTGAACTTCAGCGTTACTGGTTGGGGCATAGGCTTGGATTACCATATTGAACGGTTTGCCTTGGAAACGAAACAGAGATCATTCTGTCATTTTTGAGATTGCATCCAAGTACTGCATTTTGGACTCTTTTGTTGACCATGATGGTTATTCCATTTCTTCTAAGGGATTCCTGCCCACAATAGTAGATATAACAGTCATCTGAGTTAAATTCACCCATTCCAGTCCATCTTATTTTGCTGATTCCTAGAATGTCAACGTTCACTCTTGCCATCTCCTGTTTGACCACTTCCAATTTGCCTTGATTTGTGGACCTAACATTCCAGGTTCCTTTGCAATATTGCTCTTTATAGCATCAGACCTTGCTTCTATCACCAGTCACATCCACAATTGAGTATTGTTTTTGCTTTGGCTCCATCCCTTCATTCTTTCTGGAGTTATTTCTTCACTGATCTCCAGTAGTATACTGGGCACTTACTGACCTGGGGAGTTCCTCTTTCAGTATCCCATCATTTTGCCTTTTCATACTGTTCATGGGGCTCTCAAGGCAAGAATACTGAAGTTATTTGCCATTCCCTTCTCCAGTGGACCACATTCTGTCAGACCTCTCCACCACGACCTGCCCGTCTTGGGTGGCCCCACACAGCATGGCTTAGTTTCATTGAGTTAGACAAGGCTGTGGTCCATGTGATCAGATTGGCCAGTTTTCTGTGATTATGGTTTCAGTGTGTCTACCCTCTGATGCCCTCTCACAACACCCACCATCTTACTTGAGTTTCTCTTACTTTGGACGTGGGGTATCTCTTCACGGCTGTTCCAGCAAAGCGCAGCAGCTTCTCCTTACCTTGGACGAAGTCGCCCCTCCTGACCTTGAACGTGGAGTAGCTCTCTCAGCCCTCTTGTGTCCGCACAGCCTCTGCTCCTTGGACATGGGTTTGCTTCTCTCAGCCACCACCCCTGACCTCAGACGTTGGGTAGCTCCTCTCGGCTGCCGCCCCTGACCTCGGGCTTGGGAGAGCTCCTCTCAGAGTATAGGAGGGAAATAATACTGAGACTTAGGCTATTACAGAATTTCTGATGAGGAATTCACATTTCCCAGTAGCTTATGCAGCACTGTTTTCACATTACACCCAATCTTCTGCAAAGAGAGACATTGGATTGAAATTTTCCAGAGTATTTCTGTTAAAATCTCCAGAGTTCAGTACTTTTAAACAAATATTGTCCTTTCAGTTTTTTTGCACATTTCATAGGTAATTTCCCCTGTTCCATAATTTGTTATTTCAAGATACTGAGGCAAATAAGACTTCTAGAAATAAAGAACAAGAGAGGCATTGTTATGTACCAAGTATATGATAATTAATATCTACTTGAGTAGCTGAATCCAGTCTTTCCAAGAAGGCTGGTTTATTTGGTCTCTCAAAATAATTTTGAATTTTCTCCCAGCAGAGACATGGCTTTGTATTTGATTGAGGAAGCTGCACAATGCATTTAGCTAAGACCTAGGGTTAAACCTGCCTTTTAAGCTGGAGAGGATCAGATGGAGTCTTTATGGCCTACTCTGGCTGGCCTGTTTTTACAGCAAATACTCAAAAGCATGCATTACCTCTCAAATATTAGGATCTGAAGCTGCTGGTTAGAAATACTTCTAAATGGATGCCAAAAACTGAAGTAAGGTCCATACATTTTAAGAATATAAGAAGAAAAGCTAGTAATTTTTCAAATAATTGTATTGCATGTGATAAAATGTCTTGTGAGAAAAGATTCTTGCAGAATTTCTGCTTCTCTCTGCATTTGGTTAAATGAAGTGAATCTATTTAACAATAATGCATTTTTCAGAAAGAATAAGACATTTTTAACTTTTCAAAACAATTTTCATTTTTCTCTGTTAGTGAAAGGGCATATAAAAGCTCTAAATATTAGACATATTAGATGATGAATGAGGATTTATCTATAAAAAAAAGGAAGAGTCATTTTATATATCTCAAAGCCTTTGTTTACATAACTTTAGATTTTTATTTCAGGATTATATAGGATTTGGGGAATCTGAAAAGGAGCTTGAAAGTTAGTCAGTTCAGAAACGCAAACAAGCACAACAATGTTAACAATATAGCTAACCTTTGAGCACATACCATTTGCTGGGCCCTGTTTTAAGCTTTACATATGCAATCTTAATCAATCCTCAAAATAACCCTATGATGTAAATATTATTAACTTCATTTGACAGATAAGGGAACTGAGACACAAAATGTTTAACAAATCTACCTGAGGTCATGGAGCAAACAAGCACAAGAGTCAGTACAAAGGTTGAAGAAACACTTATAAAATTATCCCGGCCAGTTCTATCCATGGAAAGTGTATACAGCTGTTGAGAATGTGATTTGAAGGTGCCAGAAGGTCTACCTAAACACATCACTTTCAACAGTGTGTGACACTGCCTCAAATTCCCACCCGCAGAGAAAGTGCTTTGTGTGAAGACAATCCCTCCAAAAGGTTATAGTTTTTAAAAATATTACCTAAGAAGAATTGCCCATTAATGATAGCACAACAAGAATGACACATATTTTAGGGAGTTCTGGATGATAAAAGGAAAAAAAAGAAAGCAAAAGAGCTGTTGACAGTAAACACCATAACATATACTCTTGATCAACCTTGGCAAAATGGGAGGGGGGTTGTGTGAAGACAAAATTTATCCAATTTGACATTGGTTGAATATGGAGATTATCTATCTTAAAATGTCTTCTCTCTTTGGAGATACAAACATACTTGATAGTTAAAGCTTTACCATTTGCGATGGTAAAATTTGATTAGCAACAAAAATTATCTATACATAACGTATTTTCCTCACCACTTGCCTTTTGGAATAGAAATTCTTAAGTAAGGGTCCCACATATGGACCCCAATTAATACATTAAATTTCAAATACGTACAGGAGAATGCAAAGCACCCAAAGAGTTCATCAAATTCTCACAAGTACAGTTGGTTCTCCATATCTGTAGGTTCTACATTCATAGATCAACCACGGATCAAAAATATTTGAAGAAAAAAATTTTAGAAAGTTCCAAAAAGGCAAAACTTGACTTTGTTACCTGCCTGGAAACTGTTTCCATAATATTTATAGTGTATTAGATATTAGAAGTAATCTAGAGAAGATTTAAAGTACAGGGGAAGATGTGCACAGGTTATGTGTAAATACTATTCCATTTTGCATAGAGTATTTAAGCATCCATGGAGTTTGTTACTCTTGGTGGGGGTTAGGGAGCTGGAACCAATCTTCCCAAGGATAATTATGTATTCATATATGATTCATATCCCCCCAGATAGTTAAATCAACACAAGTCAACCTAGCCCAGCTACACTTCCTACATATCACCTGAAATTACTGCCTGCTGGAGGTGGTCTTTAACAATGAAACGAATAGAAGATACAACTGTTTTGAATTATGTGAGCACTCAGGGCTACATTCAAGCTGATGATTTAGAAAGCAAAATATAGTGTGCAAATAGTATGCAGGATAACATTACACATCCCTGATTTGTTAGAATTATCTTTCACCTTTTCACTGTGTTTTTGCAACAACGAATCCAACTCTTCAGGACTGAGGTTTTAAGTAAATAATATGCAACAGGGAAGTGAAACAGGTAGGTCAATAAAAATTCTTAGGAAAGGGTTAGGCGAGTCGAATGGGCAGTCAATTAATTTAAAATGCTTTTCAAAATGAACAAACTGCCCTGACTTTCTTGGTGAGCTATTACCAAGGTTCTTTTGAGTTCTTAGAGCATTTTCTTTACTCTGTTTAACAACAAACGTGGGCCAATTGCTCTGAGTTAATTGAAAAGGATTGTTTCCTAGTTGCCAAGAAACGGCGCTTTCTTACATTGTGCAGGCCATTATGTGCACAGATCAAGCTTCCTGATTTTTCTTTCAGGGTTTAAGAATATTGGCTGCTGTGATTTAGTCGTCCCTTGAGGAGAGGAGGCAAGTCAAGAAGGATTTCAGGGTGTTGTTCCATTTCAATTTACCAGGTAAGATTTGGATTTATTTGAAAGTGCTATCCTCTCCCATACTTAACTTTTCCTAAATCACTTAAATGCTTTTATGAGTGAATGAGTGAATATGAAATGATGATTTTACTTGGGATCGTTTTCAAGTAAAAGCATGCTAAAATGATTTTTCTTCCAGATAAAGGTTCTGAGGAAAAAGATTTTTTTAAGAGGTAGCCCTAATAATGGAGGTCTGTGAGACAGGCTCTAGAGTTCATTTCTCATTGATTTCCAAATAGTGGATACATGTAAATGGAGAAGTGAGTGTATTTAGGGTCGAAATTTCTAAAATAATTGTTATGAAAGCAAATATCATTATTTCTATTTGGAGAAAAGATTTCAAATCTGACTGTTTCCAGCTGAGACATGGACTTCATATTTGTGAACTTCAAAAGGAAGACTTGTTGATCTTATGTATCAAGTACATAACAAGTAACTTGGTTACTTGTCTCTCTTTTAAAACAAAATCTCTATCTTATCTGTTTTCTGTTGGCTATTTTCCTTATGAGTATGTCTTAAAGATGAAGACAAAATAGGGGTCCTTGTACTCATTGTGAGTACATGGACCAAATGTGATACAAACAAAAAATTCACTCTTATTTCTCAGGAAGGAAAATAGCATTTCTTGATTTAAAGTTAGCTGCTCCCAGGCAATGTAACGCTTACCTTGGGTAATAATTTGGGGTAAGTGCTTGACAAGGACTCTGTATTGAGTTTGTTAGGCCAAATTACCTTCTCACTCTTAAAGAGTTCACACTTTCACAAGCCTGCAGGTTGAACTCTGCAACCCTGTGAGCTTAAACTTACAGCATCACACAGTTTACATAGACTATATGTTGAAAACAAGTTTTGTCAAATTTGCAGAGGATCCTAGCTGAGTGCTGTTATTGATTCTCTCTTTCAAAGTCATGCTTTGCCTCCTCTTCTCCATGGCTCTGGGTTTCCTAGGGATATATTTCTTTTACAAGGAAGATCATCATCATGGATACAAGTCAGGTCAAATGTTTGTTGTCTTATTAAGTAAGTTTCCATTTGTTCAGAGTTTGAAGACACCTGAGGGTAAAGATGACCTGTGCAATAAGGACCCTCACTGATGCTGGAGAGAAAGCAATGCAGCATGCCTTTACCTGATAATATGATTTGGGTTTTCCAGCAGTGAACCAATACTCTGGTTAGGAAACTATTATGTGAAATAATATGAATCATTATCATGAAGTGATGATTGAATATGACATGCAAACCATCCATTTATTTTTAGCTTGTCAAATTGGAATCTCCTTTCTAGAATTCCTATACTTTTTAAAGTAAAACAATAAATCACAGTATTATCAGTTATCACCAATTCATTACACTGTATTTTTTAATTTATGTAGTTGTAAAATTAAGCAGCCCATTTAGATAACTGCGTGGCTATAGTTATGTACACTTGGTGTGACTTGGTACCATTTTTGAAACAGTGTACTTCTTCCCAGGTAAGATGTAAATTTAAATTTTTCATTCGAGCTTACATTCCTTTTTATCTTGTTAAAAAGTTCTCTTTGGCCTGAAAATATACTTTTGATATTATTAGTACTGTGGTGCTTAAAGTACCATAGTACTCTAAGCTATGTACTTCCCCAGTGGCTCAGCGGTGAAGAACCTGCCTGCAATGCAGGAGACAAGGTTTGATCCCTGGGTCAAGAAGATCCCCTGGAGGAAGGCAGAGCAGCCCACTCCACTATTCTAGCCTGAAAAATCCCACGGACAGAGGAGCTTTGTGGTCTAAAGTACATGGGATCACAAAGAGTTGAACACAACTGAAGCAGCTAAGACATGGTGCTTAAAATATCTATGCTAGTAAAGTTTTTGCCTAGTCATTTTGTATTTATTGGAGCAAGGTGACAGGTGAACATGTGGAATGGGTGGAGTAGAGCAAAACTCAGACTGATACAATATCTGATAGGCAGATTTTTTTTCTCATCTAGCATACCATTTCTTCTCTGTCAGTATAACCAAATGATTGTGACACTAGTAAACTATTAAATATACTTAATAGTGTAACAATAAATCCTGTTTTTATTTGAGTGTTATTTTTTAAACTAAACAAATACTAACTGATACTGATTTGCTTCTTTGTGGATTAAGAATTTTACAAAAAGTATGATGTCCACCTAAGATGGGATGGGAATAAATCTATAAAATTTTTGTTCAACCTTAATTAAAGACAGACTGAATGGCACTGACAGTTTGTAGATCACAGTGGTTGAAATACCATAAGATGATAGACTTTGAAGGCCACTTATTGATTATTGAGTCTAATGACTTTGAACATTCATTTTGAGGAGTCCTGCTGCTGCTGCTGCTTAGTCGTTTCAGTCGTGTCTGACTCTGTGCGACCCCATAGACAGCAGCCCACCAGGCTCCTAGAGATTGCCAAAAAGCATTATAACAAGGAGCCTTCTGAAGGTAGGGGGAATACTCATCTGGTGGTGTAGGGAAAACAAACTGAACTCTCAATCTGCCAATGCTTTTCAAGTCTGTCTGCAAGAACACAGATAGCCTAAGAATATTTCACAAACCCTTTGTGGAAATCAAAATTCACTGTATTTTTAGTATCACACTGATCTACAATTCAAGAAACCCAGTCAAGTAGGAGAGTAATTTGACATATACAGTGCAATCAAGGTTTTTGACAGTCAATTCTTCTATTACAGGCACTCAGTATGTCTTTGATCATTCTAGAATCATTTCAGGGATCCTTACTAAGTAGCTTAGCAACTTTTTAACACCACCTATTTTAAATTATTTTTATAAAAATCTGGATTGTTTACTTTATGGTATAACTTTTAAAACAATTTCAAATGTTTCTAAAAACATTATTGTGCCTTTGATAATTTCCCCTACTCTTGTGATATGAAATTTACCAAATTTTAGAAATCACAATAATGTATAAAGGAATAAAGTACTTTCTTTCTCTCTTACCTAAAAATGGTCTGTAATATTAGAAGATTATTTGTCTGAATGGAGAAGATTATGCAAAATATTTTCATAATGTTAATGGTCCTATTGTTTATCTATACACAATGAGCACCAAAGTTTATCTTGCTGTGATAAGCCATAGGAGATATTCCTTTCTTTTATTCTTAATATAGTTTTTTAAACTGGCATTTTAAATTTCTCAGCTGCAGTGATGTGATTTTTGAATCACTCTTATAAACTCCTTTTTCCACGTTTGCTTATAAGTATTTCTAAAACCTGAGAATATTGTCTCTCTTCTTTCCTTCAGAGCAGTTGTTCTCAATTTGGCAATATCTGAAGATATTTTTTGGTTTCCCAAGAAAGGAGGTGTGGTATTACCTACATTTAGTGGATAGAGATCAGGGAAGCTGCTAAACATCTCATTACATACAGGACAATCCCTACTGCAAAGAAGTATCAGATTCCAAATGTCAATAATGCTGAGACTGAGAAACATGGCTTTTCAGGCTTCACAAATCTTATCCTGGCTAAATATATAATTATGGGTTAGAGTTGTTTTCTAAAATCTGAAATCTCATGTGCCTTCATTCCTTTTATTTATAATATTGGCCTCTAGGATCACACCTAATTTTTAATTGAACTTTTTGGAAACTGCTTATAATCTGCTAGTCTGCTTTTTGGAATCTGATTATTACAAAACAAATATGACAATGGTCACATTATCTTTAAACTCATGTCATATCATATTACTAAATAGTGCTGTGTCCAAGTGACTTGTACAATATTTCCCTCGTTGTGAATGAGGGAATAAAGAATAAAGAAGACTCATTAAAGCAAGACAATAATATAATATCATCTGCTTAATTGTTGTGCTCCTAATTTCATGTCTGAAGTTACTTTTCAATAGCCATTCATTCATTCTGTAGATATTTACTGAGCACCTATCATGTTCCAGAAACACTTTTTGTTGAAAATTCAGTGGTAAATAAGATAAAAATCATATTTTTGCTGTGATTACATTCTAGTGGAAATCAGAAGATCGAAAATCTCCCTTTCTTCAACCACGTTGCAAAAGTCTGTTCATACATTTTTTTCATGTAAACCCTCTGTTTCTTTGGAATTGCCAAGAACCTTTTTACTAATTTTTGAATTTCATTTTCTGGCCGATGTCGCTATTTTCAACTTGCTTGATGTGCATCCTAGAGAAGACTGACTTTTGAAGTAAATTTTGAATGAAGGAAAATATAGTTTGATGAGTTGAAATAATGTTAGCAGGAGAAGTCAATATGGCATTTAGGAAAAAAAGACATAAAAGTAAGGATGGAAAGTTGTGAGTGGAAGGAAGCCAACTGTGCCTGAAATTTATTTTATTCGCTATGCCAAAAAAAAAAGGGAAAAGGAAATAAAAGAAAGGGAAAAGAAAAGAAGAAAAAAGTTCCAGGGTAACTGTATCCCAGAGTAATTCATTTCCTTGTGAGGATATTTTTATCCCTGAGGAATTCTTCAGAATTTCTTACCAATGTCATAGTTTATTCCTTAGTAGCCACTGATGAAATTATTGGTTTCTTCTTTAGAGAGGGAATGAGAAGTATAAATGAAAAAAGGTATTAATAATTTTAATGATCTAATCTAGATATTTCTTTTGATTTTATTTTGTAGCTTCTTTCCTTTTCAAATGCTTTTTTTCTCAGTGTATGCATAGTTGTTTTCTTAGTACATATAGGAGTTAAAAGTTCTGCTAATATATTAATAAGTGAAAAAAGAGATTTGATACTCTAAAATTCTCACTTTTTAAACCTATCAATCAGTTTCAAGTAATCATTTAGCTTGTGAAGTTTCTGTTTACCAAAAGCTATGATTCTCATTTTCTTCCACTCGTCCGTTTAAAAATAAACTGAGATCATACCCAAGTCAGAGATTATTAGTGTAAAAATTCCAAAGAAACAATATAAATGCGGCTACAAAAATGTTTAACAATTATATGAGTATGTTTTCTAGAGTTTACTGAAAATGAGAGCAATTCGAATACTATGCCTTTACAATTGGTTTTCTAGCAATGAATTTGAAAAGAATATATTTTTAAAATTTTTACGTTAAAAGTCGTAGTGGTACTGACATTGATTAAGGCACTGAATTGGGCAAGAATCTAGACTGTCTCAATATAAACTCAGTAAAAACACTTATCTTATAGTGTCATTCAGAGAAGGCAATGGCACCCCACTCCAGTACTCTTGCCTGGAAAATCCCATGGGCGGAGGAGCCTGGTAGGCTGCAATCCATGGGGTCTCGAAGAGTCAGACACGACTGAGCGGCTTCATTTTCACTTTTCACTTTCATGCATTGGAGAAGGAAATGGCAACTCACTCCAGTGTTCTTGCCTGGAGAATCCCAGGGACGGGGAAGCCTGGTGGGCTGCCGTCTATGGGGTCACACAGAGTCGGATACGACTGACGCGACTTAGCAGCAGCAGCAGCAGTAGCATAGTGTCATTATGGAAAGTAAATGAGATATTACAGTTTAGTACTTATCAAAGAGAAATTAAGTGATAATATGATGTTCGCCTTTTTTTATAACTCCTAGACTATCATATTTCATAGAAAAGATTGTAAAGGGAACTTAATGATCATCTAGTTTGTTACACATCTGATTCTTAAATTGCTTATGTTTCCCTGGTCACTAGCCTATGTTTTATTACTCTAATAAAATAAGAGTTACCTTCTGAGACAACAGACATTTATAAATATTAATATTGAAACATTGTCACTTTTATAGGTCCAGCAGCCCAATCAAAATTGGCAAAAATCATATGTTCCAACCTAATACATATAATATAAAAAGCAAATCTTTTTTCCCAAAATACAGTTTTCTATGATAAAGTCTGACTTAAAAACGCTAGAATGTAAATATAGTTTTATAAACTGCCTTTTAAAAAAATTATTAAAAGACACTACTAAAAATATAATTCAGTCCTTAAGAACTTTGAGCCAGGACTGCCAGACTAGTCTGTGGGCCAAATTCAGCCTGTCCTGTGGTTTTGTGCAGCCCATGCGCTAAGAATTGTTTTTACATTTTTAAACAGTTGAAAAAAAATTCAAAGAAAGATAATACTTTGTGACATATGAAAATTAAATGAAATTCAAATTTCAGGGTCCATAAATAAAGTTTTCTTGGAACAACCCATGCTCACTCATTTACATATTGTCTTAGGCTGCTATTGTTCTGCAAAGACACAGTCGAATATTTGCAATATAGGTGTTTTGGCTTAAAAAGCATCCAATATTTATTATCTGGCCCTTTACAGAAAAAAGTTAGATTATCCCTGTCTTAGAGTCCAGCTGCCTACATTCAAATTCCATTTTCACTCCTTGGCTCTGTGATTTAGATAAGTTATTTAATCTTTGTGAGCCTTGGTTTCCACATTTTAAAATAGCCATCCTTACAGCACTTACGTCATAGGATAATTACTAGTACTTAGTACATCATAAGTATTCTCAAAATGTTAGTACATTATTAATATTCTTCCAGGTGAAAAACTATAAATGATTGAGGGGAAAAAAAAAAACAAAACAAACAATCTATAGAAACTTGAAAAGCACAGATAGATGACAATTGTTGCATCACTGTATCAGATATATCTAATGTAGCCACAGAAATGATTTTAATATTACATCTCACTCATACCACATGGACCATTTCAAGTTAAAAATATTTTAAGTTTCTAAATTTGCAAATGCTAAGCTGCAAAGTAGGGGCTGTTTTCTCCCTGGGACAATGAACATCTGCTGAAACAATTTGTCCAACAGAACATTTGCCTCTGCTGGCCTTTTTTTTTTTTTAAGAAATGGAAAAAGGATCATTGTTTAACTTAAATCCTTCTCAGCTTCTAGACCAAGAAACAATTTCTCTCAGGACTAGATGTTTCTAGGATTTGGAAAAGTAAAGGGGCCTCAGTTTCCCCATCCCCTCATTTTCAAGTAAGGGTAAGCAGAATTTTACTTAGAGTACCATATTCATGCTTCCTTCTTGTTTAAAAGACCACAGGCTTTTCTAGATGATTTAAGATTTCTGTAGTGGATTGAGCTCCACAGTACTTTCTAAGTCTGAGAGAGACTCAGGGGTGGGGTAGTGGTTATCACACAGCAGAAAAGAGGTCAAGGTTTAAATGAAAAAGATTTTTAAGAAGTAGCTCAGATCTATTACTTTCCATATGCACAGTTAGAGAGGTCTGAAAGAAAGATGATCCAAAATCTTGAAAATAAATAAAATGCTCCCAAAGCTAAAATCCAATAGCATCCTAGAGATAATGGATGGTTAGGTAGAACTGCTGATAAACTTCAGGTCTAAGGTGTAACAGTCAGTTTACCTCTCCAGCTTCTCTGCATTTGCTCAGCTTTATAACGCATACTTAAGAAGGCAGTGAACAATAACTATTAGAGTTCTCTAGGTAAACCAGGTTGAATTATAGATGCTTCTTTTGTTACTCACTTTTAAGTAGAGCTTCTGGTCCTTGGAGATTACACCAAGAGTAATGAGTCATCTGAAATGAGGAAGGGAAAGTGTCAAATTTCACATTGATTCATAAGAGTAAGCATGAAAAGTTGTTCACAGTATTTCAATGGGGGCAGGGAGACACAGAGGGAGTCCAGAGAATCAAATACTTGAGCACTGAAGAGTTTCTATTTGCTATAAAAGATTGAGGAGCCTCGCTGTTTTCAAATCGAGGACTCTATCATATATAAATTATTCTTGAATTTTTAAAAAATTTATTGTGATATAGTTGATTTACAATGTTCTGTTAATTTTTGCTGTACAGCAAAGTAATTCAGTTTTTATGTGTGTGTGTGTGTGTGTGTGTGTGTGCGTACGTGTATGTGCATGCGTGCTCAGTCACTTCAGTCATGTCCAATTCTGTCACCCTATGGACCGTAGCCCACCAAGCTGCTCTGTCCATGGGATTCTCCAGGCACGGATACTAGCGTGGGTTGCCAGGCCCTCCTCCAGGGGATCTTCCTGATCCAGGGATTGAATCTGTGTCTCCTGACTCGGTAGGCAGGTTCTTTACCACTAGTGCCACCTGGAAAGCCTATATACATGTATGTACATGTATGTTCTCCATCATATTCTTTTCCATTATGGTTTATTGTAGGATATCGAATATAGTTTCCTACTCCTGATTTTTTATTGTTTCCTAATTATTATGTTTGTTTATAAAATGGTCAAGTATGTAATGAAAAAGAAGATTTTTTAGCTACCACGTCAAAAATATTTTGTCACGTGCTATGTATTTTGCCAACCAGTTAAAATCTTTAGCAGTCTTTGGTACAAAGCCTTAAGATGACTGTGGGATGGGGGGAGATTTTCCTCTGTTAGAATCTTTTGGATGATAGTCAAACACTTCTGTAATTTCCTTCACCATTTTTAGCTCCTTTTGTCATCATTTATTTCAAGCATGCCTCTGGAATGTCAAGAAAATGCCAGATATTATTTTGAATGTTGGACTTTAATATCATATTAGGCTAAACTTGTTCCTCGAGACTTCAGAAATAAAGGTAGAGTGCTTCTTTCTTATCTTTTAGCAAAAGGGAAAACTTAAATTAAGACCCCATGGAGCTTTTGGTCAGTCTCCTACCCGTGAAAGTAGATTAGAAAGGAATTTTTAATCCTCTGGCAGTAACAGACATACTTTGTGGGAGGGGGAGGAGGAGGAATTGAGTAGAAGGAAAACCAGAAGCTAGGCCTGTCACTTAAGTTATCAAATGATCCAAATATTTGGTACGAAGCCGATGACTTCACTGGAGTTACTTTACTCTGAATATTGGCGTTTGAGTACTCCTCAGTTAAACCTTTTAGAATAATGATTCGGCAATACTTCGGAAATGGTTGTCAGTTGAGTAAGTCTACAATTAGAAATGCTATCATTTTTGGATGCTCTGACTCCCTGATACAAGTACGTGAGGTTTGCTGTGCAGGCACCAACAGGGAAAGAATGGTAGAGCATCTAGTCCATACTAAAATCATTCAAAATAGATGGTCCTTCAATCGAAGGTTTCCGAGGGATTTGTTATGTATGACTAGGCTCATAACAGTAAAAGAGGCTTGCTTGTCTTTCTGATCAAGACTTGCTTGCCTTTCTTGATTCTGATCAAGAATCACTGCAATATCAAACGAATGGTGAATTCTTTCCTAAGAGGCTTATGAGTAATTCAGGTCCCTACCAGCATTCCAAGAACAAGATTCTTTTTGGTTACCAAGATTGTAAGTGTGATTTTGACCCAAAGCATTAAAATCAAAGCACATATGCTGTGTCTCACTTGATCTGTGGACCACTTCCCTTCTCATTCCTCTGGATTTTTTTTCCCTATCTTTATTATATCAAGAAACAATAAGTATTTTTAGCAGGCTCACCTGAATTAACATTTTATAGGGCTAACATATTTGAACTAACAACCACACACACAAAAATAATTTACAGGGAAAACTCTTCCTGCCTGGTATTTTCTAGCTCCTATCCCATTATTTTTAGCTTTGTGACCTTGGGCAAGTCATTTAAATTCTCTGGATCTTAGTTTCCTCTTCTGTGTAAAATAAGAACATGAACCTAGATGACTGAAAGAGTCTCTTTTAGCTACAACAGTCTATAAGCCAATCTTTAAGCAAAACTGTGACCTTTATCATGAAGAAAGGACAGTGGGAGGGAAACGCGAGAGGAATTTTCTCTCATTTCTCCCACTCCCACAAATGCTGCAAATGGCTGATGATGGAGACTCAAAACTTTACTAGGTATGTTAATCATCTGGGTAAAGTGTGTACAAATCTTTTGAAGCTGAAGGGGTGAGAGAGTTTAAGCTACAATCTTTTATTATTCTCATTTTTGACTGACTTCAAGACTTGAAACCTGTTGTATTTTAGAATACGGAATAACATAGCAGGTGTTAATTTCTTGGGAAATAATGGCTAATTGAAAATAATAGTTAACATTAATATTGACATCTTCTTTCTAATTAGTAAAATAAAACTTTTCATTATCCTCCCATTTTTCTTTGTGATAAACGTGGTTACTCCTACAAATGCCCAATATTTCTTTCATTAGAAAGAAGGGATTTCCTTTGCTGAAATTTTCCCAAGAAGTCCAGAATACTTATACTCTAGGGAAAAAATATTGCTAAAAATTTACTTTTAATGATTTCATTCCATACATGCAAATAGACTCTTATAGAGTCTAACTCTTTATCTACAGCATTAAGGGTCTGAGAGGAGGAGAATATGTTATTAGTGAACCATCTATTACTCTTCTTGAGATTTCTTCAAATGGCAGAGAGAACTAAAACTATGAGAAAACTACTGGAGAGGTCTAATTATAATAATAAAGCATCCAATTTTGGTTAGACAACGTAATTAACAGGCTGGGGAAAGGAGCTAAAATAAAAGGACTAGTTATGTTTCATTTCCTGAATTGTTATTTCCAAAAACAGAGACATTTTGTTCACTTCTCATTTTGTGGAGCTATTACAAAAATGTTCTGCCACTATACATCTTAGAGATAGTGACTCTTACTTAAAAGTTGTATGTGGAAAGTCTACGGCCAAAGTAGACTTGTTTCATGTGAAAGATCCAGGAACATATCTTTCCTATAAGATGATGTTAGGAACCAGCCTTGGTGACAAGCTAAATCTTTCAAAGATAAAAAAGTAACTTCATCTTAACTATCTCTGGTTAGTATGTCAGGCTAATTAAGGTTAGGCTAGCTCGGTGATACACTGACCATAACTAACCACTGCACATGTCTGCATGGAAAGATAACACAGATAACAGTGACCAACTACAATGCTTATGTTTGTACTTTTCTTTCACTGCTGAAAAAGTAAATAAATTTAATTTAAAATTTTCCACAGAATCTAAAAAACTTGATTTACTAAAAGTTTTTAAATTGATCCATTATCATAGAACCAAAATAGTGTAGTTTTATACCTTTTATTGGTACAATATACAACTCAGAAGACCAAACACCTGCAACTTACAACTTTAAAAAACCTTCATTTTACAGTTTCTTTTCCTGGTGTATTCTATTAGATCCTCTTTAAAAAATTAAAAGTACTGTGCTACACATTGCGGTGATCTCAACAGGAGGAGAAAACAATTATTTTTCAACAGAGTTCCTGGTGCTAACAACAGAGACCGCCAGTAATTTGCTAGTATAATCATGTCTCCATGCAAATCATGAATGAAGGACATGATTTTTAAAAAATAACTCCTGAGGATAATTTGCAGGTATATAATTTAACTTCTAAATTGCTCTGTTTCAAGGATGCCTCTACAGAGAATAGTTGAAACAATAAGAAAATAAACTTTAAATGTTATATAAGACATTCAATGTATTTTCCTTCAAAATATATTTCACTGACTTAATAGATATTCCAGGTAGGAAAGCACTGGTTTTATACTGGAATTTAGACATTTTCATTAGTTCAGAAGTCTTCATTAAGAAAAACCTGTGTCTTGTTGAAGCACTGAGTCATAAGATTAAAAATGGTCCAATATTATTTTCTATTCCAGACAATATTATCTTTTGTGTTCCCAACGCTCAACTCATCCACCTAACTGGTACATCACACATGTGAAATAGGTTCTTTAGTACTCTGAACCATTAGCCGTGTGTCCAAGATAACTTATGTTCACAAATAGAGAAATACTCACATTTTTGCATAGAAACGAAAAATGAGGAAATTCAGCAGTTAGATTTATGAATAGATAATTTAAAAGATTCTCATTTAGCTATTTATACATGTATCAGCAGCATGGAGGTCCTGGTCACTCCCTTCACTCAGAGTAGCCTACAATAGTTGACTGGAAATGGCACTGCTTCTGCCCCTACCCTGGGTCTCACATATAGTGTGAAACATAATTTTCTTGGGGTTTTTCTGCTGCTACCCCGCCTGCTACCCTACTTCCCAATAGATGTGGTAAAGGTCAGGGGGTTCATCCTCCCCACTTTACTCTTTCAGTTCCTACTACTGCTGAATTATCTCTTTCACATCCTTCCTCTTCTATCCATTCTGCATCAGTTCAGTTCAGTTTAGTCACTCAGTCATGTCCAACAATTTGCAACCCCATGGACTGCAGCACACCAGGCCTCCCTGTCCAACACCAACTCCCAGAGTTTACTCAAACTCATGTCCATTGAGCTGGTGATGCTATCCAACCATCTCATCCTCTGTCATCCCCTTCTCCTCTCGTCTTCAACTGTTCCCAGCATCAGGGTCTTTTCCAATGAGTCAGCTCTTCGCATCAGGTGGCCAAAGTATTGGAGTTTCAGCTTCAACATCAGTCCTTCGAATGAACATGCAGGACTGATCTCCTTTAGGATGGATGGGTTGGATCTCCTTGCAGGTCCAAGGGACTCTCAAGAGTCTTCTCCAACACCACAGTTCAAAAGCATCAATTCTTTGGTGCTCAGCTTTCTTTATAGTCCAACTCTCACATCCATACATGACTACTGGAAAAACCATAGCCTTGACTAGATGAACCTTTGTTGGCAAAGTAATGTCTCTGCTTTTGAATATGCTGTCTAGGTTGGTCATAAATTCCTTCCAAGGAGTAAGCATCTTTTTATTTTATGGCTGCAATCACCATCTGCAGTGATTTTGGAGCCCAGAAAAAATAAAATCAGCCACTGTTTCCACCATTTCTCCATCTATTTAACATGAAGTGATGGGACCAGATGCCATGATTTTAGTTTTCTGAATGTTGAGCTTTAAGCCAACTTTTTCACTCTCCACTTTCACTTTCATCAAGAGGCTCTTTAGTTCTTCTTTGCTTTCTGCCATAAGGGTGGTGTAATCTGCATATCTGAGGTTATTGATATTTCTCCCAGCAATCTTGATTCCAGCTCGTGCTTCATTCAGCCCAGCGTTTCTCATAATGTACTCTGCATATAAGTTAAATAAGTGGGGTGACAATATACAGCCTTGATGTACTCCTTGTCCTATTTGGAACCAGTCTGTTGTTCCATGTCCAGTTCTAACTGTCGCTTCCTGACCATCCATTCTGCACAAATGCAAATATAAAACACAAGTGTATTCATGTATTTCCCTGAAACACAATCACACCAGGCAGTTGGGTTAAATATTTGGGTGTGTATCTTGGGATGCAAGAGCATTGTATCACAGCACAGCATGGCACATACTATGAAAGTGAATATCAGATGTCTCTGTCCATTGGCAGTACTTGCTACTAGGCAGGACCTGTGCTTAGGATCTAGCCCCTGATGTCTTGCAGGGCCATCTCCCCTACCTCCTGTTATTCTTCACTGCTTTTCCTGGTCTTGGAACACTTGATTCATCCACCTCTGGCTGAAGCAAAACATTCTTCTTCATGATGCAGGCAATGTCTTCTTTGTCCACTTTTTAGTTCATTTAGACAAGCTCCAAATGCAGATCAAAGATGGTTCACTAAAATGTTTTTGCTAAATAAGACATTTTTTTTTCCATGAGAAATTCCGTTATCTGCTCTTGAGCTGCCCACCTGTCCCCCCACCCACACACACAGACAGGTTTTTTTTTTTCAGCATACTCACATCTTGAAGGCCATTCAAGGCCATTCACCCTGCTTATTACCAGCAGGATATTAAGTTTTTGAAGAGTCCTAGGGAAGAGACCTAGGATACATTCCCATGTTCTCCCTATTCCCTCCTGACCATAACCAAACCCCAAGCCCTGTTAATTCTGCTGGAAACATCTCTCTTCCTTCTTGGTGTGTTAGTCACTAAGTCATGTCCGACTCTTTGTAACCCCACAGACTGTAGCCCCCCAGGTTCCTCTATCCATACGATTTCCCAGGCAACAATACTGGAGTGGGTTGCCATTTCCTTCCCCAGGGGTCTTACCAACCCAGGGATTGAACTTGGGTCTCCTGCAATAAAGGTAGATTCTTTACCATCTGAGCCACCAGGGAACCCCTCTCTTCCTTCTACTGTTACCCTAGTACAAACCACCACTGTCTTTTCACCAGTGTTAGTTAAACAGCCTCCTAACCTATTGTTGGAAGGAAAAAAACATGCTCTACCAACTTATGTCCAAGTGGTTAGGGGCCTGAAAATTAATTGATGACAGACGGATTGACAGAAGAAAAGTTAATTTTCACATGCAAGTGAGAATACCTCATAAGAAGTGACTCCCCAAACATCTAGGAGTAAGGGTTTGTATACAGTTTTAATGAAGAGGGGTGGGGGAGATAAGGGATTCAAAAGATGGAAGGTTCTGATGAGGTTTGTGCATAAAATTTTCTGGAATGCCCCAGTGCCCAAGGCCAGCCACCTCTCTGACTAGAGACTTCCCCAGAGACTGGGTTTGTGGCAGCTGGCTCCCATAAGGCACTGCTTTAGTCAGATAAGGGAAGTTCTGATAAGATTACTTTCTGCAGATGTTTTCATTTTGAAGTAATCGACATTCCCTCTTGGTGGGTTGATGATCCCTATACTATCTCCCCACAATCAGTCTTGTTTCCACAAATCTGTTCACACTGCAGACAGAATGATATTTCTAAAACACCTGATCACGACACTTGCTTTCTTAAAAACACTTCTGTAACTTTTCACTGCCAAGGATTATGATTTATAATCCTAGATTTCCCACTTGCCTGCTAAAGCTTAAAGAACCAAAGAATAAAATTGTATAAATCTAGCCTACATTTTGATTTACATAGCAAGAAAGGTAAGGCAAGGTAGGTAAATTATGATATATAAAAAAAAAAATAGTCTTTTGTGCCATGCCACGTTTTGAATCTATGTCTTTCAGATTTTACTTCTAAAATTCATACTTGGGGCAGTGTTCCAGGTACCAGATTTTTTCTCTTCAATTTTAATTAACACTTCATTCCTTTAGGGCCTTACTGAAACGCATGGCTAAGTAAGTTCATAATAAGCTTATTCTTATTAGTGTTAATAAGTTAATGTACTATGCATTTCCACATACAGCATTTCTATTTTAATAAAGTTATTCGTGACTTATTCCACAGGATGACCTATAAAAAGGCATTTCAGACCTTGAAGCAATAAACTGAGGGGAAAATGTAAGCAAATGGGCTTTGAACACCTCTTAAACCCAAGGTTCTTGCCCTGCCTGTGAATAGAACTGACCCTGAAGGGAAGAATTCTATTGCCTTTGTATAATCTGCATTCCTCAGGACAGGGTTTCATGCTGCTGTATATTCCTCTATTATGTAGCACAACCTCGGTGTACCAACAGGGATATTTTGCCATCCAGCTGTGATTCCCACATACTTGAACTGTCCATATGCTTTTTAAATAGCTTTATTCAGATATAATTTACATGCTACAAAATTCACCCTTATTTGAAGGGTAGAGTTGAGTGAGTTTTAGTATATTTTCAGAACTGTGCAACTGTTACCACTATCTAATTTTCAAACATTCTCATCATCCTCAAAAGAACCCCCAAAAGAACTATCAGTAGTCATTCCCTGTCCCCACTCCCTCTACCCCAACCCAGCACTAAGTAACAAATCATCTATTTTCTGATTCTATAGATTTGCTTATTCTGACCTTTTTGTACAAATGGAATCATACAACATGTGACCTTTTGTGAGTGGTATCCTTCACCTAAGCATAATGTTTCCAAGCTTCCTTCATGTTGTAGCATATATCAGTACTTCATTCGTTTTTGTCGCCAAATAATATTCCATTGCACGAATGTGCCACCATTGTTTATCCATACACGAGTTCATGGATACTTGGGTTGTTTCCACTTTTTGTCTATTGTGGATATTGCTGCTATGAACATTAGCACACATGTTGATGCAAACATATGTTTCCAATTCCCTTGCTTGTGTACCTTGTTGTAGAATTATTGGTATGGTAATTCTACATTTAACTTTTTGAGAAAAGGCCAAACTGTTTCCAAAGTGGCTACACCAGTTTATATTCCCATCAGCAAGGTATGAGTATTCTGATTTCTCCACACCTTTGAAAGTGAAAGTGAAGTCGCTCAGCCATGTCCGACTCTTTGCGACCCCATGGACTGTAGCCTACCAGGCTCCTCTGTCCATGGGATTTTCCAGGCAAGAGTACTGGAGTGGGGTGCCATTGCCTTCTCCAGGAGATCTTCCCAACCCAGGGACTGAACCCGGGTCTCCCGCGTTGCAGGCAGACGCTTTACCATCTGAGCCACCGGGGAAGCCTCCACACCTTTGCCAACCCTCATTACCGCCATCCTAGTGGGAGTGAAGCAGCATCTCATTATGGCTTTGACTTGCCTTTCCCTAACAACTAATGATGTTGATCATCTTTACATGTGCTTACTGGCCATTTGTATATCTTCCTTGGAAAAATGTCTATTCACATCCATTGCCCATTTTTATTGTTGTTTTTTTCTAATTATTAAGTTATAAGATTTATTTATAACCCTAACCCTAACTTTCAGATACATGATTTACAATATAGTCTCCCATTCTGTGAGTTATCTCTTCCCTTTTTTTTTTTTTTTTGGTCAATTTCTTTTGAAGTACAAAATTTTTTAATTTTGAGAAAGTCTGGTTTTTCTGTTTTGTTTTTCTTGCTTATTCCTTTGGAGTCATATCCAAGAAAATATTGCCTAAGCTACAGTCACAAAGGTTTGCTTTCACGTTTTTTTTCCCTAATAGTTTAATAATTTTAGCTCTTAAGGTCTAAGATTAAATTAACTTTTGATTAAGTTTTGTATATGGTGTAAAGCGGGTATCTAACTTCATTCTGTTTCATGTGGGTATCCAGTTATCCCAACACACTTTTTTGAAACTGCATATGCTTTTAAACCATGCACTGGGAAGCTGTTACATTAGCAGGTATGTTAGCTATCTGTTACTGAGTAACCTAGTAAGCAAATTCAACTCTGAGAGACTTTAGGTATCAGTGCTTGGTTCTGTAGATTTGTATATACTGTGTCTCTTCTCGCTTTTGAATATTTTATGACTTTTGTTCCGTTGAGTACCTCAGATGTTTGAATGCATTTCTCTTCCCCAAAGTAAATATATAACTTAATGTATATAAGGTTATTATGGGTGGGAGCTGCCACAAGTAATTATTCTTGACCTACATTATGTCAGCAATTCATCCATTTATTTCCTCCAGAAAAACGTATTGAGTGTCTACTATGTGGTTATGGATATAATGCTGAGCTTACAGTAATAAACAAAAAATACATTCTAGAGAGAAGCAGCAATAACAAAAACAAAATGCCCAGAAGTAAATGTATAATATGTGAAGTATTAATGTTGATACATATTAAGAAAAAAAAATGAAAGCCAGAGGAAGAGAGTAGAGAGTAAGGCAGAAAGAGTGAGCAATCTCTTTGGTTAAGGCAATATTTAGCCAGAAACTGGAAGTCTCCAGGGAACTATCAATGCAGATGTGCTAAGGTAGAGTGTTCCATGCAGCAGGAGAAGCAAGTGAGTGACCTGAGGTGGGATATACTTGAAGTGAAGTGACTCAGTGTCCGACTCTGTGTGACCCCAGAGACAGCAGCCCACCAGGCTGGGATTCTCCAGGGAAGAACGCTGGAGTGGGTTTGCCATTTCCTACTCCAATGCATGAAAGTGAAAAGTGAAAGTGAAGTCGCTCAGTCATGTCCGACTCTTAGCGACCCCATGGACTGCAGCCTACCAGGCTCCTCCATCCATGGGATTTTCCAGGCAAGACTACTGGAGTGGGTTGCCACTGCCTTCTCCAGAAGTGAAGTGAATTGAAGTGAAATTCACTCAGTTATGTTTGACTCTGAGACTCCATGGACTAAATAGTCCATAGAATTCTCAAGGCCAGAATACTGGAGTGGGTAGCCTTTCCCTTCTCCAGGAGATCTTCCCAACCCAGGGATCAAACCCAGGTCTCCCACATTGCACGTGGATTCTTTACTAGCTAAGAAGCCTGGAACTGAGTTCAAATTTTCTCCCTCCCTCTGTAATTCTAATGCCAAGAGCATAATTTCTATATACATCCCTATTTCAATACAGTTTCTTTTCTAAAAACATTTTTCCATAATTGATTATATATTGTACCATATCTAAGAAGATTCTGTTTGGATGTTTCAAAACTAGATAAATTTAAAACTAAGACAAAAACAACAAAACACTCCCAAACTTTTCCTATATTACATTTCACATCCGATGAAGCCCAGTTTCTAATATTGCAACTTCAATCCAATTGAGCAAACATAACTGAATGCCTTGGTGATGTTTCCTAAATTGTAATTTATGGGCCATATTTATGGCTCAGAACTTTCAACAGGGACTTGGCAATGGTTTGAGTGATTAAAGATAGTTAGTCAGGCCTCAGCAGTTTATAACTATGCTTGTATGTTTGTGTTCTGACAATACGGAATGTAGTGAATGTCACCACAGTGACTGAATTCCAAGGAGCTGTATGTTGAGGAAAATGGGTGGCTTATGAACAGCCTACATTGAGCATCATAGGCTATGCCACACCGGGTGTGTATCATGAGCTCAATTTGTCATCTATGCCACATATGGCTGTGCTAATTTAATGACTCACTGGAGTTAATGTTAGCAAATCATTGTTGCCTATATGCTATGTTCCCACTGAATAACAATAACCAAAGAGAACTTATATTTGCTATGAAATTTTCAATGCACAATGTCAATGTCTATAAAGTTATAGACATTGTTAATACTTTTCTTTAAAAGTCATATTTTTGACAGTAATGCCCTGAAAATCAATGGCCCAACATTTCTCTATTCCCTCTTACCATGTTTGTGATTTCTGTTTTGGGTTACTTGAGGCAGTTGGCAAACCTTAAGTGGCCTGGATATGTGAAAGTAAGGTGTTTTGATATTTTCAATATTTAAACTTGGAACATTCCAGAATGCCCTAAATTAAAATGCAATTATGAGATGCCTTTTTGCCTTTTCACCAAATATATTCATTCCTACAGTGTTAGCCACTCGTCATGTCCAACTCTTTGTGATCCCATGAACTGTAGCCCACCAGGCTCCTCTATCTATGGGATTTCCCAGGCAAAAATACTGGAGTGGGTTGCCATTCCCTTATCCAGGAGATATTCCCTACCCAGGATCAAACCCAGGAGACCTGCACTGCAGGTGGATTCTTTACCATCTGAACCACCAGGGAAGCCCTTATTCATTCCTACCCACCACCTAAAATAATCCTTCCTTCCCTCAAACTCACATTAAAACACTTTCCTCTTGCCTAGCACTTCTTTTGCCTTATTTTCCTCACTGGGTTATACATCTGCTGAATGCCAACACCTAAGAGCATATCTTTGGGCTGGAGGGTTCTCAGTAAATATTTACTGATGAATTATTATTATGGCCTGGAAGTACAAGGGAGATAAATATCAGAATGATCCCATGGGGTTCAGTTTTGTTTGGCTTCTTAGTTTTGTTTCTTTAATTCAAAAAGCTTTGGTTAAAAAAAAAAAAAAGGAGAAAATAAGTGGGAAGAAAAGTTTAAAGTATGTTATTTCTTTAGGGATTTCTTTTTTCCTTTGGTTTTACCTGCCCTATGGTTACAAACAGAATTCACCTTAAAAACAAAACAAATATTGTATTGAGTCCTAATGGTTATTTCCTTTGAATGTGGCTGGAATGGTAGTCTTGAAAGGGTGTTACCAGATTACATATTTGCCAAGAAAGGAAGGTGGAGCTGTGTGGGAATGAAGCTTTGTTTAGTCAGGCTGTATAATGTTTTGCTGAGACATGTTGGGAAAAGCAATCCAAAGTAATGTGGACTCACTATGAAATCAGTCTGAAGCATACCTTATAAAACTTAGAGATTTTTTTGTTATCCTCTTGGAAATTCACATACCAGAAATGTTAAGGAAAATTAACTCATACACACACACACACACACACACACACACACACTCACAAACAGTCCCTTTGTGTGGGACTTGAAACATTTGTGGGACTTGAAAAACAGTACATGTAAAGGCCACATATAAAAACATTAATATAAAACATGGTTCAATTCAGTTCAATTCAGTCGCTCAGTCGTGTCCGACTCTTTGCAACCCCATGAATTGCAGCATGCTAGGCCTCCAAGTCCATCACCAACTCCCGGAGTTCACTCAAACTCACGTCCATTGAGTCGGTGATGTCATCCAGCCATCTCATCCTCTGTCGTCCTCTTCTCCTCCTGCCCCCAATCCCTCCCAGCATCAGAGTCTTTTCCAATGAGTCAGTTCTTCGCATGAGGTGGCCAAAGTACTGGAGTTTCAGCTTTAGCATCATTCCTTCCAAAGAACACCTAGGACTGATCTCCTTCAGAATGGACTAGTTGGATCTCCTTGCAGTCCAAGGGACTCTCAAGAGTCTTCTCCAACAACACAGTTCAAAAGCATCAATTCTATGGCACTCAGCTTTCTTCACAGTCCAACTCTCACATCCATACATGACTACTGGAAAAACCATAGCCTTGACTAGACAGACCTTTGTTGGCAAAGTAATGTCTCTGGTTTTTAATATGCTGTCTAGGTTGGTCATAACTTTCCTTCCAAGGAGTAAGCGTCTTTTTATTTCATGGCTGCAATCACATCTGCAGTGATTTTGGAGCCCCCAAAAATAAAGTCAGCCACTGTTTCCACTGCTTCCCCATCTATTTGCCATGAAGTGATGGGACTAGATGCCATGATCTTAGTTTTCTGAATGTTGAGCTTTAAGCCAACTTTTCACTCTCCTCTTTCACTTTCATCTGCCATAAGGGTGGTGTCATCTGCATATATAAGGTTATTGGTATTTCTCCTGGCAATCTTGATTCCAGTTTGTGCTTCTTCCAGTCCAGCATTTCTCATGATGTACTCTGCATATAAGTTAAATAAGCAGAGTGACAATATACAACCTTGACGTACTCCTTTTCCTGTTTGGAACCAGTCTGTTGTTCCATGTCCAGTTCGAACTGTTGCTTCCTTACTTGCATATAGGTTTCTCAAGAGGCAGATCAGGTGGTCTGGTATGCCCATCTCTTTCAGAATTTTCCACAGTTTATTGTGATCCACACAGTCAAATGCTTTGGCATAGTCAATAAAGCAGAAATAGATGTTTTTCTGGAACTCTCTTGCCTTTTTGGATGATCCAGAAGTTGGTAATTTGATCTCTGGTTCCTCTGCCTTTTCTAAAACCAGCTCCAACATCTGGAAGTTCACGGTTCACATACTGCTTAAGCCTGGCTTGGAGAATTTTGAGCATTTCTTTACTAGCGTGTGAGATGAGTGCAATTGTGCAGCAGTTTGAGCATTCTTTGGCATTGACTTTCTTTGGGATTAGAATGAAAACTGACCTTTTCCAGTCCTGTGGCCACTGCTGAGTGGCCATGGTTAGTATCTTCAAATAAAGTATGCTCTTTCCTCCTACCTTAAAAATAAATCTTTGCTGTGCCATGTTCACATGGACTGTAGCCCGCCAGGCTCCTCTGTCCATAGGATTCTCCTGGCAAGAATACTGGAGTGGGTTGCCATTTCCTTCTCCAGGGGATCTTCCCCACCAAGGAATTGAACCCAAGTCTCCTCCATCTCCTGCACTGAAGGCAGATTCTTTATTGCTAAACACCAGGGAAGCCCCAAGTTAAAATTTAAAATTCTTTGAAGGGGCTTCCCTGGTGGTCCAGTGGCTAAGACTCCATACTTCCAATGCCGGGGGCCAGGTTCAATCCCTGTCAGGGAAGTAGATCTCACATGTCACAACTAAAAGTTCATACGTTGCAACTAAAAAGGTCCCACCTGCCGCAACCAAGACCTGGTGCAGTCAAATAAATAAATATTTTTTAAAACTTTCTAAAATTCTTTGATAACCTTGGAGCTTCCTGTTTAAAGAGTGGAAATCCTGGAAGAGCCTGCCTAACAGCCCACAGCCCAAGGCCCCCACCCTTCTCTTCCCATCCCCAGCTCCACCTTATAAGATGAGAGGTCTCAAGAGTAGCAGGTGGCCACATCTACTCACATATGCATATCATAGCCCCTGTAGACAGCTGCCTCTTGGGCCTCCCTCAGGGTTAGGGATGTTTCATGCAAATGGAACAACCCATGCCTGGGGACTGGGGAAGAAACTAAGCAGGCTGGGGCCTTTTGGGTGGGGTAGTCTGGAATTCCAGTAACCAGAGAAGGCCGAGAGACACATTCAGTCTTTACAGGGTAGGCACCATCCCCTTTAGTTCCTGATTCTTTGTCTTGTGCAAAGGGCGGTAGTCAGAGGAAGGGCAGAGAGATTTTCCGAAGTAGAAGGCCCAGAACAGATGCCCTTCTTGCTGAATCAAAGAGCAATACTGTGTGTATATATATGTGTGTGTGCGTGCATGCCAAGCTCTGGTGCCTATGTATCTTTTAAAATATTAAAAAAAAATTTTATTTTTTTAAATATTTGAAAATAAATATTTGAAAACACATTTGAAATATACTCATGTATTAAGGGAGGGTATAACCTTATGGATGATCTGAAAGGATGAGCAATACAACAGATTTGTCATTAGGTGCACTCAACAATTAACTGACTGTGGACATTGAAATACTTTGAATAATGATCTATTATAAAAGAATGAGATTGAAGCTCCTTTTAGAAAGGCCTAGAAAGCTTTCTCTCATCCACCTACAGAAGGATCAATTTCATCTCACTTCTTAATGCACTGCTCTGTCTGAGGGAAAATGAGGAGGATTATTTTCTGCAGAGTCCTGCAGGAACCTCCTCTAGGTGTGGATCCTCCTTTAGCGAGGTTCCCTTCAGCTACGTTTTGGTATCTTCACAATCTTACCTTGAATGCCCTTGCTCTCTTGTATGCACTCTGGAAGAGATTTTCTTAAAATTTCACAGCCTTTCATCTCATGAGCTGCTGAATATTTTAACCAATAGAGAGAACAAAAGCGCAATCTTTAGTCTTTTGAAGGAAAAAGGCCCTAACTATATTTACTTTAGTGGAATGGTAACATGAAAGGAGATGATCAATAAAATGAAGCACGTGAATAAGACCATTTTTTTGTGTGTGAACGTGTTTTTTTACTTTTTTGAAAGATGATGTTTCAGCTAGAGTCTATTTCAGAAGTGGAAAAGTCAAAGACTTGTGTCTAGATAATAGGAGAAGCCACTAAGTTATATAAGATGCAGTTAAGTAATCCTTAGTAAAATGAATCAGATGTTTGAGCAGATATTGCAAATACACATATGGGAACCACTCAAGTTAACATTGTATTTAATCTTGGACAATTTGAACTACTGAATTTAATCTGCTATGATCTGATTTGCCAGAATTTGAAATGAGACAAGGTATATTCCTGATATTTTAAGTGATCCACACCCTGGATCATGATCATTATGACTATCTGTAGGTTTCCTTACACATAATCATGTTCTCAAATATGTTGTTACTATGTGAAGAAGAAAGTGGGTAACTGGCCTACGTGAATAAACAGAGGAAGTGAGCAAGTGTATACACTGCCTGAGGACAAGGACATCTCACTGGCTGACCACCCTCTTTCCAGAATCTAGAATCTAGAGAGGCCCATGGTAGGGTCCTTAGAAGCATTTGATGGCTAACAAAAGAATAAGTGAATTAATGGAAGTAATTTAATCAAGTACTCACTATGGCCCAGAGATGAGTGTTTTATTTGATTAGTGTTTGGTATACTATATGGAATTAAGTCTTCAAAGTGAAGAAAATGAAAATCAACATGGTTATATAACCTGCCCAAGAGAATACAATTTGTGAAATGATGGACCCACCTACCAACTACACTATCATTTTATTGATATTTTTATTTCCTCATATTTATATATCACAGATTTAAATATTAGCTGTGATTGGCATATAAAGAATGTAATAGTTATACACAGTAACTTCCTTTCAAGGCTACCAGTATATTTGAAAGAGGGAAGCCAGTAACCTGTGATCTAAAATGGAAAAATTATATGCACTTGTAATCCTGGCTCCTCTGCTTTAGGGAGAGGCACAATTGCTGAACAGACTTCTAACCTCCTTCTGGTGGTGATCAGTAATCAGGGACCTGTGATGGCCACACACAGCAGAAAGAACAAAGCTTCATGTGTTCTCCAGAACCTTTCTTTTCAACATGCTCTGATTTCCTGGGCTCTGGGCCTTGATTACCTGGAACCACAGCTCTAGTCAGCTGTGCCTGCCCTCATCTGGCTTCCCTGGATGCCAGCCTAAAGTACAACAATCTCATGCCCCTCCCAGCCTTGCGTCTACCTCCCCTGGCCTTCCCGAGGCTCTCAAAGGATGGTTTCTGCCAGAACCTATCTGGCTCATTACACTCCTCTGCATGTTCACTTAGCCTACGTAACCTCATGACCACCTAAGCAGTGAACTGCGGAAAACCTTTGGAGTCCTAAAAAAACAACTGAAAAATAAGTTAGCTCTTACTTTAAACTGTCTTTTATGTTACTGTATTATAGTACTTCTGTGGGTCTTCCCTTTGTTCAGATAGGCTCTAGAGGTGAATCTTTAAGAATATGAATATCAGGTTTTCTCTCACTGCAGGTATCGCAGGTATCTGACATTTGCAAAAGGACTATAGAGTGTCTGTGTGTGTATACTGGATCGACTTTGGGTTGTTTTGCTAAGGTACTGCTAAATGTTAGTTTGAACTGAAATGAGGGGGTCTTGTGAAAAATGAAATTAAATATAAACTGTAAATACTGATGAAAACCAAACAAACCCACATCAGATAGTGTTCTTGCCACTGGCAATAAGCATTTTTGCCTGGGATGATGTAGTGCCTTCCACAGGCACTTTAGAAAGTGAAAGTGTTAGTTGCTCAGTTGTTTCTGAGTCTTTGTGACCCTATGGACTATATAGCCTGCCAGGCTTCTCTGTCCATGGAATCCTCCAGGCAAAAATACTGGAGTGGGTCGCCATTCCTTTCTCCTGGGGTTCTTTCCAACCCAGGGATCGAACCTTTGTCTCCTGTGGCTCCTGCATTGCAGGCAGATTCTTTACCGTCTAAGCCACCAGGGAAGCCCCACTTTCATTTTCACACACAGTTTAGAGAGCACAGTTTAAAAAAAAAAATCACACGTTATTAATGTCTTTAGGGAACTGTTTTCCTTGTCAAGGACAAAGATCAAGAGGATGAGAGAGAGAGAAAATGGTAACTGGATTTCTCTAACAGGAACTTGAGCTAATGTTACCTCACTGCAAAATGACGTGTATTAAAAAGATATTCATTCTTAAATATGAATTGTATTAATCATTAAAGCCATTTTCAAGCCCTCATGAAAAAGATAAAGTGTTTTCTAGTTTCTAACCTGTGAAACCTAACAACAGGCAGATAAAATATGGGAAGTGTTTCAACTGAACTAATTTGTTTTAAACACCTGATATTAAATATTTGGTTAAAATTTTCCCTACCAAGACTCAGTTTCGAATAGTAGATGTTAATTTCAGAGTGTCTCAGACACTAAATGTACTTGTTTGTGTTGTAACTAGATTGCTTTATACAGAAAAAAGGTATTTTTAGACTATGTCAGAGCTAAAACTGTTGGCAACAGAGAGTTTGTGAATTCACATGAAGGCAGCACGGCTTATAAAATGAGCAGAGCCCTGGGAACAAGAACTACATTTGACTTTGTTCCTAACTTTGCCAATAACCAGTCTGCTGAACTTGGACAAGCCATTCGATCTCCTTTGGCATTCAGTGTTTCTCACTGTAAATGAAGGGCTGGGCTCTGACTTATAAAGTCAATTAAAATGATGAAATCATGTGATTTTTTTTCTAGAAGTTTCTTTCAAAATACACACTGCTTTTTTAATTTATGTCTGGGCCTATCCTAAAGGTATTGGACCTTATCCAATCATAGCTTTGGCAAATAATACAGCCACTGAAAAGCTACTTGCGTCACTTGGTTTTATTTTTTCACGCTCAAACAATACCTGGCAAATAAAGAAAAGATCCTGAATTGTGATTGGCACAATGATACATGGTCAGCTGCACTGAGCATTTCAGCAAACTCTCTCTCTCTCTCTCTCTCTCTCTATATATATATATATATATACACATACATATGTAATCATCAGGGTGCAGAATGAAGGTGAGCACTGATCTGTAATTACCTGCATTTGCAAACCAAACCAATGTTGTAAATTGTGGGTGTGGGACAAATGCCAAAAGCCTGACTGTGTAATGCAGTTTCTTTACGTCGATATCCAGTGTTGTTATTGTAGCATAATTTCCATGCTCTCCTACTCACTGGCTTCTCCACTGGAATGCACACACAACAACTTTTTCTAGCCCTCCCCCTCCTAGATCTTCAATTGCATTTATCACCAGAGTCCATCCTTTATTCTGTGTACCCTCTCATTTCTGTGACCCTACTCAACCTTCTGGCTTGGCTCTCACTCTTCTCTCTATATCTCAAATTTGGCTTTAATACAAGATATATTCCTATACCCTGTGCCTTTTTCTCACTGGCTCTCACTCCCTTAGAGTTGTCTTGACTAACTGTCACTGCTTTAGGGATAGCTCCAAACTGACAGCTTTATTTTTGATCTCCTTTATACAGCAGCCTGGCATGCTGCAGTCCACGGGGTTGCAAAGAGTCGGACATGACTTAACGACTGAACAACAACATACAGTTTAAAAATAACTCCCCATTGGTTATATACTCTTATTCATTCATTCATTCATTCATTCACTGGGCAGAGAACATACTATGAAAGGACTATTTTAGGTCAGTGGAATATTTGAGAAATCATTTTTAAAACATGTCATTTCTAGAAAGAAGTATTATGTGAAGTGTCTCAATATTTGCTGGACACTCAGAAAGCATTGTCAGTTTTTTATATGTCTAAATTAAATGTCCTATTTTTTAAATTAATGACATGTTTTTAATGATTTAGAAATTACTTAAGAGAAATAGAATTTAAGAAGAAGTCTTTGGGGTTCTTAGAATATATTCATTTCAGCGCAAAGAATCTTGTATGTGACATGTAAGATGCATTTGTACTGCCTTTCATGAAACAGCCTGTAGCTGAATTACTCATCCCTCTTCTTGTCTCCTGTCTACCATCCTAAACAATTTCCTACACCTGCTGCCAGAATCCGCTTTCTCCATCTCTGTTTATAGCATCCTTTGTTTGGTCACCCAGTTTTATTAATACAACAGAGAAACCCCTTGCTCTTCCTGTTCCCTCTTTTCGTGCATTCCTTTCTCCTCTCAGATAGTACGTGGATTCTTGCCTCACATTCTTTTTCAAAAGTAACCCTCTGACTTTTCTCTGCCCCTCCCCAAGTGAAAACATCCTGCATTTGCAATATTGCAACTATCTGTTCACTTACAGTCTCAATTCTCTAACAAGTTCCCCGTGAAACCTGCCAGCTGAATCTCTGTAAAGTATTTTATACCATGCTTCTGTATCATAAGTAGTTTTTCAAGGAATACAGGATGAAGTCTAAACCCTGCACATTCAAGACCCACCACAACTCTCTGATCCCATCAAGAAAAGTTAAATTGCTGTGTTTTGAAATAGAAGAGGGACAGTTTAGAACTGAGAATTTTAATGTAAGGAGAGTTTTGATTCTTAACAGAGTTTGTTTAATCTCATATCTGTAGATCTGTTGGGAGATCATCTTTTTCTGCAAACAGGAATAAGAATAAACAACTGTGGAAACAGATTTTTAGAAAAAATACATTGACAAAGGGAATAAAAAGGGCAGAAAGCAGAGGGATTTGGCCTCCTGTCTGAGTGAGGCTGGGGCCTCCCAGACACACTAGGATACTCTGGAAGCCTAAGGAGGTAATATCTCACAAGAGAGCATTTAATATCAAGGTCAGATAGAAATGAAGCAAGAATCTGATGTGTTTATGTATTAAAGCCTATGAGAAAAGACTTAAGAGTTAACGCAAGAAACTGTAAATATTCAATATTTGATACTGCTCCTTAAATTGGAATAACATATCTTAAAAACATGTTTTAAGAAGGACTTGTCCTTATTATAATCTTTTTTCAATCTATACAATTTACTTTAAGTATACTTTAAATAGAAAGCCTTGTGAGATGTGTGCATGCCAAGTTGCTTCAGTAGTATCCAACTCTTTGCAACCCTGTAGAGCGTTGCCTGCCAGGATCCTCTGTCCATGAGATCCTTCAGGCAAGAATACTGGAGTGGGTTGCTGTGCCCTTCTGCACAGGATCTTCCCGACCCAGGGATCGAACCTGTGGGATGTGTGAGACTTCCTAAAAGCTGAAAATACATGAAGATAAAGATCCTCAAATACAATATCTGTATGATATCCAGTAGAACTGGCAACTCAAACCAATTAATTGAACCACACTCTAGAATTTTAATGTAAAGGGAAATACAGTACAGAACTTATAAGTGCTCTGGAGTCAGACCGCCCAGGTTCAAATCCTGGTTATGCCTTTATTAGCCAGGTATTTGTGGGTAAGTTACTTAATTTTTCTATGTTTCAGTTTTGTTAACTATAGAAGATAAATAATGAAACTACCTACCTCATAGAGTTGTGCTGGGGAATAAATGGGATAAGGCAGGCAAAGTGCTTAAAAAACGGCAGCAAGTATGTATTTGAAAGCTTATTAAGAATGCTGCAAAGTAGACAGTATTATATCTGTTTTACAGATTATGAAATCAAGCCATAGAGTGATTGCAATTTGCCTAAAGTAACACTAAGATCCACAGCCTCAACAAACTCCAAAATCTTAGCTCTTTCTCCATGCTGTCTCCTTGCTTTTGTGTTACTAGAGACAAGCTAATGGAGCAGATGTTGTCATCAGGGTTAACTATTGAAAGAGAGAAAAACACACAATGAATGGACAGTTCTGCACAAGTGCTGCAGGAGCACGGGTAAAAGGATGCTGAACTCATCTGGAAGGACTGGGGATGGCATGTACAGCAGTTTACAGCTAAATCGGGCCTTGAAGTGTGGACAGGAATTAGATCATGGGCTTTGGTGGGGTGGAGAGCGTCCTAAGCAGAGGCAACAGCAGACAACGCAGTGGACAGGATGCTTAGCATGAGAAGGTACCACAAGGCTATGAGAGAAGACACAAAACATTCAGGATTTACAACAGATCAGCTCATCTGGAATGTGGAGTTTGGGGTAGGGTTGGGGCCTGGTTTTAAGGGGAAGAAGTTGAAGTGGTTCTTTTTTACTAGTCACGAAAATACGCGTCACGAAGAGGCCGCGCAAATGCTTGTATGCGATGCACAGGCCCCATTCAGTACCCTTAGATGGACAGGTTAGTACTCATTCATTTTGAGGCGTAAGTCAAAATACTTTTAAATATAATGTATGCCTCAGGCCTGGGGAGGGCAGATCTGTCTACAGGTAGTGTATATTTTACAGGGAAAATGACCTCATGAATGACTGAGAGAAATTGCCACTTCCCTCTTCTAGGTATTCTTCCCTGAGGAAACTTATCTGCATTAGAATTATATGTTACAATTTCTTTGTTTCTAAAGGAAAAACATCTTCCTGATTTCTTGTGTGAAGAAAATATACTAATTTTGGTGTTTCAATCTAACCATTCTTACAGCAGTACATCATCTCTAGAGCATCTTTGTTCCTACAGATGGGCTACAGAAAAGTGTTGGCTTAGGGCCTCTTTAATCTTTACTCCTAACAGTCTTTGTTGTTTAATCACTAGGTCAGGTCCACCTCTTTTACAACCCCATGGACTGTAGCCAGAGGACAGGCTCCTCTGTCCATGGGATTTCCCAGGCAAGAATCCTGGAGTGAGTTGCCATTTTCTTCTCTGTTACTCCTAACAGTAGACTATCTCAAAATAATAGTGGGTCCTAATAGCACAAGTTTACTATTGAAACCATTTATTAAGAAGTAATTAAAATCTGAGGTACTTGGGCACTTTAGGAAATTTTAACACAGTACCTTCCTTACTCTGAAAGACAACTTTGTCCATCTAATGACTCCCCGGATAGTCTGTAGAAAAGTGATTTGCATGGTGCCAGCAAATTGAGAAATCATCCATCTTCACATTGTTAATATTGTTAATATCAGTGACAGCAGAACTCCTGTGGTGCAGTCTTTAATTCAATTTAAGCAATAAAATGTGACTGAGTGCCCAACTCTGTGTTAAGCACTAGAAATGTCTATGTGCACAAATATAAAATACCTATGATGTAATATGATAAGTACTAATATAGAAGTATGCATCAAATTCATATCTGCTTGAGAATCTAGAGAGAACATTCCCAAACCTGGAGCAAACAATTAAATAATTCATTAATTTTTTCACTAGTAACTAGATGTGGGAGAGCTGAATCATTTTATATAGGTCAGAAAAACATCTGATTAGCACTAACTTGTCTAGTGTTTGATCTTAATTCAAATGAGTGATGATGTTACTGGAATTGTTAGTTCCCTTATCTTTTGAAACACTCTTGTCTCCCCTTATATGCTCTAAAAATGCAAATTATGTAATATCCACCTGCTTAACTGGAAATGTTTCCTTAGATTATGTAATATTATTACAAGATATTTTTAAAGTCATAACTCTCTAAATTGTGATAGTTATTCCTAAGAACACTTAATGTGGTATTATAACTTATGCAATTAAGATTCTTTTGAGACTCTGAAAACACCAAAACGTATTTCTCTAAAACTCTGAAGCAATTTTTTGGTTGTCTTTGAAGCAGAAACATTTTAATGTAATAAATCTGTGAGTCATCTGTCACTGCAATCTGAATATTTCAGTCTATTGAATGTGTGAAAGTGTTAGTCGCTCAATTGTGTCCGACTCTTGTGACTATAGCCCACCAGGCTCCTCCGCCCATGGAATTCTCCAGGCAAGAATACTGAAGTGGGCTGCCATTTCCTTTTCTAGGGAATCTTCCTGACCCAGGGGTTGAACTGGGTCTTCTAGCATTGCAGGCAGAGTCTACCATCTGAGTCACCAGGCGACCCCTCTTCAATCCATAATAAATTGTCCTCAATCTATTATTGATAATTTATTATGGATAAATCACAATTTTTCATCTAAACAGTCTTTACATTAAAATAATTTAAAGGAGTATCTTTGTCTAGCTAGGTCAGAATTTATATTTCCCACTTTACATGGAGAATTTCAGATTCAATATTTTCTCTACTTTTCCACAGGACAGTGACATCAGCTTCCCTTGGCAACAGTGCTAATACTGTAACTTCTTTAGCTCATTTCTTTTTTTCCTAATTTCCTCATACCGAATAATCATATGGCAATGATACTAATTTTATATTAATGAGGCTATATTTCATTAAAAAAATCAGTACCTTAGTTTTTAGGTGTAGAAAAAAAGAAATATTGCTGGTTCTATGTATTTGAAATACAAAGTCCAAAAATGCCAAATTGGTTTCAAACATAATTCCTATTTATAATAGAATTAAACATAATAGAGGATCATAAATAATACATATTTCCAAATCTTCCCAAGTGTTAGAAACATGAAATAATTCTCGCTGACTATACTATTAGAAAAAGTGTCCTGATATGTTTACAGCTAGATGGGCTTTCCTGGTGGTTCATACCTCTAGCATAGCACATAATTACCATTTTTTGTGGTAAGTACATTTAGTTCAGTTCAGTTCAGTCGCTCAGTCGTGTCCAACTCTTTGTGACTCCATGAATTGCAGCATGCCAGGCCTCCCTGTCCATCACCAACTCCCGGAGTTCACTCAAACTCACGTCCATCGAGTCAGTGATGCCATCCAGGCATCTCATCCTCTGTCGTCCTCTTCTCCTCCTGCCCCCAATCCCTCCCAGCGTCAGAGTCTTTTCCAATGAATCAACTCTTCGCATGAGGTCCTTCCAAAGAACACCCAGGACTGATCTCCTTTAGAATGGACTGGTTGGATCTCCTTGCAGTCTAAGGGACTCTCAAGAGTCTTCTCCAACACCACAGTACATTTAAGATCTACTCAATTAGCAATTTGCAAGTATATAATACAGTATTATTAACTATAATCACCATATTATACATTAGGTCCCTAGGACTTACTTATCTTAAACTAGGCATTTGTACCATTTGATCAATACTTTTAGTGTTTAAAGTCCTTCCCCATGGGTTTGTTTGATCCTCACAAATCTCAATATATTTAATAATATATAATATATATTAAATATAAGGAAATGGCAACCCACTCCAGTATTCTTGCCTGGAGAATCCCAGGGACAGAGGAGCATAGTGGGCTGCCGTCTATGGGGTCACACAGAGTTGGACACTACTGAAGTGACTTAGCAGCAAGCAGCAGCAATCATCTTTGTTAAACAGAGAAAATACAAAATGTTTATATGTCCTATAACAGTGGTCAGTGGACTATGGCCCAGAGGCCAAATCTGACCCACCACTTGCTTTTGAAAACACAGCTTTATTGGAAGGCAGCCCTGCTCAGTCACTTAGATACTGCTTATGGTGCAATGGCAGGACTGACTAGTGACAAGAGACAATTAGGCTCATAAATTCCTAAAACATTTACTATCTGGCCTCTCAATGAAAAAAAAATTTTTGAGATCCTGTGCTATAGCAATTTTCCCTTAAGAACCATATTTAAATAGCCAAATTAAAACTTTTGATTATTGTCAAAATTAATAATGTCTGAACATTATATGTACCTTTTCTGTGAGGAATTTGCATACCACAAGAAGTAAAATATGGAATTCCACAGCATTTAACACTATTACTTTATAATATAGGAAGCAGCATACCGAGATAGGCATGTGGACAATAAAATAACTATGGGAATTTTGATTTATTGATATTGCTGTGACTAGCCTGAACCAGAGAAGTTCAAAAAATGTTTCCTCTTAAAGTGAAATTAATACAATTGTAATTTAGTATGACACGCAAGTCCTTTCCTATCAATATTTTAGGTTAGCTGGTATGTAACTAGCTCTTAACAGAAGCAATTATCAAATAATTCTTATTTTTAAAATATGCACTAAGGCTGATTTACTTTTGGTCATCATTTCCTACCAGAGAGTTTTATACTTGAGCACAAATATCTGGCTCTTTTCTCAGAAACTTTGTCTTCAGACAAGATGCACTCTAATTCTATGATATGTGATGTAAAAATGTACCAATGATAATAGATTCTCACTAGTTAAATATAAAAATGAACTAAGTATAGAGTCTCTGGAAGGCATACATAACTTCAAATTATTGCCTGTCTTTCTACTCTTAAGATATTTAACTTTGGAGAAATAGGAAGAACCAGATTCCCATTTACTATTGCTAGAAATTTGAGGGAAATTTATTTGGAACATAAAATAAAGAACTGATGTAGATAAATGAAACACAAATGTATAGTTAGAGATTGCTTTTAAATAAAAATGAAACTACAACATTTTAACTGTCAGAATGCTTTGCTTTGGGATTTTATTTTGATGTATTTCAGCTATTGAAAAATAATGGGATCTTTCCCTTAAAGACCCCAAACTCAACATCTTTTTACTTTCAAGTGTCTTTTCATGGTTATATTACACTTCTGATGGGCCTTATCAGTAGCAGTTATATTCATGGGTAGCATCTATTCCAAAACTCATTTCATAATATCTCTTCTGAGCATTACCTTTATTTACCCATTTCCCTTGTAACTTATAGCTTAATTAAACCAAATAAAAACATTGATGATCACTAAATTCAAGGCACTAATACATGAAAGAAAATCTTATTTAACATTTTCTATTAGTTTTATTCTTCCCTCAAGGACTGGCCAATTGGGACAGAGTTAAATAGAGCAAGATAAGAAATCCTATTTGCTCATCTACTATTCCTACCTCAGTGGTTTCAATAGCTTTCTAACTGGTTCCCTTTAAGCAGAAACAAGTGTCTTAATAGACTCAAACGTTCAATTGCTAAGTAAGTACTCAGTGTATATTAGTTCCATTTCTTTCTTGTATCTTTACTCTTCCCTTCTCCATCGGGCTTTCCCAAGTCAAAATCATTCTCCTCACCCTCACCAGAAACTTTGTTTCTTTGTTTATAACCTATAGCTTTTAAAGCTGGTTAATGTTGGTTCTACAGGAAAAGGGAAAGAAAGTATGACCAGGAATCTCTCACTGCTTCTCCAGGCAAAAATGTTCCCCTTTGATTCATTTTCAGAACTTACTTGCTTTTCAACATTTTTTTAAAGTGATAATTTAAAATACTTGCCTATACAATTAAGCAGAGAAGGCAATGGCACCCCACTCCAGTACTCTTGCCTGGAAAATCCCATGGAAGGAGGAGCCTAATGGGCTGCAGTCCATGGGGTCGCAAAGAGTCGGACATGACTGAGCGACTTCACTTTCACTTTTCACTTTCATGCATTGGAGTAGGAAATGGCAACCCACTCCAGTGTTCTTGCCTGGAGAATCCCAGGGACGGGGAAGCCTGGTAGGCTGCCGTATATGGGGTCGCACAGAGTTGGACTTGACTGAAGGGACTTGGCAGCAGCAGCAGCAGCATACAATTAAGATGATAATTACCTGATACTGACGTTCCTCATTATGATTCTCAGTAGTTTGCAAGTTTCTGGGTATCAGAAACAAAATCTTAGTACTCAGTTCCTATCTGGGTGTATCTTCTTGTACAAAACGCATGACATGACTACTTACTGAATGAATAAAAATGTACATAGACTGATAAATTTAAGTGTTTTTAAATTTTTATTTAACCTGTCAGTAATAAGGGTTATATGGTAAAAAATTAAATTTTCAGTAAGTTTTATAATTGTATTACTTTTATTTGCAAAGTTTAACTCATTAGAAATAACTATATTTAGCAATAAATATTTCTAAAATTGTGTATATATATATATTCATATATATACACATTTGGATGAGTTGGGTTTTTCATTTAGATTTTCACATTATAAATCTATTTTGTAAAATGAAAAGTTTTGGTAAAAAGATTTAGTAGTCTCAAAAGTTGTTTTGATCAAGCCAAACTGAAAGCTAAAGGACTTTTATATTGATAGTTGAATCAAGTTTATCTGATGGGGAAACCAGGAATTCTAAAAAGGAATTACAGACATTGGCAGGCACATTTAAGTCCTCTGCAGTTAAAAGCAAAGATGGTTTATTTAACAGGTTGCTCGGAATCAAATGGAACTTACTGTTTTGGTATTTTGCCTGACTTTTTTTCCATTTACAAATGAATCAGTGCCCTGTAGAGACAGTTTTTTAAATACAGCCAAAATGAAATGGCCTAATTTCACCCGTATATTTTATTACCTGGAACGATAGTGCTCTTCAGTGGCCTTTGCCTGACACCAGGTTTGTGTATTTCTTCACACATTCTGTTAAGTGAAAACACCCGCCAAAGCAAGTATCTGACTGATGTTCATACCAGATTGTTTCTATGTAGGAACACTGTGTTACACTGCTTGCTTCCTTGAAGGAATACAGACCGTTAGACGTTGTGAATGTTGAATACACACTTTGGTTTCTTTTTTGAAATGCTACCTCAAAGTAGAATTTTTGAAATTTACTGATAATGAAAGGTACGTACAAACCAGAATCTAAATACCCCCTGAATTGTTCAAATCTTTAATCAATCCTTGATACTAACTTTTATCAAATATCAACCAATTTTTTTATAATAAAGTATCTAAAAATGTTGACTGAAAACACTAATAGAATACAAAATAGACTAGGCTTGAATCTTTCATTTGTTTTGAGTACTGCTGGCATTGTGAGACTTTGCAGTTCGTAGGAATGGTCTCTGAAGATCAAGATCATTGCTTTTAAGGTTGAGGAGACTTGCACAAGCCTGAACAAAGAAAAGAGAGCAGAGCCAAGACAAGATTTCTGCTGTTTCTACACGGTGCCTCCAGAATTCCAAGGAGCCACAGGAGCCACTGGTGGGGCTGTGGAAGGGTCAAGCAGGCAGGACTTCACTTTCCCCCTCACACACTACATTCTTTAATGAAAGTTATTCTGCTGAAACTCTTTCACATATTTGAAATTCTGGGTAAGAATGAGTGTAACAAAAAACTCGTCCTAAAAAAACAAATTTGAAAACCACTGTATTACCTTGTTGGAGAAGGCAATGGCACCCCACTCCAGTACTCTTGCCTGGAAAATCCCATGGATGGAGGAGCCTGGTGGGCTGCTGTCTATGGGGTCGCACAGAGTCGGACACGACTGAGCGACTTCCCTTTTACTTTTCACTTTCATGCATTGGAGAAGGCAATGGCACCCCACTCCAGTACTCTTGCCTGGAAAATCCCAGGGACGGGGGAGCCTGGTGGGCTACTGTCTATGGGGTCGCACAGAGTCGGACACGACTGAAGTGATTTAGGAGTAGCAGTATTACCTTGTGCACCATAAGGAAGAAAGGGGGGGAATAGCAGATCTAAACTTGAAATGATATTCCTGTTAGTAGCCAGCAGGAGAAAGATTTAGAAACTACATTCCAAAATAAGGGAAAGGGATCCTGAATGTAGTTTTTCATACAAGTAAACCCCTTATTTTTTTTCTTTTACTTGTTAACTTAGCATTTCTAGAAATTTGAATTGTACAAAAATGAACAATGAATAAACAAAGTTTGGTACAGAAACTTCCAATGTGTTTCAGAATGCAAGAAGGGGTGGAGCTTACAAAAAGCATAAGAATAAACTAGTTAACAGGAATTAGAACAATGAATATTAAATGACAGCAAGAGCACCATATGGACAACAACACTAAGGAAGAGTTTTTTGGAAAAGATGCACTCAAATAAAAGTAGAAGGTAAAGGAGAAGGCATTCCTGGTGGCAAGAACAAGGAAATGAAGTGGGGGGGGGGTGGTGAGTGGGGGAGCACATTTACTGAAGAGGAAGAAGATACAACCAAATGGAGAAGACTGTTTGTGTCAGTGGGATACGAGCTTGAATTGGTAAAACAGGATTGAATTGAAGAAGCACGCTGAAGGCATTTGAGCAGCATTTAAAGTAGGCATAAGGATAATAAAATGGTATACCTTTGGTACTCAACAAAAGAAGTACTAGAGGCTTGCAGGCAGTGTGTTCTGAATATTCAAGGACATTTCTGTTACTGTGTTAAATTACTGGTGGTAGAAAATATGTACATGGTTCTTTCAAAGATGCTAGATTGTTGGTAGAGATTTAAAATCACATATGCAGTAAAGAAGAGAAGGTAAAGGCAAAGGAGAAAAGGAAAGATATATCCATCTGAATGCAGAGTTCCAAAGAATAGCAAGCAGAGGTGAGAGAGCCTTCCTAAGTGATCAGTGCAAAGAAATAGAGGAAAACAACAGAATGGGAAAGACTAGAGATCGCTTGAAGAAAATTAGAGACACCAACGGAACATTTCATGCAAAGATGGGCACAATAAAGGACAGAAACAGTGTGGACCTAACAGAAGCAGAAGATACTAAAAATAGGTGGCAAGAATACACAGAACCACTATACAAAAAAGATCTTCATGACCCAGATAACCACAATGGTATGATCACTCACCTATAGCCAGACATTCTGGAGACTGAAGTCAAGTGGGCCTTAGGAAGCATCACTATGAACAAAGCTAGTGGAGGTGATGGAATTCCAGCTGAGCTATTTCAAATCCTCAAAGATGATACAGCTGTGAAAGTGTTGCACTCAATATGCCGGCAAATTTGGAAAACTCAGCAGTGGCCACAGGACTGGAAAAGGTCAGTTTTCATTCTAGTCGGAAAAGGTCAGTTCTCATTCTAGTCCCAAAGAAAGGCAATGCCAAAGAATGTTCAAACTATTGCACAATTGTACACATCTCAGACGCTAGCAAAGTAATGCTCAAAGTTCTCCAAGCCAGGCTTCAACAGTATGTGAACCAAGAACTTCCAGACGTTCACACTGGGTTTAGAAAAGGTAGAGGAGCCAGACATAATATTGCCAGTATCTGTTGGATCATAGAAAAAGCAAGAGAGCTCCATAAAAATACCTATTTCTGCTTCATTGACTACGCTAAAGCCTTTGACTGTGGATCACAACAAACTGTGGAAAATTCTTAAAGACCACCTTACCTGCCTCCTGAGAAACCTGTATGCAGGTCAAGAAGCAATAGCTAGAACTGGACATGGAACAATAGACTGGTTCCAAATCAGGAAAGGAGTACATTAAGGCTGTATATTGTCACCCTGCTTATTTAACTTAGATGCAGAGTACAATATGCAAAATGCCAGACTGGATGAAGCACAAGCTGGAATCAAGATTGCTGGGAGAAATATCAATTACCTCAGATATGCAGATAACACCACCCTTATGGCAGAAAGTGAAGAAGAACTAAAGAGCCTCTTGATGAAAGTAAAAGAAGAGAGTGAAAAAGCTGGCTTAAAGCTCAACATTCAAAAAACGAAGATCATGGCATCTGGTCCCATCACTTTGTGACAAATAGATGGGGAAACAATGGAAATAGTGACAGACTTTATTTTCTTGGGCTCCAAAATCACTGCAGATGATGACTGCAGCCATGAAATTAAAAGACGCTTACTCCTTGGAAGAAAAGCTATGACCAACCTAGACAGCATCTTAAAAAGCAGAGACATTACTTTGCCAACAAAGGTCCATATAGTCAAAAATATGGTTTTTCCAGTGGTCGTGTATGGATGTGAGAGTTGGACTGTAAAGAAAGCTGAGCGCCAAAGAATAGATGCCTTTGAACTGTGGAATTGGAGAAGACTCTTGAGAGTCCCTTGGACTGCAAGGAGATCCAACCAGTCCATCCTAAACTAAATCAGTTCTGAATATTCATTGGAAGGACTGATGCTGAAGCTGAAACTTCAATACTTTGGCCACCTGATGTGAAGAGCTGACTCACTGGAAAAGACTCTAATGCTGGGAAAGATTGAGGGAAGATTGAGGGCAGGAGGAGAAGGGGACAACAGAGGATGAGATGGTTGGATGGCATCATTGACTCGATGGACATGGGTTTGAGCAAGCTCCAGGAGCTGGTAATGGACAGGGAGGCCTGGCATGCTGCAGTCCATGGGGTCACAAAGAGTTGGACACAACTGAGTAACTGAACTGAACTGTACTGATGCATGAGGACGACCTGAGAAAGTAGCACTGACATATATACACTATCATGTGTAAAACAGATAGCTGGTGAGAAGCTGCTATATAACACAGAGAGCCCAGCCTGGCACTCTGATGACCTGGAGGGGTGGGATGGGATGGAGGAAGGAGACTCATGAGAGAGGGGTTATATATATATATAGTTGTATCTTATTTGTATTGTTGTACAGCAGAAATCAACATGTTTGTAAAGCAATTATCCTCCAATTAAAAAAAATTTAAAATAAAATCACATATGCAATAGTAGACCCAAATGAATACTCTATATGGCTATTTAGGAAGCATACACCATGACCTAACCCATATCTTTCATGTCATATTTATGCAATAGTTTTAAATTTTTATCATCTTTTAAAAATAATTTGGAAAATAAATTAAGAAATTTTATTTAATGGTTAGCACTATTTATTTGAGAAATGATATTTGAATTCAACTTGTACCTCTGAGAGTAGCAATACTTGGATACAGTAGAAAACTAAAGGCTATTACTAGATAATTAAAATTGAGGAAGGAAATTCCCTTAAAAAATATTTCAAATAAATGACCCTGGAGAAGTGTTCTTTTCCATTGATAGTTTATATTTCTGTTTCTTCTTTATGTGAGACATGGAGACAAAATTTTACCTAGTATAAATAAATAATATAAAGAAGGAAACAGTAAGCTAGAAATATCCTTCCAAGGTCAATTCAATGAATGGTCCCTATATTGTATGATTATTAATTTTTAGGGGGAAGCAGCGAAACAACACATCCTGCTATATAGGTTAAAATCAATCTCAAATGAAAATTATTTTATGAAAATATTTTTAACTTCTAAATATATTTCTTCAATCTCCAGTGTTTTTGAACCAACCCACTGAATGCTAAATGTTTCTATTCTTTCTTTCTTTTTTTCCCCTCAAGTCTGTTGCAGAGGTGTGTGGCTATGCATGCATGTACCATGGTTCTTCTTTCTAAAATCCAATATGGATAAAATTATTTTTCTAAGGAGAAAAAAAAATTCTTTCTTAGGAATTACTCGGTTTTGCTGGATACTTTGATATACTTGTTGAGGGGTGTGCAAGGGAAGTCCATCAAAATGTGTGTATGAGTGACAGCAGTGGTAATTGGACAGTTTTCTAAAATAAATGGTGTCTATAACTGCATTGTTTTAGTTTTTCTTAGAAGGCAAGCTTGGAAAGAGAGCAGAATTACATTTAAATAGAACTGTGTAAAGAAAGGGAAGGGAGAGAGATGAGATGACTAGTTTCAGATAAGAGCATAATTTTGAAGAGTGCTGCTGTGCCAGATAAAGGTGTTGATTACAATCTCCTTGGTAGCCCCCCTCCATTACCCAGGCCTGTAGATCTTGGGAAAACCGACTTCACCTGCTCTGGTATTGTGCAGCTGGATCTGCCTTGAGGATGAACATGGGGGCTAGAGCAGAGGCTTCTTGTTGTAATAACCTCTGGACGGCTCACAAGCATAAGTAGTGCACATATACACTCACAGACATACACGCACACAGCCCTGTGCATACGCACACAGATACATATCGCCACATAAAAAGCACCTGTCAGCTTAAGCCATTTCCAAACTGACTGAAGGAGGTCAGTTAAAGCAAAACTTGTACTGTTTATAAAACACTGTGGTTGTACTCATGGTAGAAAATAGAACTTGAAGAGCATTTACAAACTGATTTGGCCCTTTGGTAAATCTTTGGAAATGGATAGAAAATTCAGAATTTTTGGTGCTTTCAGAGCCACCTAGCCTGTGATTATAATAATTTAGAAATCTTTCATTATTTATCTTGTTTTATTTTGCCACAAGTTATATTGTACTCTGGGATATTAAGAATCAAAACCATGTAATTACATAAAGGACTTCATTCTAATCTCTTTTCATAACTCAAGAAACTCCATGTCAGAGTTGTTGAATTACTGCTTTTCATCAAATATTATAAATATAGCCCTGTTAACTCTTAAAATAAGTGACTACTGTCAAAAGAAGCCCTTTGTTATATAATTCCTTTTAACACTGAATACAGATAAGGCAATGGCACCCCACTCCAGTACTCTTGCCTGGAAAATCCCATGGATGGAGGAGCCTGGTAGGCTGCAGTCCATGGGGTTGCTAAGAGTCCGACACGACTGAGCCACTTTACTTTCACTTTTTCACTTTCATGCATTGGAGAAGGAAATGACAACCCACTCCAGTACTCTTGCCTGGAGAATCCCAGAGATGGGGGAGCCTGGTGGGCTGCCGTCTATGGGGTCGTACAGAGTCGGACACGACTGAAGCGACTTAGCAGCAGCAGTAGCAACACTGAATAATCTTTATTGTTAGGTGCTTTACCAAGTAAGAAAATATCTGCCCATGTTTCTTTCATTTGTCCCATAATAATTAACATTTTCTGAACTAGAATAGATCTTAGAGAACATCCAATCCAGCTAAACTGTGCAGAGGGAAACATTACATGTTATGCATTACACATAAATAATTTTTATGGACAACTACACAAAGATGTAAAACTATACATTCAGAAAATATACCTGGGCTTCATAATGAAGAACTTTCACAAAGAACCCATTTGACACTATTAATTACAATTTGTAAGTTGATACTTACGGATGAATGATATGTATTACTGACTTACTAAATGAGAGGGCTGATAAAACTGCATTAGTTAGGATGCTTTGGGCTGTGAGTAACAGAAAACACAACAAGAATTGGCTTAACAGTAAGGAAGATATGCCCAATATGAAAACATTCTTCCCAGGTGGTGCTAGTGGTAATGAACTCACCTGCCAATGTAGGAGACACGGGTTCGATCCCTGGTCGGGAAAATCCCCTGGAGGAGGGCGTGGCATCCCACTCCAATATTCTTGCCTGGAGAATCCCATGGACAAGAGGAGGAGCTTGGTGGGCTATAGTCCATAGGGTTGCAAAGAATTGGACATAACTGAAGCGGCTTAGCATTCATGCAGAGTTGGCTATTCAGCCACTCAATTACTTCATCCGTGACTTAGGATCTATCCAACTTTCCATGTTTTCATCCTGAGAATCAACAAGTTGTCAGATTGCATACCTCTGATTCTGTCAGAGAATCAACAAGTTGTCAGAATCAACAAGTTGACTTTTAGTTAAATAATGTATAGCCCATGAGATATTGTTAACTGAAATTTCAAATTTAATGGAGACCTTGCATTATTATTTCCTAAATCTGGGAAACTTATCAGAATCTTGGTTTTTCTTTGCAAGCTCTCTACTCATGGTATAAGATGGTTAATATACCATTTAGTATTATATGTAGATGCCAATATCCAGTGGAATAAAAAGGATTCTGTTGGTAAGGAAGAAAGTAGAGCAGTGATGGTTTGGCAGGTCACCAAAGCAAATCTGAATTTTTGTTGACTGAAACACAATTTCTTCTAATATTAGGTAGTTAGTTCTGTAACTATGTAATTTAGCCTGCCTTCTGATTCAGGGGTGGGATCTTTTTCTGTAAAAATTTATTTTTTGTTTTCTGAGGCTTTTAACTTCATTAGAACAAGGAAGGCCCATATCACTGTATGTAAAATGAGTAAAAAAATTCTAATGAGTATTCTGAAGTAAGAGAAGGAAATGGCTCATTTGCATACTTCCCCTTTTCTACATCATTCCTAGGGCATGTGTTAGAGGTTTTCCATGTACATGGTTGCTGGCTCTTTCTTCTTCCTTTATATTAGTTCACATTACCCATGGCCAAAACCTCAATTTCCTGTGTTCTCTTCCTCCTTCCACTCTCCCACCTTTTAAAACATATTCATATCCTTAGGGCCCTATTTGTACTTACATGATAATGGTTTTATATGGGCTAGATTAACTGTGCTAATATTTACTTTGCTAATGTGTTGAGCCTCTGAGGTAATTTAAGGCTTTAATCATTTCAAAAGTTCAACTCCTTTAAAAAGCTCTTCAGGAATGCTGCCAGTTTACACATCTTGGGGTAATGGCCGTTTTGGCTTTCCTGTCATACTCACAGAGGCAGGTGGCTACAAGAAAGTTTGGTTGGCCCGTGTGACTCCACCGTCTGGAGTTTGTTTGTGTCGTCAGCCTGCTCTCTCATCCTAGGCCACTTCTCATTCCCTCATCAAACTCACATTGTCATCTGCTGGTTTCTGCAGCCATTTTCTCCACCCTGTTTCCTGTCTCATCTGGAGTGATTCATACGTGACTTCAGTATTTACAGAGATGCCCCACCCAACACCCTGGACTCATCATTTCTTGACCGCCTCTATTGCCCAGGCCTTTAACTCCTTTGGACTTCAGTGATCTACTGCCAATGCTACCCAGTCTTTCCCAGAAACTCCTCACCTCTCTTAATTACATTTCACAATCATTCTATCTTAATCTGAGTTCCTGCTCCTTTCAACTATCCCTCTTCTTTACTTCTAGCAAACTAACAGTTAGGCTTCATAAATAATCCAAAACCTTAAGAAAACAGCAAAGATTCACATCTTTAAGTCCTTCTATGACCCTGCTTCTTCATCCCCTGCCCTACCTCTTCTATCCAACCTTCTTTCTGTAGTTTATCTCATCAACTAATCTCTCTATTGTCATCACACTTAAGCACTGAAATCCTCTCCTGGAGGAATCCAAAATTTTGTCTCTTGAAATTCCACTTCAATGTACCTGAGCCTGCTAAAGGAAGTTACATCACTGTCATCAGCATTGTCAAGTGGTTAAAAGCATGGACTCTGGAGCCTGACCACCAAAGCCGAGTTCTTGGCTCCTCCACTTACCAGCTGGGTACCCATAGCAAAATAGCACGATCTCTGTGTGACTCCTTTTTTTCATCTGTAAGAAGGAAATAATAACTGAACGCATCTCATAGAGATACTATGATGAATAAACGAGGCAATATTTATCAGGTGCTTATAGAAGTTTCTACTTCTCCTGTAGTTTTATTCCATTGTTAATAGCAACTATTCCAAACCTTTACTCTCTTATGGCTCACACTCCATCACTTCAGCAGATGATCTGGCCATATTCTCAGAGTACACATAGGACAGTTGGTGTGAATTTCTTTAAATTATCTTTCTCTGGAAATTTAACTACACTGGTGCATTTATATCTCCTTCCCATTTAAAAGAAAGAAATCACCTTCTAAAATTAATTTTTATCCTCTTCTCAAGATCTTATCCCTTCAAATACCTAACATTTTCTGTGTATAGTTAACCTTTCTGTCTACTTGTTCCTGTTTCTCACCAGTAAACATGTTTTAATTCCCATGCAGTACTATAAAAAAAAAAAAATCCTTCAACATTTCCTTTTAACTATTTTCCTATCTTCATCCTTCTCTTCATCAGATGTCTGTATTTCACATTACCATGGGTAATGTGAACTAATATAAAGGAAGAAGAAAGAGCCAGCAACCGTGTACATGGAAATTTCCTACCTTTACTTTTCTCATGACTACGCTATTGGGAAATGATAGTATAATAATTATAAGAAGGTCTAATATTAAAATCAAGTGGGAATAAACTCCAAGGGATCAAAACTTTAGAACTGGCTTTTCTCCAACCTTAGCAGACATAGATATTCATGATTTTGAATGCTTGTATATTTATATGTAATGGCTTTCCTGCTCTTTTGTTCTGGCATAACCAATTAATTGTTATCATTTGACTACCCCAGCTATTTCCTGTTTCCCTCTTTTAAAAGGAATTAGCCCTAGAGACTCCCACTACAATCAAGACTTCATTCTTCACCATCCCACCACAATTATTTGTCAAGGTCAGCAATAACATCTCAACTTCCAAATCCAGAGGTCAATTCTCAGTTTTCATCTTAATCAACTTCTCAGGAAGTTGGTAGAGTTTACTATTTCCTCTTCTTTAAAACCTTTTTTCTCCCAGTTGCCTTCTGAATACCACTTTCAGTTCTCTTCCTACCTTGCTAGCTGATCTTTCTTAGCCTCCTTTGATGGATGCTTCTCATTTATCTGCCTTGAAAATGTGAAGCACCCCAAGACAGTATCCTTAAATACCTCATCTTAACATTCTCCACCAATTCCCTTCTGGTGGCCCCAACTAAATTTGTAGCTTCAGATACCATTTATATGCTGATGATGCCGAAACTGAGGTTCTAGTCCAGATTTTCCCCTTGAACTCTATACTCATTTACCCAAGTGTTAGAGTTAGTTGCTCAGTCATGTTCAACTCTATGACCCCACGGACTGTAGCCCGCCAGGCTCCTCTATCCATGGAATTCTCCAGGTAAGAATACTGAAGTGGGTTGCCATTCCCTTCTCCAGGGGATCTTCCTGACCCAAGGATTGAACCCGAGTTTCCGGAACTGCAGGTGGATTCTCTACCATCTGGGCCACCAGGTAAACCCTCATAATACCCAAATACCTACTCAATATATCCACTTGTATGTCTAATGGGTTTTCAAACTTAACACACTGAACAAACTTTTATTTCTCCCAGAACTCCTCCGTCTTTAGTCTTCTCCATTTCAGTCAAAGAGAGTATAAGAACTTAATAGTTTATACTAGGAAAAGGATGAAAGTTAGTAAAGGAGACTGGGAAGTAATAAAGTATGCAAATGTAAGATCAGGAAAGAAATGTGAGGAATAGTCAATCCTGACAAAAGCTATAAAGAAATCTAGAAAATGAGGGCTGAAAGGATCCACTAGATTTGACATTTCAGAAGTCATTAATGACTACTGCCTCAGTAGGCTTGGAGTTGCTTACCCAGGAAATAGGAAGAAGGCTGATCAGAATGATATGGAAGAAAAACTGGCTGTCTGATATAACGATTCCGAACACACACAGACACACGTATACATAGACACACATTACACCTTTACAATCTTTTCATCCATAGTTCCAACTTTGTACTATGTTTCTAACCTTGCATCCAATATGTCCAATAATGAACTCATTTCCTTTCTTCTCTATTCTCTTTATTCTCAAACAAATTAATTCCATAAGACTAATCATTCTAAATTCTCTGTCATGTTAAATGACACCAATACTTATCCGTTTACCTAAAGTAGAAAGCAAACTTGGAGGTCATTCTATTTCTTCCTCCCCACCCATCAGTTCAGTTCAGTCGCTCAGTCGTGTCCGACTCTTTGCGACCCCATGAATCACAACACGTCAGGCCCGCTGTCCATCACCAACTCCCAGAGTTTACTCAAACTCACATCCATCAAGTTGGTGATGCCATCCAGCCATCTCATCCTCTGTCGTCCCCTTCTCCTCTTGCCCCCAATCCCTCCCAGCATCAGAGTCTTTTCCAATGAGTCAACTCTTCACATGAGGTGGCCAAAGTACTGGAGTTTCAGCTTTAGTATCAGTCCTTCCAATGAACACCCAGGCCTGATCTCCTTTAGAATGGACTGGTTGGATCTCCTTGCAGTCTAAGGGACTCTCAAGAGTCTTCTCCAACACCACAGTTCAAAAGCATCAATTTTTCGGCGCTCAGCTTTCTTCACAGTCCACCTCTCACATCCACACATGACCACTGGAAAAACCATAACCTTGACTAGATGGACCTTTGTTGGCAAAGTAATATCTCTGCTTTTCAATATGCTATCTAGGTTGGTCATAACTTTCCTTCTGATTCTAATATGTCAAATCTGATTGCAGCCCCATCTCCACTGTCTAACTCTAGTTTTTATAAACCTCCATCCTCCAACCCCTGCCACTAATTAGCCTCCTAACTGGGTCTCTTGCCTGAGGCTTTCTCATGCCCTATTCTTCCAACTATATAGTTATAGTTATATAGCTTTCAGTAAAACACTTCAGTTAAAAACTGAAAGCTGCTTCTAACTTCACACTGGCATTTACACACTCCCTTGGAATAGCACATCAGGGCTCTTAAAATTTAGCTCTCATCTACCATTTCAACCTTAGTTGATGACAGTTTTCCACTTGCCTTAACATAATCACACTGAAGTACACTGCATGGGGTCAGCACATACTTCCCACATTTGTATCTCTGGAATACTTAGAGCTTTTAAAGTTCAAATAAGTTTTTATCCTTAAATTGTAAATACAATTTCTAAAAGGCTGGAAAAATATTAGCCATAATATTGTCATTTAACAGAATATCTTTGTTTACATCCCTCCTAATGTCCCTCTAAGAATGTAAACATTTGTGTAGGAAACAAACAATTTTGCATAATATTTTCTCACATACTTTCCTTAGCTAGTCCTTGTCATGTTGCAGAAAAGAAATAACAAAAATTATACAATTTATTATAAGGAAAAGAAATAAAGACGAAAGAGAAAAAAAAAGGGTGGGGACAGAATAGATCCATGAATAAGGTTTAAGATGCATACCATGATGACCTACTCATCTACCATGAGTGAGCCACACATTTGGCTTTCAATTTTCTAGCTGCCAGTGTGAAAACAGACACTTTGTCAGTTATCCAACTCCCAGTGCCTGTGAGATTAAACAAAAATGTCCTGGTAATTTTAACTCTTCTTGGAACAAATATTGTAAAAGGATATTTATCCTGAGGTTCTCCTATAAAGAATACAGGGCGATATACTTAACAAGATTCTTATTAGAGATGGCACATTTCATTCCATGTCACTGTTCAAACTGAGAATCAATATAGGCAGATGCCATTGCACAAATCATACAGTGATTTTGTAAAAACCATCTTCTTGAAAATAATTTGATACTAACAAGGCACCCAGCTCTTTGCTGGTCTGCTTGAGTGGCACTAGTGGTAAAGAACCTGCCTACCAATTCAAGAGAAGCGGGTTCAATCCCTGGGTTGGGAAGATCCCCTGGAGGAGGGCATGGCAACCCACTCCACTTCTTTCCTGGAAAATCCCATGGACAGAGGAGCCTGGCGGGCTACAGTTCATAGGATCACAAAGAATTGGACACGGCTGAAGTGACTTAGCATGCATGCATGTATTTAAATCATGAGTAAATATATTAAAATGCCCACATATCATATGTTAGTCACAGTAGTGACTGAAGTTTCTTTAGAAAATCCTTCTGAAAGTTGTTTCTCTTCATAAAAGAGTTTATAATAGCTCTTAGGCAAAGACTTCCCTTATGGTTCAGCTGGTAAAGAATCCACCTGCAATGCAGGAGACCTGGGTTCAATCCCTGGGTTGGGAAGATCCCCTAGAGAAGGGAATGGCTACCCACTCCAATATTCTAGCCTGGAGAATTCCATGGACTGTATAGTCTATGGGGTTGCAAAGAGTTGGACACGACTGAGCAACTGTCATAGGCGAAGTCTTAAAATGTCATGTCCTATACTGGGCAGTCAAAGTTACTGGGAAGACCAGATTTTAGGTTGAGAAGAAAAAACCCCCTCGGTTTGATCATGAACATTGTTCCCTTTGAGAAAGTCCTCTGAGAGCAAAAAAGCGGCTGGGCCAAGGGTATTACAGTCTTGGGCTTGTCTTGGGTTAGTCTTGCATCTAATAGAGAACAGGATGTTATCCTAGAAGCAAGGACTCAAACATAAGCTGAAGAACATACTTGTTTGCAGAGAACATACTTGTTTTCACTGTCTCCAACCTGAAGTCCTCTCCAGAAATATGGCTAGGTGGAGCTACAGATTTGGGGCCTGAAGTATCAACTTTACTTGTGTACTGTTACATGCTGCTAAGGAGCCTGGATACGCAAATCTTTGTTTTTACATTCTCTGAGTTTTTCAGAAGATTGATGAGATTAAAAACAATTTTTTTAAAACAAAATCTCTGCCTTTATGTTTGTAGGACTGCTAAGATATGGATTTTTAGCCGTAATTAATTCTGTCACTAACTAAGATGGCTGACCTTAGGCAGGCAAATTTCTCAGCTCAGTTTCCTCCTTCATAAAGTTAAGGAGTGGTAGCAGGTTACTGATTTCCTCTGCCCATCAACTGTAAGTGCAAAGTGCCCTCGGTTTGACGAGAATAAATGGTTGCCAAGGTTTCTCTAACTAGACTTGGAGAATCTAAGACATCCACACATCTTGTGTAGGAGCACTGGCTCTGCAGGGGGAAAGTCCTGGTTCCACTCTGCCCCTTACTAGTATGTGGCCTGGGGCAAGCACTAACCCCTCTGAAGCTCAGTTTCCTTATCTGTAAAGTCCAAGTATTACAAACTCGCTTCTGTGCGTTAGTCGCTTAGTCATGTCTAACTCTTTGTGACCCCATGGACTGTAGCCTGCCAGGCTCCTCTGTGCAAGGAATTCTCCAGGCCAGAATACTGGAGTGGGTTGCCATTTCCTTCTCCAGGGACAAACTTGTATAGAGTTGTATTAAACCAGACACTGTAAATCCAGGTATAAATACAGTGTCTGAAACAAGGCAAGTGCTCAATCAAAAGTACCCATTTTTAACACTGTTATTTCCTTGGGTTTACTGAAATAAATGCTCTCTAACAGCATTTCTTCAAGTTGATTATCCACTAGTGTAGTTACAGTGTTTAAAGGTTTTAAGGTGCCAACTTGGGCTGAGTTGTTTTTAAAAATATTGGAAAGACATAGGCTCAGGGGAATTTTAAAAAATTAAGCAAAACAACCTGTGTGTTGACCTTTACCCTGTAGTTATTTCATTTAATAACAATCTATTAACAAACACAACTTTAAGCTGTTTGATTAATACTAATGGAATCCAGGCCAAATACGCCACTGAAACATCAGTAATGAACTTTCTTGCCTCAAAGAAATTTTAGTGGAGGTTTGCTTTATTTTTCTGTTTTGAAATAAGATTGTGAAGAAGTTCTTAGTTTGAGGTTCCCACCAATAGATATTTGGTCCTTTAACCTTTGATCATATGTAGATCATATTTCAATACAATTAAATACAATAAACTCATTCTTAGATAGGAGAGATAAGCTTTGAAGGTCATGTAAATACTTATTTTATAACTTTAAAGCAATTGTTTAATCACAAAAGGAAAAAATTGTGGGAAACCAGAGTTCTTTACTGTATTTTAACTACAGCAGGAAATATGTGTTTGTTTATTATGACCCTCATGCTTCCATAGCCAGATTAACTTTCAAACACAGAGTTTTCATTCTGCCTAACCAATAATTTTCACCTTGACTGTGGAAACTGATAATTTGCAGGGAGTTCAAGAATACTTGCATAATTATATCCACTGCTGCTGCTGCTGCTAAGTCGCTTCAGTCTTGTCCAACTCTGTGCGACCCCATAGACGGCAGCCAACCAGGCTCTCCCGTCCCTGGGATTCTCCAGGCAAGAATACTGGAGTGGGTTGCCATTTCCTTCTCCAATGTATGAAAGTGAAAAGTGAAAGTGAAGTCACTCAGTTGTGTCCGACTCTTAGCGACCCCATGGACTGCAGCCTACCAGGCTTCTCCGCCCATGGGATTTTCCAGGCACTAGAGCCTGGCTTGTCCCCACCACTTGGGGATAGACTCTTTGTGAACAGGGACCCCTTTTAAGAGTAGTTTCCTCTACAGGATGTACTAATTAGCACACAGTAATGTGCTAATTAGTCAAACATGATTTTCAGGAACTATCAAATTTTACAGTGAAAGAGTTCTAAATTACCATTTTATGTTAAGGATGTCTCCTTGCAGATTCTAGGTTTTTCTTCATTTATGAGATGTGAGCTTCAGCTGATTTGTAATAGGTTGTAGAAGAGTAATCACTTGTATTTCAGCTAGAAAGCACTCTGTAGGATAAAAGGTGAGTGACATGTTTTATAGATAGATAAATAAATAAGACCTTACATTGTTGCATGAATCTTGAATACCTGCATATTAAAACCCCCAAATTTATCAAGCCATTGTATAGACTTATATTGATTCAATTTTAAAAGTTCTTAGGAACTAGATTATTATTTTCTGTCTCTATAGCTCTATTTCCTTTAATATCTTATTGTTGGATTAACTCTCATAAAACTTCTCTTACTTTAAAAGATTGCATACTGAATTTATACACAACTTTTTAAAAATTGCCTATAATCATTATTTGTCAAAATGATTTAATCAGAGAAAAGAAATTATTAAGTAAGTATGTAACTTCTGAATTCAGGGGGACAAAAGTGGGTATTTAAAACTGTCACTAAATTCTCAAGGATCTACTGACCCTACCTACCAGTGCAGAGCTAGTTGAAACTGAATGCCCTAGTTTTGATGGCTTACCTGCTCAATCTTGTACATTTTGGTTAATGATGGTAAGGAAAGTTGGTGGAACTGAATGTAAAGAATAGCCAAAAATGGTTGAGTAGAATCCTGGCTGAGTCTGGCAGAAACCCCGCTCTCTCCCCATTTTGTCCTCAAACTTGCCAAGCCTTGTTCTCTTTGGCTTTATTTTAAAAATGCATTTCTGGTGAGTGAGGAAAGGTTTTGTACTGTGTTTTCAATGACTCACCCAAAATAACTCCATTCAACTTGTAAACGGTCCTGTTCTGAATGCAGATTGTTTGTTCTGAGATGGGCATGAAGGGGCTGCAAAAGGGAGATTAGAGAGGGGAAATGTGGTAGGAGAGGCCAGTGCAGTTTATAGTTTATTCAGGTTCAGGAACACATCAGAATTACTTCTTAAAAGGACTGTATGTGTGTGTGTGTGTTGGGGGGGGGGGGGTGGGGCGGTGGTGTATATTTTAAAGAACCATTTGTGAGGTCTGTACCATTTAAAGCTTTTATAGATTATCAGTATTATATAGATACATGGCTCATCTAGTTACCAACCTGTTTTTCTGATCCTCATAAAATGTGGTAGAAGGAGAGGTTACAATTATAATAAACATATAATTCCAAATATATGCATAGTGAAATAATTTTTTTTAAGTTTTAAATGCCTTTAAATAGGAAGAATCATATAGGTAACATAAGAGCTAGGAATTAATCTTAAATTAGGAAGAAAATACGTATCAGTACATTGATCACATAAAAGAACTGTGAAAACTGCAAAATGCAATAATGACGTCCTCCTGTTTTGTTGTGTACCATAGAAAAATGTTTAATTCAAGTGGCAAAGACTGAGCATTTGATATCAATAAATATACCTTTTCCAAAGCTTTCATGATTCAAAACATCAGAGTCCTTTAAAGGCAATATTTTAAGGCAGGACTGAAAAGAAAATGAAGAAAAGGACTGATCTTAAAGCTTCACAAATGAATTAAATACATTTTGGCTTTCCCATGTGTTACTATGTCCAGTTATGAGGATTTTCAAAACCTTCTTTGAGTTCCTTAATGAGTTTAACAAATAAAACTTATTCTGTTATATAATGTTGCTTCATGTCATTGTTGATGAAGAACAGATGAGCCATTTTTACCTGTTGCTCAGAAACACCAGAAAATTGAGCCACTAAAAGGAAAGCACGAAGACTAAAAGCTTTTACCATGGAGAGGGTAAATTTAGCACTGTGTGGCAAACTGAAGACCTTGTGACCTAGGAATGGTGAAATGAGAGATAAATGACAAGTTTTTAATTTGCACAAAATTAGAAAGTATATAAATTTACTCAGATTATATAAATAATTTGTAAGGCAAAGTTCCAGTGGTATTAACACCTGTATCTTCTGATGTATACTCGGGAAAATGAGGCAAATCAAAATAGAAGATTATTTTGTTATGTTAATACTTATTTATGAGGACAGTGAACTAGTATAGTAACAGTTTTTGCTAATGTGGAAAAAACCAGACAATAGGTAATAGGTTTAAATCATAGACCTTAAATATTCAATTTTATTACTTTAAAATATATACAATAAACAGAAATACTTTAATGGCTAATATGACTTTAAAATATTAAAAAAAAAAAACAGCCTAAGGCAAACTAACCACCTTTCTGCATTGTTTAATTATATGATTTGTAAACAAATCTTTGAAAGTTTTTGAAGAATTCACTGGTTCAGAAACATTTTTCCATTCATCCTCTTTTCAGATCAGATCAGTCACTCAGTCGTGTCCAACTCTTTGCGACCCCATGAATCGCAGCACACCAGGCGTCCCTGTCCATCACCAACTCCCAGAGTTCACTCAGACTCACATCCATTGAGTCAGTGACGCCATCCAGCCATCTCATCCTCTGTGTCCCCTTCTCCTGCCCCCAATCCCTCCCAGCATCAGAGTCTTTTCCAATGAGTCAGCTCTTTGCATGAGGTGGCCAAAGTACTGGAGCTTCAGCTTTAGCATCATTCCTTCCAAAGAAATCCCAGGGCTGATCTCCTTCAGAATGGACTGGCTGGATCTCCTTGCAGTTCAAGGGACTCTCAAGAGTCTTCTCCAACACCACAGTTCAAAAGCATCAATTCTTCGGCGCTCAGCCTTCTTCACAGTCCAACTCTCACATCCATACATGACCACAGGAAAAACCATAGCCTTGACTAGACGAACCTTTGTTGGCAAAGTAATGTCTCTGCTTTTGAATATGCTATCTAGGTTGGTCATAACTTTCCTTCCAAGGAGTAAGCGTCTTTTAATTTCATGGCTGCAGTCACCATCTGTAGTGATTTTGGAGCCCCCCAAAATAAAGTCTGACACTGTTTCCACTATTTCCCCATCTATTTCCCATGAAGTGGTGGGACCGGATGCCATGATCTTCTTTTTCTGAATGTTGAGCTTTAAGCCAACTTTTTCACTCTCCACTTTCACTTTCATCAAGAGGCTTTTGAGGTCCTCTTCACTTTCTGCCATAAGGGTGGTGTCATCTGCATATCTGAGGTTATTGATATTTCTCCCGGCAATCTTGATTCCAGCTTGTGTTTCTTCCAGTCCAGCGTTTCTCATGATGTACTCTGCATCTAAGTTAAATAAGCAGGGTGACAATATACAGCCTTGACGTACTCCTTTTCCTATTTGGAACGAGTCTGTTGTTCCATGTCCAGTTCTAACTGTTGCTTCCTGACCTGCATACAAATTTCTCAAGAGGCAGATCAGGTGGTCTGGTATTCCCATCTCTTTCAGAATTTTCCACAGTTTATTGTGATCCACACAGTCAAAGGCTTTGGCATAGTCAATAAAGCAGAAATAGATGTTTTTCTGGAACTCTCTTGCTTTTTCTATGATCCAGTGGATGTTGGCAATTTGATCTCTGGTTCCTCTGCCTTTTCTAAAACCAGCTTGAACATCAGGAAGTTCACAGTTCATATATTGCTGAAGCCTGGCTTGGAGAATTTTGAGCATTACTTTACTAGTATGTGAGATGAGTGCAATTGTGCGGTAGTTCATTAAACTAGTATCCCTGGAAATGTTAACAGTTATATTGAGGGGGCCCAAAAGATTACATGCTAAAATGAACTTTAGAAATGCTGGGTTAAACAAAGTTAAACAGTTTTATTTAAAAAAAAAAAAAAAAAAACTTGAGGACTTCTCAGGTCTTTAATGTTCATTGTGACTGGGTTGGGATTGGGGGAGACGAGAGAATAAGCAGAGTTTACCAAACTTACTTTATACAGAATTCTTTCCTCCAGATAATTCTATTATTATGACAAAGGGATCTGGAAGGTGTTAAGTAAATAGAGTGGCAGATTAAATAAAAAGTGTAGCATTTTATATTTCAATTTGGTAAACTGCAACACTATACCATGTTCTGATCAGATTTTGAATTATTAAGATTTTGATGCACAAAATAAAATTTTTAATTATGTAAATACTAAAGAAACAATACCTTAACTAGAACCAAATTGCCTTAGTATGGTGGCTGATGGCTTAGTCGCTAAGTCGTGTCTGAGTCTCGTGACCCCGAGGACTGTGGCCTGCCAGGATCCTCTGTCCATGGGATTCTCCAGGCAAGAATACCGGAGTGTGTGGCCATTTCCTTCTCCAGGGGATCTTCCCAACCCAGGGATTGAAGCCGGGTCTCCTGCATTGCAGGCAGATTCTTTACCAACTGAGCTACGAGCCAGTTTTCCCACTAGCAAATCTTGTTTTGTAATTTGGAGGAATATGTTAAGGCCCTGTTGTTGTTCAGTCGCTAAATCATATCTGACTGTATGCAACCCCATGAACTACAGCACACCAGGATTCCCTGTCCTTCACTATCTCCAGGAGTTTGCTCAGACTCATGTTCATTGAGTTGATGATGCCATCCAACCATCTCATCCTCTGTCGTCCCCTTCTCCTTCCGCCCTCAATCTTTCCCAGCATTAGGGTCTTTTGCAATGAGTCAGCTCTTCCCATCAGGTGGCCAAAATATTGGAGCTTCAGCTTCAGTATCAGTCCTTTCAATGAATATTCAGGGTTGATTTCCTTTAGGATTGACTGGTTTGATCTCCTTGCAGTCCAAGGGACTCTCAAGAGTCTTCTGCAGCACCACAATTCAAAAGCATCAATTCTTTGGCACTCAGCCTTCTTTATCAGTAATGAATTATACTGAGCATAATGTTTCACTTTTGATATATGCTTTTCCATTTAAAATTGGCTAAATTAACTGGAGTTGGTTTTCTGTCCTAGCCTGACTTTATAATGTTTAAAAATTTCAGCTGCAAAAGCATGTAGATGTCATTTACTATAAGAATAAATCCCCACATGAGATTGATTTTTGTTTTGTGCAATATGCCAATTTCAGTAGTGATACTGAACATCTGTGGGCTTCCCTGGTTGCTCAGAGGTTAAAGTGTCTGCCTGTAATGGGAGAGACCTGGGTTTGATCCCTGGGTCGGGAAGATTCCCTGGAGAAGGAAATGGCAACCCACTCCAGTATTCTTGCCTGGAGAATCCCATGGATGGAGGAGCCTGGTGGGCTACAGTCCACTGGGTCGTAAAAAGTCAGACACGACTAAGCGATTTCACTTTCTTTCACTTTCACTGAACATCTACTTTGCTTCCTGTAATCCTCACTTCACCTTTGGGCAGGCAGTTATCATGACCACTATTTCATAGATGAGGAATGTAATAGCTAGAGATATCAGCTGCTTTACCCCCGGGCCATACAAGAGACAGAAGGAGATAGGAACAGATTTCAAACTTCAGTCTGACACCAAAGACTCTACTGTTTCCACTATAGCATGCTGGATGGGATTATCTGCATCTAGTAGAAATATTTTTCTTCCTCCACCTTGTAGGCATTAGTAGTCACTTCAGTTGTGTCCAACTGTGTGTGACCCTATGGACTGTAGCCTGTCAGGCTCCTCTGTCCATGGGATTCTCCAGGCAAGAATACTGGAGTGGGTTACTACTTCCTCCTCCAGGGCATCTTCCTGATCTAGGGATTGAACCTGTTGTCTCTTAAGTCTCCCATACTGGCAGGCAGTTTCTTTACCACCAAATAGGGAAAGGAGTACGTCAAGGCTGTATATTGTCACCCTGCTTATTTAACTTAGATGCAGAGTATATCATGAGAAAAGCTGGGCTGGATGAAGCATAGCTGGAATCAAGATTGCCAGGAGAAATATCAATAACCTCAGATATGCAGATGACACCACCCTTATGGCAGAAAGTGAAAAAGAACTAAATAGCCTCTTGATGAAAGTGAAAGAGGAGAGTGAAACAGTTGGCTTAAGACTCAACATTCAGAAAACTAAGATCATGGCATCCGGTCCCATCACTTCATGGGAAATAGATGGGGAAACAGTGGAAACAGTGACAGATTTTATTTGAGGGGGCTCCAAAATCATTGCAGATGGTGATTGCAGCCATGAAGTTAAAAGATGCTTGCTCCTTGGAAGAAAAGTTATGACCAACCTAGATAGCATATTAAAAAGCAGAGATATTACTATGCCAACAAAGGTCCATCTAGTCAAAGCTATGGTTTTTCCAGTGGTCATGTATGGATGTGAGAGTTGGACTATAAAGAAAGCTAAGCACCAAAGAATTGATGCTTTTGAATTGTGGTGTTAGAGATGACTCTTGAGAGTCCCTTGGACTGCAAGAAGATCCAACCAGTCAATCCTAAAGGAAATCAGTTCTGAATATCCATCGGAAGGACTGACATTGAAGCTGAAACTCCAATACTTTGGCCACCCGATGGGAAGAACTGACTCATTGCAAAAGACCCAGATTGAGGGTGGGAGGAGAAGGGGACAACAGAGGATGAGTTGGTTGGATAGCATCACTAACTCAATGGATATGAGTTTGAGTAAACTCCGGGAGTTGGTGATGGACAGGGAGGCCTGGTGTGCTGCAGTCCATGAGGTCCATGCAGTCCATGAGGTCACTTGAATGACTGAACAGACTTATCACTAGTGCCACTTGGGAAGTCCATGGGGATTAGTAACTCAAACATTATTCTTTATGTAGAACTTCTGCAAAGTGTAGTGGCAGATGGTCTACAATATAGTAGCTGTTTGGAAAAAAGAAAAATCCTTGAAGAAGCAAGCAAACAGATGGACTCTCCTCATAAATGAAACACAGTAAATTTTGTAAAATCTCAAAGTTGAGAATACAATTATAAGTCATTACTTTTCAAAATAGCTCCTGTTACAAGGATTTCCTTCTCTATTACTTCTGTACCCTCAGTGTTTTAGGTTAAAAATCATCATGTAGAAGAAAACATGATTGTGTAATTAGAAATTTAAGAATTGTTGCACTGAAGCTATTATCTAATGTTATTCTAAGCTTGCTGCTGCTGCTAAGTCGATTCAGTCATGTCCGACTCTGTGCGACCCCATAGACAGCAGCCCACCAGGCTCCCCGTCCCTGGGATTCTCCAGGCAAGAACACTGGAGTGGGCTGCCATTTCCTTCTCCAATGCATGAAGGTGAAAAGTGAAAGTGAAGTCGCTCAGTCCTGTAGGATCTGCTGGCATTTTCCCCCCTTTATTATTTGACTTGGTTGGGTTTTTTTTTTTTCTTTTTGGCCATGCCATGCATCATGTTGGATCTTAGCTCCTCAGTCAGAGGTGGAACTGGTGCCCCCTGCTCTGGAAACGCAGAGTCTTAATCACTGGACCGCCAGGGAGGTCCTGGTGGCTGGGTTTTTAAATATAAAATGTGGTTCATTACCCTAAAAAATTCTTCGTTGTTTAAAAGTATTTAAACAACAAAACTAAAGATAATAGGCCAAAGAGATACAACATAGAGTCAAGTATTTTATCCATTTGACTATCCATTCTGAGGAATGTGAAGCATAGAAAATTCACCTTGAGAACTCAATATTCCTCATGGGATAGGCACTGTGCTAAAAGTGTAAAGGATGCAAGAAGAATATAGAATAGTGTTCTTTGGTCTCTCCCTTTATAGGCTGCCTAGGAAGCCAGACATACCCTTAGAAGCCAGTCATATTATTTACTGCACAAGTTCAGTCCCAAAATAAATGAGACAGACATTCAGTTACATACCAAGGAACTGTGGAAAAGATGTGACCAGAGGTGGTGGAAAGATGTTGTCCAGGAAAATTTCTGACTTGGCTGGATCTTGAAGATCATGGAGGTACTGGATAGAAAGAAAAGGAATGAACTGAGAGGCTAGGATACAGTCAACAACAGCATGTGGCAATGACAGAGCTAAGTAAGTTGGCGTCCCTCTGGGCCCCGAATGAAACTGAAGACAGCAAGGTTTGTTCTCTGGGACTTCTGAACCAGCCCTTTCAATGCCTTCTCTCCAGGTACCATCCACACTGGCTCTCCTGCTTACCTTTCCTACAGGCAGCTAGACTCTGGCCTATTTTGCAGGGCAATTCAACTGTTAGCTGTAGTTTGCTATAGGGCCCTTGTAAACGAAAGTTTTTGAGATTCAAAAAAAAGATTAATAGTGAAATTTCAAGGCAGTGATGTACCAGTACCCCTGTTATAGTTCCCCCTCATACTTTACAGTAGAAGGCCCAGAATGATACCGTGATGACTCTGGAAAGCTATTCTGGATCTTGGATATGATGCTGATTAGTATTTTATAGTCTTTCTGCTAGTAGGAGTTTAAAAACAACAAAAGGAAATGCTCAAACTCATTTTTAAAATAATTCCAAACCTTGACATCATTTGTATCTGGTAGCACCCAAATTCAAATATTTCTACTTTCCCCAGCCGTTTCTCACTCTATTTTCCTTCACCTCTTTATAAGTCCAATTTCAACGTGGAACTTCCTGCTTAAATCACTCTTAATTCAATTTCATACATAACACAGCACGTTAAATAACGTTCTTAAGCATAAAGTAGCACTCCACGAAGTCTAGTCTTTTCCTGTTTAGACATTTTGACAAATACCAATTATGCGCCTCTTTTTCCTAGCTTTCTTCACAATTCCTTGTACACAAATCTTTGGACTCCTCGAAGAGTAACTTTCGGGGAGCCCAAGCAGACACTTGTTTTGAGGTGAAGAAGGGCGTTCAAGGAAACTTGGCATTTCTACATTCCTTCTCTTTTAGGGTGCGAGGAGAACTTGAGAGAAAGCAAAGATTATTAACCTACAAACAGGCGCAAAAGCCGCGGCGTGGGGCGGAGGGCGGGGGTTCGGGGGCGGGTCTCCCCGCTCCCGGGCTCGTCGCGCCCGCCCCGCGCGCCCCCGGCCGGAAGGGGGCGTGGAATGCCGCCGAGGGAGGGGCGCGCTGACGCGCGGCTGCCGGCCAGGCCCCTGGGCGTCAGGCGGAGGCGGGGGCGGGGGAGCCGGGAAGGGGGCTGGCAGGCGCTCGGCTCCCAGCCGCGCTCGCTCGGGCCACTCGCGCTCCCGCGCCGCGCCCGGCCGGCTTCATGTGAAGCGCTGGCCCTCCGCCCCCTCCCTCCCCTTCCTTCCCTCCCTCCCTCCCGTCCCCTCCTCCTCCTCCTCCCGCGCCCGCTCCCGCTCCCCGGGGCCCCCAGCCCGGCGGGCGCTGACAGCTAGGGGCGGGGGTCCCTGCCGCCGCCGTGTCTCTCACAGGCTCCGGCTGGGGCTGCGGAGCCCCCAGTGTGGCCATGGACCGGCCCCTGGTGGCGTCGGCGGAGGCGGAGGAGGAACTCGAGTGGCAAGTGGCGAGTCGCAGGAGGAAGGCCTGGGCCAAGTGCCGCGGCTCCTGGCAGGCGTCGGAGACAGAGGACCTGTCCACAGAAGCGACGACGCAGGACGAGGACGAGGACGAGGACGAGGACGACCTCTCCGGAACGAAGCTGCCGGCGGCCGCAGGGAGAGGTCCGTGCGCCCGGCCGGGCAGCGGCGGGCGGGGAGCTCGGGGGAGTGCGGGCTGGCGGAGGAAAGTCTCGTGCGCCTTGGGCGACTGCTCTGAGTTCTGGAAGACCTCCTGGGCTCCAGGCAGGGGGGAGAGGGGACACTTTCGACCTTTAAACGCGCGCGCTTGGCAAGGCGTCTCCAGCGTCAACACAGACACCCCGGTGCCATCATTTCCCTTCAGGTGGTCACTGCTACGTGTGGCTTAGGCTGCATTTTGTCCCCAGTAAGATTCTCCCTAGGGGTATCCAGGGTGACCCCGTGGACAGAGTTCCCTTGGGGTCGGTAACGAGCTGTCCCCTCGCTCTGTCCTGCAGGAAACGTGCCCAACGAGAAGATCGCGATATGGCTCAAGGACTGCCGGTGAGTCCTCGCTCGCGTCCGGGGGAGATCCGCTCAGCTGGGACGCCCGGGCGGAGTGACTCGGGCCGCAGTCCCTGTGGGTCCCGTGAACCTCATAAGCTCTGAACCGGAAAGTAAGCCGGCGGATAGCTTCCTCCTTTAAACGATTAGAAATGGAAGTGCTGTGACCGCCGATTATTTGGTGACCATGTTGACTTTACAGTTGTTAGGACTTCAGTTCCGGAGCGTGATGTTAGCATCAGAGATCAGAAACCTAAAACAGATAATCATGCCATATTATTATGCTGGCCCGTTTTTATTTGAAAGGCATGTCACATTTCACACAGTATTTTATTTTGCATTTGTGTTGGCATCTGTACATCTGGCATAGAGTCATTTCCTTTTCAAATGTGTTTTAAATGAGTTTAATTTACTTAACTACATTAACTGGGCTTTAACTTTATGCTGGTGCCTTAATTCTGTTTGGAGAGCTATTAAAACTAGCTAATTTTGTTCTAGTTTACACCTTGGACGTGGATTTGTCAGATGGCCCTGGAATTCACAGAAGGGAAATAGAGCTTTGAAGACATTCAGGCTACATAAATCAGTTTAATTACATGCTTTGATAGCTGGCACAGAAATGTTTGATAAAGTACAAAGGAGATTGATCATATCTTATTACAGTAAAATGTGCCTGTTTCATATTTTAATTATTTTTTCCAACTTATTTGCTACTTAAAAAATCTCCTGTGAAGAATGTAGGCTTTTTAACTTTTGTTAAGGTGTTTGCTTCTGTATATATTTTTTGCCATGTCAATTTGGGCTTTTCTTCACCTTTTTGTCCAAGTACCAGAGTTTGGGAAGTCTCTTTTGGGAGAGGAGAGAGAACTGATTCTTATAGATGCCAATTTGTTTTTCTCTCCTAAAGACCCAAAATACTGGCCACTGCTCTGTTGGTATCCTGTTTTGGTGAATTGCTTGGAGTCTTGCTGAACACTCCATTATTGAACTCCTTTTATTCTGGATATCACAGACCCTTCTGAAATATGAGATATATGGACCCTCTTTGTAAAAATACACAAAAAAATGTTTAAGAGCAAGAGAAGAATCATGTTTTTATGACGTGTAGGAATTAAGATTGTATAAGAGATCACATCAAGCAGACAATAAATAAGTACATCTTTACAGATAAATGCAATGGGCAAATGTTAACATTCACCAGGACATGTGATCTCTGAAAATTCCTGAAGTTTTGTTGCTAATCTTGATTTATATAGGCAGATTCTAAATTCTCTTGCTTCTTCCCTCATGGATTTCTTTCATCAATTTCTTTCTTGTTCCCTACTGTTGTACCTATTCTGTACAAAAGGGACATTCATTTGTACTCTGGAAAGCTAGAACAGTCTTTTACTGTGAGTTTTAATCATCACAGATTTGACTGTAGAGTATATGTGACTGTATTTTTTTTTTTTCCCCTGTAACAATTTAGGATCCTTCCTAGACTCAGTCTACTTTGTATATTATGTACAGGTGATTTAAAGACAGCATATTCCCCCATGATAGGTTCTCAAATAATCTTTGTTTTCTTATTGCTTTCTATATCCTGAATAAAGATACCTTGTTGTTTTTTCTTAAAGGGAGTCTTTATTTTAAAAATCCACCTCCCCCCACCACAGGCTAAGTGGAAACACATTGCTTGAATAAAGTAGCCTCTAAGAAGATATAGAGTTTTTGATAAGATTTGTAAGACAGCAATTATGAGAGACTTGTTTCTGAAGGAGAATGCCAGTTATAGTCTGCTCATTTGCCATCTTCTGTTGGTGCCCAGGCCAGTAGAGATATCTGCAGGAGTAAGGCAGTGTTTTGTCCTACACAAGAAGCCATCATGGGAGAGGAATGACTTTTTTTGAAGGCATAAAGTTTAGCTTTTTAAAATATGTGCAAAAACTTAGAGATTTTATGGTCACTGCTTATTCTTTTAGATTTCAAAAACACTAATTTTTAAAGAATTGCCATTGCTTGTATATTTGTTTGTAGAAACTTTTAATATTGGCGTTTCAGTAATATTTTTTTGAAACTGATATTTTTATGATTGATTCCATGTCTGGTGTGAATCTATAACAGGTACAAATTGTTACTGGCAAAAGACTTATGACACAAAGTAGAACTTTTATAATAAAATAATCTGTTTCTTTAGCTTAGTTTTGAGAAAGAGATAAATATTTTGCATTTAAAAGACTTGTTTGAACAATAAGAACGTGAAAGAATTTTAGTAATGGCTAATTCTTAAGATAGATTCTCAAGCCAACTTTTTAATAATCTTTTCAGAGTTAAATGAAGAATATATGTATTTTTTCAGTTTAAAAGCATAAAATGAATTCCAAACTTCTCTACTGTATCAGAAAAGATAATAGTTGGTGTAAGGGAGGTGCTGAGTGGCGCTCTAAAATGCTAGATGAGATTTAAGAAAACTGTTGAGCCTTGTTTCTAACTAGACTTTGACTTTTTAATTTTATTGAGATGAGGACTTGTTTTCTTTTAATTCTGTTTCCTGTTTCTAGAGAAGGGATTGAGAGGAGCAGACATTTTCTAAATGCCTACTGTCATTCTCTTTTTTCTGTTTTTGTAAAGAAAATGCCAATTCATATCATTTGTAATTGCCATTCTTGCTCTTAATTGCTGGCAGATCAGACATGTGATTAAATCATTCCTGGTGAGCTGACTTGATGATAGGTATTTGCTTGGTAGCATATTACTTATGTAATCCACTTGCATTCCCTATGTGTTTGGGAGAAATGTTAAACTGTGATTAGAAGCTCGCTTAGCTATAACCCTTTAAAGTGTCGGGCAGGGCAATGGCAGCTCTCCAGACAGCTTTTTAAGACTAAGGCTGATATGTTTCTGTGATTTCAGTACCCCTTTGGGAGCCTCACTGGATGAACAAAGCGGTAGTACGCTCAAGGGTAAGAGAAAGCTGCCTTTCTAAATCTGTTCTTTATAAGGGTCCTACTATTGTCCTGGGAGTGAAAGTGAATGTGTGCGTGTGTATATATAAATTATAAAAGTGATGTTCATGTTTATAAAATATGCAGTTCTAAGATAAAAGCCAAAAGGGGGAAACCTTGTCATGAACCATAGAAACTGTGGTGAGTTTAAACAAATTACTAAGCCTTTGCACAATGTGAAACTCGTTTTTTTTTATTGTTCAGTTAGATATTATAGAGACTAATTAAATACAGAAATGTGATGTGTAAACATAGGGAAAATATATATTGAGTGAATTAGGTCATTTCTTTGCTTACATGAACTGAAATTGCCACACCTGAAATTTTACCACCTGTGCAAGGTGGAATTCTAAAGTTCAAAGTACAATAAGAATGTGCAGGTAGTGGCAAGGCATATAAAAACTATTTACAGTATCAGGAAAATCTAGCTTGAGCTCCCAACTTAATA